>NC_088608.1:2965000-3282500 GCF_036013475.1 Columba livia | reverse complement strand
CTTGTTCGTAAACTTTAGTCATTTCAGTGCAATTTCATGTTCATGTGATCATAAGATTTCCACAGCAGATTTGGCTTCCTTCTAACTAGCACAGAGCTAACGCAGAAGAGCTTGAATATGTCACCAGGCACTCAAAAACACATACCTAAACATGAGGAGCTGCTAAAACTGCCAGTTCTAAGCCCAATAAATCGAATCCTGCAGAGGCTAGAAAATCCATTTCACAAAGCAATTCAAGAGTTTAGACAGGATCAAAACCTAACCATTAAAGATTTTTAACAAAGACAGGTCTGGAAAAGTGGGTTGGGTTGAGTAAAACACTTCATTTCAGTTTGGTGGGGTTTACTACATTTTGAAAACAGAAAAAGAAAAAAAAAAAAAAGAAAATAAAAAATATTTTTTTGTGGAAAATCACTTAAAAATGTAAAAGTTTTTAAAGAAAACGTTATTTATTTCTTCACAAGAGTATGTTGGTAAAGACACATGATTTCTTGCAAGAAAACTTCAGTTTGGATAGAAAACTATTTTCTAGGCAGAAAAGGCTCATATTCTTTTTTTCCCTGACCAGTTCTGCTGACAGTTCCCACCAGTGTCTCCAGCACCAACACAGGGCAGAGATCCAGGATCCCCAAGGAGCCCCCAGAGGAAAGGGGCTCTACAAAGGGAAGATGATGATTAAGCAAAGGTTGATGACTATCAGTTAAAAACAACACAAAACTGACAATCCAACAATCCTTCAGGAAGGAAACAGGAAAAAAAAAGAAAGAAGCCATAATAACTGCAAGGAAGAGCCTGAAGGCAACATTTCAACCATAACAGGACAGCTCGTAGAAATTAATAATGATTTCCCATTTACAAGCTTTTCCTTTGTTTTTGCAATAGAACCGTTTCCAAGGTACAACTGGTTTCAGACAATAATGGCCTTGACAGGTGCTGCGTTAAATTCATCATTTCTTCCCATTTCTCCCATGTTTGTAACAGGAAGCATTGGATTAATGTTACAAAACTGGTGCTGACTGCACCTTTTTTCCTGCTGTGTGTTTGTTTTCTCACCTTAAATCCCAATTCTCCCCAACCCGTGAGCATTGCTTGGTTTCCTATTCCACACCTCTCTGCAAGAGTTTACAGGCTTCATATATAAATTACAATTTCCCTTTATTAATCTAATTGATCGTTTGGTTCCAAATGCATATACAAGATCTTTTGAAACCTTTTAGACCCCTGTGGTTCAATATCAATCTCAAAATATTAAAAGCATCTTGTGGAAAATTAGAAAGCAGATGAGACACTTTGGGACTGGAGATGCTGTAGAAACCGAAACTTTTAAAGCAGCATTGACACAATTATTGAATGCCGTCATCGCTCAAAAGGGCTTTTTATTTTATTGGTTCTTCTGTAATTGTTTTGTACTTTTGCTCTGTCTGTGCGATGCAGTTGCCAGGAATTCAACTTAAATGAGAAAGGAAGTTTACATGAAACAAAACGAAGCCCTACACCTTGGAGCTTTTGTGTTGATCTTTTTCATGCCCATTTACCAGGCCCAGATATTGTGCTACCTGAAAGTCTCAGAGCATTTTTGTCATGTGAGAACAAAATACTTTGCAAGTGCAAGCTCTCATTCCCAACTGATAAAAAGAAAACCCATTGGAAAACAAAAACACATAAAACCACGATGCAGGAGAGTAAATTCAGCAATGTTCGGCATGCAGAGCCACAACTGCAGGTGGCATGATTGTTCCAACTGAAATAACATACCAAACACTGTTATTGGGATTCCTTGCAAAGACAGGAGCCGTTTCCTCAAGAAAAGGGAAAAATATTCCTCTGCTTCTGCTCCTTTTCTTAGCTTCTATCAAAGCCCATGAGTTGAAGGAAATCAAAACGATCACAACATTCGTTCTCACAGAAGAATAAAACTCGATCAATATTACAAGGAATTCTATTCTACTCCTAAGAGATGATTGTGGAATTTCAAAACTCCTTCCTAGTGTCTTACTGAAAGATTTAGTGTTATGAAGTGCCACAAAGCAACATGAAGTTTAATTTACTGTGGAACAGTGCGAAGTATCAAGGAATTTTGAGATTAAGGGGGTAACAGTCTCATTAGTCTAATCCAGAATTTTGAGCCAATTTTTAGAGACAGTTTTTTAAACATTAAAAATTTTTCAGTGGCGCTAGGAGACTTTTACAATATATCAATATAACAATACTAAACACAACTCTGCAAGTGACTTATTAGGAAGTCTAAGCAAAATGATATTAAAAGCAGTATTTTTTCTGAAATTTTTTGCTTACAGATTTGCACAGTGAGCTGGATAAAAAAAAAAAAAAAATCATGTGAATCTCAACAAAAATGCTCAAATTACCATTACTTAAAATTAACAGCTAGCGTTTGTTGAAACTAATCCACACTTTTAAATAGTTTCTTCTATAGGTGCCTTTCTGACTGTGGCCATAATGAGCTGAATTTAAAAGTGGAGAACACTGGGCAGAGGACCCCCATGAGTCCTCTTACTTTTGCCTTGGGATCAGGAAAGTTTACTAGGGTGAGCATTACGGACACTGGTAAAGGTGGTAATAGGATGATAAAATAGAATAAAATAGGGTAGTTAGAAAAGCTAAAAAAGAAATGTTCAGAAAAATAAACAATTCACAGAATACAGTTTGACACATGGCAACATTTAAAATTTCTTCTTTACTGCTTTTTCATCCGACGTCTTGTTTTAGATAATTTAAGTCATGGAACTCAATATAACTTATATCTTTTGATTACCTCACTGTGCAAATAGCTAACACTAAGCAAATCCTCCATCCCCAGACACCCCAAAAACGTTACCAGGAAACCTGTCATTCTGCATTCTTCATCTGTGGAGGTCCTCCAGTAGAAAATAAGATATATGAAGATGTATAAGAACTAGGAATATTCACCAGCAGATGAGTAGGAAGACAGAAAATGCAGGCATCAGCTGAAAAAATAGTTACGTGAAGGCCACAGCTGTCTGTCTTTATCTAATTTAGAGTTAGCCTTAGAACAGGAAAAGGCTACCTGACAACACAATTCTAATTCAGCAAGGGAAAAGCAAGGGTAAGGGAAAGTCATCTGCCTGTCATGATTGCAAAGAATAAGAAATAAGACTATTTTTATACAGGGGAAAAATATAACTTGAAACAAATATACTCATCACATCAGAAAGATGTACAAAAGATAGAGCGCAAACCTCTGAGAAATCCAGCTTTTTTTTTTACTCTAAATTTACAAGTCATGTATTTCAGTTCAATATAGAGTTAATGGATAAAAAACATTTAATATTAACTTTTTTCCACAAATTACCATACCGTTCAGCTGACATTCCCCATATCTGAGGGCTATAACCCTTCCCTGTTCCCCCAGCTGATATTGCCCATTACTTATAGAACAGGATTATTTATTCCTGAATTATCCTCTCACCACAGCCATTGACCACATCAGGCCATAGCTTACTTAATTTAACTCCACCGTGTTAACTGGCAACTGCCCTAGTCAATTGACTCCGCCATCTATTAGCCCATCCTCATAATATAACAAATACATCTGATTATTTTTTTCCTGTTTGAGACCCCTACCCCAGGAAAGCCCCAAAAGACCTTTATCTTCCCAAATCACAGGTCAGCAATGGCAAAGGCCACTAATTCAGTGGTGATACCTGAAAGGGTAATGCCAGACCCCCTTTACACCTCCTTAAAGGGCACTGGCTAACACCACAACTGGATAATAAGACAAACTTTCCCAATAAATCCTGACTCAGTGTCACTCTGCAGCAAACCACAGCATCACTCACCCCTAAATCAATAATGGAGATAGTAGATGGATGTAATTTGTCCATTAAAGAGTGCGAAGAAGACAGCAGCTGCTTCTAAATAAGCTTTCTCTCCCCTACCACCTGATAACCCAAGGCCCACCGTTCCCAGCCATCTTCTAGGATCAACCCATTATCTGCAAATTTGGATATCCACCTTGTTCTCAATGGCTCCAGTCAATTACAATCAGAAAAGACTCATATTCTTCCATTTGCTCCTACATGTCAACATTATGATCTAGGCAAAGGTCATAACGCTCCAATATCCAAAATCCAGTTAATTGATTCCCTCTGGGTATCAAGTCCCTCCAGCACTGTGGTTATTGCTGCATCCATCATATCACTGTTCATACCAAAGAAATAGAAGTATGTCCAAAACACTGAAATCTCTTGCTACTCCTGTCCTCAGCTTCTCCTCCGGCCATTTCTAAGCACAACAATTTTCTTGATAACACATTTAAAATTCAATTTTCCTCAAAGGATTTGATTGTGCCTATAAATCTGAGCCTGGCCTCTGATCCTGTCCCCAAAATGGTCCAGCCCCTAAATTACTACCAAACTCTTATTCATTTTTATCCATATTTTACCAAAAGACCACCTTCACCATTTGTTTTGGGATTACTGTGTCCTACAACTACTGATAACTCACATCAACTTTTTTAAAGTAATGTAGATCTCCTTTAGTGATATGTCTACACTTTTAATTGCACTTCAAAGTATGTCAACTTCAAGATTTTCCCTGAGGGACTACTAATGAATATATGAGACTTACCCACAGGGTCATCTTCGTGGTTTTGGTTGGTTTTCTTTTTTCATTTTCCTCAGTAACAAAGCCACTCCAATAACAAGGTCCTTCCAAGACAAAGTCTCAGGAGCCAATTACCTGTTAAAGCAACAGCTGCAATTTTGCTGCTCACAAATTAACACTCAAGCACAAGCAAAATCAGGTCCTTCAGCATTATTTTAGACCTGGAAAAAATGACCCGAAATGAGAACCCTACATTCAAGTATAAACAGGAATCACTATTGTCATTTGCTGATGAATTTCTGTGGCCCAATATAATACCAATAAACTCTGAGCTTCAGAGACAGAGGCCCTTGAATGAATAGTTGCATCTTCAGCAACGTTAGGCTGAAGGACCAAGATTCTTCCCCAACAGTTCCTTGCATTTATTTTTTGGTAATTAGAGATGCTTGTTCTCACCCTTCAGGTGACTTTATTCTTAGTACTGTATTAGTATTAAGTACTTTCCCACTAGAAGGGAATTACTGGAAACATCCTACAGAGGAACCCTGATATAAGCCAAGGAGTCCTAGGTTACCTTGAGCAAACCTGTGACAACGACAACCTCCCACAACAAGCACCAGAAAGTCGGAAAAGGCATCATTCATTCTCACATGTTTTTCACTGTTTCAGATTGAAAGACACCCACAAGCCTTTTGTGGAGTCCAGTAGAAGGATTAGTTAAATGGTAAAACCTGGTTAAAATGGTAACTAAGTCACAACAGCTGGGCAAACCACAAAGGTCTCTTGGCCATAGAGGCAATCCTTTTAGGCTGAGGTCAGAGGTGGCTGATCCACAGGTAAGATTGGGCACCTGTTTGTATCCAATGTCTGTTGTTTCTATCATGTCTTTTAAGTCCATATCTATTTCTTCAGCCATTTGAAAAAACAGTGAAAACCAGTTAACTGCAAAAGATGCAGTTTCTGAAGAAGAAAACCCACAACCACAGGATTTCAAAATGGAAACATTTTCCAATCACCTGGTATAAAGTACATTGCTGAACTTTCTTTGACTAATTAGAGAAGCTTTTCAAGCTGGGGATTGTGCTTTCCTCCCCTGAGCACAGCAATAATGTCAATAAATAATTATAATTGCTGGGTGGATTCAACTACGGCTTTTTTATTGCTGAGGAACTCAAACAACAAATAATGCCTGTACATCTATCAATGTGAAAGCAACACAAGTCCACTCAACCACCCTGTTTGCATTTATTTGAAATAAAAATTGTATGTAAATACATATGCAAATTAGGTGTGGCCCTCAAGCTCCTGGAAAGATGCCAAAAAAAACCCTTTCAGTGTTGCAAAGTTGAACATCCTATCTACCATATGGTAGTACCGATCAATCTCAGTTGCGAAAAGATACCGGCTCCTCGTACAGATGGCACTCATCACAGTACCTGTAAAAAGTTTGGGGATGTAATGATGAAAGGGAGGCCTCTTCCATGGTACCAAAATGTTATCAAAAGTATTCAAGCTTTCTAATCACAGTTTAACCATTAATTCTACTGTAATATGATCCAAAAAGTAATACTAAACTATTGCTAACACACCTAAAATTCTTCTAGGAGGATTTATTAACCAGGGATAGATAGAAACAATATTTATGCAGACCCTTCTTCATGAGTTGGTGCATTTTAAGAAGAACGTGTATCCCTGGGACAGAGTAGGTACATCTGCATTAATGAGTTAGTGCAGATTCCCAGTGGTCCCCACGGATGGTTCCTTGATTTGCATCAATAGTATCAAGGCTCCAAATAAACAAACTGGATTTCTTCTGTATAAAATTTGTGAAACACTTATAGGCTTCAGCATCATGGTTTCCTTCTGCATACAGGCACCCACTGCCCCACACTATGGGTGAGGCATTAATACATCTACCCAGCAGCAACACAGACATAGGAAAACACAGAGAGCTGGCTTTGCTGCGGCAAGCACGTGGTTCTTGCAAAGTATCTCAACTTTTCTCAGTAGTTTGGGGGTTTTCACTTCTCTGAAACAGAGTTTGGAGAGCTGGTTTTTGCTTTTGCTATTGAGCAATCATGCCAAAGAACGTTCCCGTTCTCTCATGCATACCATTAGCACAGTGTACATCTGAAAAAACATAAAGTATTTATATATCTCAGAATGTGAAGCGCTGTGTAATTAGGAGTTTAGATGAGAAATTATCACAGAGGAACAGGACTTGGGAGTTCTGTCATCTGTTCGGCCGCCCGAACGCCGCTCAGCGCTGTTCCCTATTTATAACACACCAAGAACATCGCTGCTCCGCGGCGGAGCCCACTCAGCCAAGCTGTGCGAACATTTCATCGTGAATAACCCATTTGCAAGATTTTGGACTCTTTGCCTGTTTACGTACCGCTATTTAACAGAAAGGTACTTATTCCCGTGGTCTCCGCTGGAGCAAATGATGCTCTGGAGCGGATGGGAGTTGCCCTTGTGACGAGCAGACCATGGATCTTATGATTTGGCCCAACAGGGGATGAGGGTGCCCAGAAAAATCAGACTCCTATGAAGGGAAAACAGTTAAAATTACGTTGACAACGTGCCTGAGTTTGATACATTGCCAAACAAGATGTATAGATTTTGTGTAGTGTTGCCTGTAATCAACCTACTGTGGTATAATTAAGGGACTGGTTTAGTTTAGATATAAGAAACGAACTCTCTCAAAAGCAAAATTGGACAAGGGGTTGGTTATTTTTTTCTTTGTTTTCTTTACTTTAGCTTATTACCTTGCAAGTGAAGAGAACATTTATAATTTCTGTTCTTTTTGTTGTAAATTACGCAGTGCCTAACATCAAAAACTATCTGGCAAGCACACTTTGCCTATTGCACTCCGCATGATTAGTACAGGTCCGTTGGTAACATAAAATCAGTTCAAACAATGGATAAAAATAAATCATTACTAGGTACACTAGGTTTGAGATGCAAAATGCACTAATGGTTGTTAAATGAGGTATATTGCACAGAAGGATTGTATTTTGAATGGTATTAAAATTGCTTTGGGAGTGAATATTCTGAGTAATATTATTATTTGTATACTTGAACTGTGGTGTGATGGGGTTGTATTCCTGAAGAGAGTTTATGAAAAGTACAAATAGATTATCGCTGCCTTTTCTTTTTCCTTTACATTCTGAATAATAAGAGGGTAAACTACACTTACAGTGTAAGAACGGAAGCTTTATCTATTTCTCGCTATGACTCGGTCAAGTCAGAAATTTTCTCCAACATTTTATTTTCATAAATACATGTTGTAATGTCAATGCCAAAGGATTTCATAAAAATGCAGTGATCCCCACCTCAATTTTAACAGAACGGTAGAACAGATTGAGCTGCAATTTGGGGAGAGAGGAAGGGATTCAGTGAGAAAGACCTTCTCATGTCATGAGTAAATATTTAAGGAAAATTCTATTTCCCCAAAACCAGCACGAAAATCTTCATTGCAAGATTGTGATAAAACAGAGAGTGCCGGGGTCCAACGGCTGCTGCTGCCGTTTGCAGCTGGAGGCAGATTGAGATCTGTCTCTCTTCAGAAGCCCCCTTGAGCTGAGACCATCACTTCCAAGTCATGATATAAATATTTGGTACAAGTTTACATAGGGGTAAAGCTCAGCCCTACACTCACAAGTACAAGCCGGTTGAGAAAATTCTTGGTTTGGGGTTGTTTGGGTTTGATTTTAGTTGATTGTTTGGTTGGGGTTGGGGTTTCGTTGGTTGCCCTTTCCCCCCGCCCCCCGACTTTTACCTTTCCAATTCACAAATTCTTTCTAAAACGTGATGCTTTTCCCCACTGTACATCTTACTTTTGGTACCGAGCCACCGTTGAAGGCGAGCTGGCAGTCTGTCAGCTTGTTTTCAGTAACTTATACTGCGTTTCAAAGTTAAAATGGGACCATTTATCCATGTTTGTATTCCTGGGATCATGGTTTGTAGAAACAATTCGCTCCAGGAATGGAACTTTTGTTATCGTTTGCAGAGGAACATTTGGCAAGATAGGCCCATTAAAATAAAATTTTTAAAAAACCATAAACAAACCACGCTAGTTTGCTTTGCAATTCTCCCATCACTGGGTTATCAATAACTCCAGTTAATGCTGGCCCCATATTCTAACAAAATAGGTCTCTCCCTGTCAGATCCAGCTCCTCTGGTGTATTAGGACCAGGGAAAGGGTGAACTTTTTCTCAGATCCCAGGCTGGATAACAACTCAGAATTCAAACTTGCTTGCAAATAGGCTTCTTCTTGTTTGCTTATCAGCTACATGATGGCATCTTAGTGTTTTTTTCTCCTCCCAGGGTAGGGTGGATGAGGTTTTTATCTAATTACTAGTACATTTCACACACACACGCACACAAAAATTCTGGGAATTAATCTAATCACAAATTCAGATCTCATCTGTTAAAAAGGACCACAAAAAGGAGACTTGCCCAATATTTGTTGGAAATGAAATGTGTTTGAGAAATGACGCATTTTTGCCTTGACACTTTCAAAGTGGAACTTCTATGTTTTTATTTTTTTAAGTGAAACTTGAAATAGATTTAGACACAGTAAAATGTTAAATAATTCAAAACTAATCACAACATTTCACCTTGGTCAACTATGTCAGGTGAATTTAGATTTTAATAACCTAAAAGTATTACTAATTCCTATTCATCCTTCTTTTTGTGCCATAAAGTCCTTCTCAATTCTTGTTCAACTTTTTGTGCCAAAAAGTCCTTCCCAACTCTTGTTTAACATAGCAGTCACTTCACAAGTTTCTGCTAATTTTTGTATTCACACCTGAAATAAATCATTTGCCCAGCTCTATTACAGATTAATGAGTTCATGAGTGAGAAAACTGCAGTAAGTCCACAGATTTTCTCCCTTCTTTCGTCCAAATTTCACAAATTTACCTGACTAATAGTTTGTATTTTGTTTCTGTTGAAGTAGGAAGTTTTATTCTCACTTGAAATTTTCTGGACTGGTAGAACTGATGACCTGAAAAGATCCAGCACAAATTTGAGGTGTGTTAACTCTCCCTTGGTGTAAACTTTGCACCATGAAAACTGCCAGTTTTTACTTGCATAGAAGACTCTTTGTCACGTAGTTTTTAACATTGATAGCAAAAGGATATAATTTTGATAGTGTTTTTATGCCATTGTTTCTCATCAGTTATATTCCTCTGCAATTTAATGTAATCAACAAAATTTGAAAACTTGCCTTCAGTAATATGTAGTACCCTGTAATTTTTTACGTAAACATCTGTGGACATAGGATAATTTCTAATATATCCCACCACTAACCTTCCTGGCTGGTACAGAGTCCATTGATTGCGGGTGTGCCACACTTTGTTTTCTGGTTTTTAGCCAATTTTAAATCCATTAAACCCAACTTTCCACTTATTCTGTGGCTCCACATCTTAGCATTAACCTCTTCTAGGAAACCCTGTCAAAGGATGTTTGAAAATGTAAGTATAGGATGTTCCTTGCATTGCCTTGTCTATCTTGGCAGAAAGAATAACAATAAAGGATTCCAGTATATCTGGACTTCCCCCCCTCAAATTAAATTTGCTTTCTCTAATCAGGCAGTACTTGTCGCAATGTACCTTTCATTTGATTCCTTAAAATATTATCTAGGACATGCACCGCAGTTTACGCCAGAAGATGTGTTCTTTCCCCATATGTCCCTGGACCATTTTTAAATAATGCTTTTCTATTAGATTCTGCCAGTCTTCAAGGATCTGAGATTTCTAATAAAGAGTCTCCAATTTCCCTTCTTACTTCCTTTGGCTCTCTTGAATGCATTTTGTCTGATTCTGATGTCCTATCCACTTTTTAAAAGCCTCTAATCTCTTAATAGCCAATTTGAGCGATATCTGCATGCTTTCTAATTCCTCATTTTCAAGCTCTTAAATCTGATGTTGGATTTTTGCAGATGAAGGAGACAGGTGTACAGAAATTCTCTCAGAAAATGTTACTTTCTTATGCTTCTCCACTTCATTATGTCCAAGAATGCTTTGATTTTTTAAAACTGCGACAATTACAGTCAACCTTAAAATACATTTAAAATGCTTTCTAGAATATTTTTAGTTTCAATTTGATTTTGTGTGTCTACACCATATTTATGATATTAGAGTGATGCCCACTAACCTTGCCGGACTTAAAATTCTGCCCGTATTTCTGTCCAAAGCCTGTACTGTGGTTGTAACTTAGCTGTGAAAATCTGCCCCAGGCTAAAATAAGGCATTGGAAGTTTTATCCAAAGACTGTTTGTTTGGGATTTTTTAATGGTTTGCATTAAAAAGAATGAGGTGATTTTTTTATTATATCCTTAATTTGAAAAAAAAAAATCATAATGAAAAAAAGATTTCATAAAGAACTTATGCAGACCATTAGCCCATAATGTGGACCAGATTTTGTATACGTATGTATCTTTTTAAGTGATTAACCGCAATGTGAAATTATTAGGAAAAATAAATTGGCAGAAGTATTTTTTTTTCAAAGAACAGTTTAATGAGGATAGATTTTGTTTTTTAGAAAACAAACAAGTCGTTAAGACTGAAAAGCTGTTCCCAAGTCAGTGAAATTCTTGCAAAAAGTCAGAAGCACCCCAGAAGGTGCAGTCAAAGGATCTTTGCTGCTACATGCTCATGTTGTTTGTCTCCAGTTCTATACCCAAACCATGCAAAGCGCTGAGGACATCTCTGCTTTGATAAGCCACCAACAGCCTCAAAACACCAGAGCCAGGAACTAAGAATCACCAAACTCAGCTCAGGAATGGGGTTGATAACAGCTGGTTATTGATTTTCTCTATTCCTCTCCTGAATAATAGCTCAACCTCTGCAGATTTATTTGTAAATTTGTAATTGTAGTGGTTTTATAATGCAATTACATTACACAGAGACAAAAAGTGAAAAAAAAGGCAACAGATTATGATTAACAAGTGAAAGAATGAATAGACCCTTAAACTGTAAGAATTTTGTATTCCCAGAGATTTCCTTCTTGTGGCGACCGACCTGAAAGAACTTGGGGTTCATCTACTGGCCCCATCACACAGAACCAGATAAGTCAGGGAAAGAAAGAAATCCTCTGCTTCATTTATATATATATATATATATATATATATAAAATATATAAATATATAAAGTGTATTTATATGTATATACATATAACAAGATGTCACACCCAAAAAGTGCATATTCAGAAACCAGGAATTAAGAGGGGAAAGCTGAAAATTTCCCACGCACTTATTATTTCAGGAAGTTTGGTAGAGAGGAAGAAACATGATCATGAGGCGCCCCTGCTTTGTGAAATGCCTGACAAGTGGTGGAGTAGCCACACAAATAACCCAAAACAAGAGACCTGTCAGGATCAGAGTTCACACTCATAGGTATTGTCAATACCTGTCAGTACTTTGTCAATACTTGATAAATAAAGATACGACCTACACAAATTCAACAACTGAAAACAGTATTTCTGAACTGTGTTACATGTTTTCCATCCCACCAAAATCAGGTTCTTTACCTCCAGAAACTTAAGGCAAGCACAAGAGGCACAGACCTGAGAGAAAAATCAACTTGCAGTGTGAATGACTCCTCAATAAAATCAGTACATGTTTTTTAAACTCTTTTTTTTTTAAACCACTCCAGAAAATGAAATCTGTGTGTCTGTTCTTTTGTCTCCATGTGCCTGTCATGTCTTATCGGTGCTGTTGGCTGCCAAGAACAAACTTCAGCTAACAAACCACCTAAGTCATGATGAGAGTTCCGTAGGAGGCAACAATATGCAACAAAGAGCAGTCACGGAGCAGAATTAGCAGATCAGACCTCAGGAAAAACATGGTTTGGGTTGGAAGCTGATCTAGGCCAATGAGCAGGGACATCTTCAGCAGCTCAGGTTGCTCAGAGCCCCGTCCAGCCTGGCCTGGGATGTCTCCAGGGATGGTTCATCTACCACCTCTCTGGCCAACCTGGGCCAGGCTCTCACCACCCTCAGGGCCAACAATTCCTTCCTCACATCCAGCCTGAATTTCCCCTCTTTTAGTTTAAAACCAGCACCCCTTGTCCTATGAAACAGGCCCTGCTAAAATGCCTGTCCCCATCTTTCTTATCGGCCCCTTTAAGGTATGGAAAGGCCCCAATAAGGTCTCTCCAGAGCATTCTCCAGGCTGAACAACCCCAAATCTCTCAGCCTGTCAACATCATTCCCCAACCCCTTATTTACAGGGTCCCAAGGGTTTGGGCAGCTCCTGAGCAAGGGCAACACCTGAGCTCAAACCTCCAGCCCCAGTGTCTCCATGAAAGAATCTGACTCCTGAGACTGGTCCCCAAAATCCTTCTCACAGAGCTTTCCTACATCAAATAAAGCAAGTTTATTAGGTGAGGGAGCTTGTTTAACAATCAGGTTACATTCGCTCGTGGTCACCTGGGAAACACAGACTGTGGCCCTTGATATAATAAATCATTATCAGGATTTTGAACACATTTGAACACATGGAATGTTTTGCCCCGTGCTGTTTTGTGCAGAAGGACCTCAGCAGTTTGCATCTGGGTGTAAATTGCCTCTAGGTTTTTTGGAGTATTTGCAACTGCTGTTTCGATGCTTCTCTAATACACAGCTCTCTTGTGACCTGCTTGGGCAACAACAAGATTTGCTTCCTAGCTGTTTGAAGTGTATAGATTTATGAATGAGGGCACTTAATACCGGCATAAAGAGAAGAACCAGATACACAGACTTAAGCACAGAAGTGAGGACACTGGAAACTGAAGGTGATGCCATGGTGCTTCATTCATTCAAACCTGAACATCACAGATTAGATAGAAAGAGATTTATATTTAAAAACAAACCAAGGCTTAATCTTATTAATCTAAGTCATGCTCCAAGGTAAATATCTCAAAACTTCCTTAAGTCTCAGTAAATTTTGTTCATTTGAAAGTGCTACCTGCAAAATACTAAATATATTCCTCAAAACACAGAGTAGACTTAATTGTCACTTTCTGTGTGAACTCAGCCAAATACCTTAATTTTAATAATGATAGACAAACAAGTTTGTTTCCATTCACTACCTGTGTAAATGCAGTTTATAACACTGAAAGGTTATGGTTTTACTCCTCTACCTGGATAGCTAGGGATTGCAATCACACTGACATTTGGGCTTTTCGTATATTTGTAAAATATACTGAATTCTAGCACTTAGTTGCCACCTGCTCCAAAATTATCTACATGTTTCTGCTTTGACAAGAAACACAGCACACAATGTCACAGCATTTTCAGAAAAAAAGTTCAAGAAACAAAGCCCATGTTCTTTAAAAAGAGAACCAACAGGGTCTGCAGAGGTCACAGGCACCCACCAACTTTCCCACCTAAATAATATAAATGTACACGTTACAAAGTCTAAATAGTTGAAAGCGAATCTGTTGTTGCTGCAACACAGGAATGTGTTGTTAATAGGTATGACAAAGCAGTAATAGCATACCAGCATTTTTTGTATTTCCACTTCAAACAGCAAATCCGACTGAATTTACCTAATACTTCAATAATCCAATTATAACACTTTACGAGCAGAAATCACCAGCGCATAAGCCTTGGAGTCTGTTAAATTAGGAGTGTGTCGAGCTGCTCACCCGAGATGCATTTCAAACTCGAACAAGATGCTCCAAGATCATCGGGCTCAGCTCATACCGTGGTGTTGGTAAAAACACCACTTCAAACACGGAGCGGCCAAGCTAATGAGAAATCCGTGCTAACCAAGGCAGAAACTACAGGTGTAGGAGACAGACTAACATGGTAAAGCTCACAATTTTCAAATCAAATGAGAATACAACCAATTTTTCACTTTGTGGCTCGGCAAAATTGTGCATTCCAGTGTCAACCTCAGAAACTATGGATTTATAGATGAAAGTACATTTGTACCAAATACTGTGTGTTCTAAACACAAATGGTCAATGTTTTTCAGTACTGGAGGATTTAGTGCCCATAAGTGTAATTCCATTTATCTTTTCACAGTCATACCACTTTTCTTTACTCCCTTACGCCATAAATCTGTACTCGGTGATCATGGTTCTTGCATATCAATCTAACGCCTTTTTTTCCTCGCGTGTAGTATTTATTTAATGGATCAAGGGAACTATCTTTTATACAAAATGGGATATTCTATTCACAGTTAGAACATTAATATGTCAGTAAAGTTACTTTCCTTCAAAGCAGGAGCAAATAAATCTCGCAGGTTTAGATTCATACAGGCCTGTTAATGAGCAATGACAGTGTGATTTTTCAAAAATTACGTGACCTAGTCAATTCCTAAAATTTAGACATGAGTTTCAGTCCATATTTTAGTAATTCCAGCAGAAATACGTCATAAGATTGTGATAAGAAATAACTTTCTGGGTGCTAAGTGTTCACGAAATGTATCTTGTTACTTAAGGAAGGCTTAGAAATACACAGTTCACTACAGCTATTGAAAACCTTCTGTCCTAGTGAGTTCCTAGTCCTAAGAAGTGAAATTAAACCACAGATTAAATATTACCCACAGAGTAAATATTATTCCGTTCCCCCAAACTGATCCTTCTGTGTAGTTTCCTCAAAATATCAGAGGTTCAAGCCAATAATTAAGCTGGATCCACTTCTAATTTTTTCAGGGAAATGTATAGTTAAATATCAACTGCAATTAATGGAGTTTTTTGAAAGACACATTATGACTGTAATTTCTACTGACATTTTGTACGCAGTATGTTTTTCTTTACTAATTAAATACCGTGAACCATTTTCTGAGGTTTAATACATTTCATAAAATTTCCCGTTTATAAATAAGACAAATCCAGAATATTTATTTGTAGTGACGTGACAGCATAAACCGGAGATGGGATAGGAGAGGTAGGCTGGATAAAAAGAAACACAGATTTTATCTACTACATGTTTGGCAGTTGGCTGTGGAAAATATAATCCTGCCATAAATCTACGAACCAACCCTGAATTTGTATTGCATTATTTTTAAAATAATTGCAGCATTTTCACATCCCCTAAAATGTGCTATAAATCCATAAAAATTATCCATATGTTATATATCTTGGACTGAATTCATTACTTTTCACAGTGCTGTAAAATACAGATAAAGGAACTCTACCCAGAAAGTTAAAAATGCCTTTAATAGATGTTTTTCCATATGCATAATAAGGAATTATTGCACTAAGGGATTATCTAAAAACTGAATTTATATGACAAATAGTTAGAATGGGAATTTAAACTGATGCTTCTGTCTCTAGAAGAGTCTGTTTGGGTGCTCACGTCTGGGAACAAGTTACCTGTGCTGAGCAAACAGTCCAAACCTGCTGAAAAACCCTAATCCGGAATCCTTCATCTGTCCATAGGAGAGCATAGATTAAGTGCTTAAATGCAATCCATAGCAATTTTTGAAGTATTCTTCCAGTTTTTAGGACAACGGTGTGAACAGCTTGACATGTAAGGTCTGTGCACCCTTCTGCAATGTGGGGAAACACGACAAGACCTTTGACAGACAGGAAAAGAAGTGAAAGAGAAAAATCCCTACAGACAAATAGAGATTGTTGCAACACCTTTCCAAACTCATTCATTCTTGAAACACTAATATATCGGATATCCCTTTCCAGCAGGGTTTGTAAATACGTAAAACAAAAATTAAAATAAAACAAAAAACAAACTAACACAAAACTGGAATATGTCAGCAGATAATTAGAACAAAACCAAATCTGCAGATTCCCCATCTATTTAACCACATATGCCTCCAGTTACCATTGCCCCGTCCCTTGTCATCTAATACCTTTGCTATGCTAATTTGCTAAAAAGGATTCCAAAGAGGTATGTGAGAATCTGCAGCTCTGGGAGAGCCTGGCTTATCTCCGCTTGGGGATGAAGGTCCAGGTGATTATTCACCCTCGGAGGGCAGGAAAATGCCGGGAAGGGGAGAGCAGAGCAGTTAAGCCTCAAAGTTTAGATGCTGAATATCTGGAGGACAGCTGGAAAAGATTTAAGGAGCGTTTCAATCTCTCTCCAAGCAAGGGGTGCCAGCAAAGAAACAAACGTAGCTCTCTCTACATATATATTTCCTCGTGACAAAAGCTGGTTCTCAACTTGTGGATGTTTTTAATATTTAGACAGGAAAATCTAACTCTAAAAAGATATTCAAGGAGTGTTATGAAAAGGGAAGATTGATACTTCAAAAAAAATAAAAGGGGCAAATGTGAAATCATAGCAGAGCTGTGACTGAACCAAGACTAAGAGCCAAGTCCTGAGGTTCCCACTAAATCTTGGATATTGATGAAATTATGGTTGTGCCCTGAGATGAACATTCCTAATTAATCCCTGCAAAGGAAGCATCATGGCCACGATGAAGCCTATAGAGGGTGAATATCCCTATGGTGGTGTGGTCAGATGTGGGAACACACGGTATAACAGGAAAGGTCCAAGGTGAAAATGTTGTGGTACAGAAAGTGAGCAAATAGCACATAAAAACACACATGCCGTGACAAGCAACTTGTGTCAAGGAAAAGCCCAACATTCAGAAGAAGATACAAGCTTTTAATGGACTACCCTGCTTGGGAAGAGATTTTAACCAGATGTAAAGAGTGCACAGTGAGAAGAAACAGGAGAAGCGGCATCACTGCCTTGTAGAATATTTCCAACGAGCCAAGGGGCATTACAAGAGTGAAGAAAAACAACTGACGTGTGATATCTACTAATCCTGCACCGAGTACCTATATCAATAAGGTGCTAGACACAGACATACTGTGTCCAGTTCTGGGCTCCCCAGTTTGAGGAAGACAAGGAATTACTGGAGGGAGTCCAGCGGTAGCTACAAAGAAGATGAGGAGCCTGGAGCATCTTTCTTATGAGGAGAAACTGAGAGAACTGGGTCTGTTCAGCCTGGAGAAAAGAAGCTGAGAGGGATCTTATCAATGCTGACAAATATCTCCAGGGTGGGTGTCAAGAGAATGGACCAGACTGTTTTCAGTGGTGCCCAACAATACGATGAGGGGCAACGGGCTCAGACTGAAGCACAGGAGGTTCCATCTGAATATGAGGAGAAACTTCTTTCCTGTGAGGTGCCAGAGCCTGGCCCAGGCTGCCCAGTGAGGGTGTGGAGTCTCCTTCTCTGGAGACGTTCAAACCTGCCTGGACATGATCCTGTGTGATCTGCTTTGGTGACCCTGTGTTAGCAGGTGGTTTGGAATGGATGATCTCCAGAGGTGCCCTCAATCCCAACCAGTCTGTGATTCCATGATAGACAAGACCACACTAGTCAACCTGTATGATCTAGCAGATCTAGAAGCTACCAACACTTCATATGTGCTTGGGATTCTACAAACAAGTGTCAGGCAGGGTCAGTGCTACCACAGCTAGACCTCCACCTACTGACTTATGACAATGTCAGCCCTCATGAAAGAAGTTGTCATACAGCTTTACCCCAGACTTATATCTTAAATTGGGATTTTAGAGGCTCCTGATGGTATTAACACATCATGCAGAGGTGACACCTCAAACTCCTTGTACATAGTGTCAGATCTATTGTACAAAGCAGTCATAGAAGAACCTGCATTTGGGGGGTAAAAACACATCACCTGTGTGAGAACAGCACAGACTTTCACAAACACCTTAAACAGATATGGTTTCACCCCTACTATAACTTCCACTATGACAGCAATTCTTGCAAGATGCCCTATGATCAAATCCTGATATCACCATGTAAATCCATAATTCTCTATCTAGAGACCATTTTCTTTAATGGTGTGTTTGAACAGTGCCAAGCACAGCTGAGGTTGAGACCTTTAGGAATTTTTTCAGTACAAAACATCACAAACAAGTAGCTAATAGCAGTCTATCACATCTACAATCCATCCAGTAATCACTCTGTGGTGCAGCCCTGCCTTTTATGTGGTTTGTTAAATGTCTTGCCTAGTGTGTGGGTGTTGCATAAGTAATAAATAATAATAACTAATATTTGTAATGCTCTTATAACAGTGGCTAAACCACTAACATGCTGACTAATACTGTCTCATTGGCTCCCTATACTGTCTGCAATCTATCTGCATTCATCTCAGCTCCCACACGCAAAGCTAACGACCCAAGTGTAACACAGGAGAGACCCTCCTACAGCAAGGTGATCATCACAGAATCATGGAATAATTTGGTTTGGAAGGGATTTTTAAAGGTCATGGAGTCCAACCCCCCTGCAATGAGCAGCAACATCTGATATGAATAATTTCCTGTTGCGCAAGTTAATATTATTAATATCTTCATATGGACATGTACAGTTTACAACAGGACATTATTTTACAACAGACCGTGCATTTGCATGTGTGCCGCTTTCACCTGCTGCTTCAAAAGACATATCCCCAAGACTATTTAGCCAAGGAGTCAAATCCATGTTTCACCTTAGGAAGGCAGGAGAAGGCCCAGACATGCGGGATTATGTTTGTATTTAACCCATTCATTCCTGCATCTGATCCTACCTCTGATCCTACTTGCACCTATCTGCTTTTCCCAAGGAATCATAGAATTGTTTTGGTTGGAAGAGACCCTCAGGAACATCGAATCCAACCGTAACCTAACCTAACTCTGGTACTAACCCATGTCCCTAAGAACCTCGTTTAAACGCCTTTTAAACCCCTCCAGGGATGGTGACTCCACTGCCCTGGGCAGTCTGTTCCAATGCCCAATAACCCTTTCCAGGAAGAATTTTTTCCTAATATTTAGGGGTTTGGAGAGCTTCCCAGCACCTCCTGGGGTTGCCCCAGCTGGAGAGTGAGGCAGGTGCTGCTGCAGGGTTGGGCTTCTGGATATGGACTCCAAGAGCACTTAAGGCAAAGCAAACAGTGGGGAAAAAACAGAGATGGGGTTGAGGTGCAACAGGAAATTATGCATATTGGTACAGGCGTGCGGAGAAGTCAAGAGGTTTCTTACTATTATGTTGGTCAGCAGTTTAGACTGTCAGAAAAAAGCAGGTGAGCTGGAGGGGACTCACCTCTGACTCCTGCATCATTGACAGGTCCTAAAGGATCTGTCAAAATGCTCTAAATACATCTTTTACCAAGTCGATCTTTGTGAGGCTGGTAATGAAAGATAAACCATGATCTGATTTGACACCTCCCTTTATCGCGGGTGGAACCAGGCCCCAGACTTTTAATACTAATGCTTTGGGACATTTAAAATACACATGTGAGGCTTGGCTCTGTTCCTGCTGTTTATATGATAAAGTGACATTCTGATTCAGTCTTTCTCATCAAATTCATGATTTCAGAAGTTCCTTTAAACATGTCCGCAACATCACGCTAACTTTTCAATACCTCCATGTCAATACATGCCAGTTGCTTAGGGTTATTTTTTTCTTGTTGGAAAGAAGGTCAAAACAGCAATGCAAATGTATTAGAGGGGAAAAAATGCATTCAAGCAACGTTACTTGTTTCTGGACTCAAGATGCCAGTCCGTCTTTAAATCACACAGTTGAGTATTCAATTCACAAATACAATGAGGGTACTTTTAAATTTTAACTGTCATATTCTGTTATGCTGCCTGATGTTAAGTTGCATTGTGCTAGCAGTGAATGGGATAGGACAGAACATAATTCACCGCATTATAAACAGCATAACGTAACTTGACAACTTGAATTTAAAAGGAGGAAATTCTTAACTGTAGGATCATATTGTATATTTCTACACATTTATAAATCCAGCAGCAAAAGATCCAAGCATAAAGCATAATATACCTACTGTAAAGAAACAAAGGTCTCATTTGTGTGGCATGCAGGTAATTGGGGGTAGTTTTCTTTACGTTTTAATTTCCCAACTGCGTGGCTGCCACTTTCTGTGCTATTTAGGAGGCACTTGGTGGTACCATCAGAAAACTTCCTTCGTACCTTGGCCGCAGAGCAGCATTCACTCCTCCAGAAGCTGTTTTGTTTGCTCTCCTGAGCTAAAATAAAGAATGAAGTAACACATTTCTTCACCATGAATATGCTAACAGCCATAAATCTGCTCCCTAGCATTACTGTAGAACAGACCATAGTAAATGTTTAAAAATGTGCTCCTAAAATAAGCCCTGTCTGAGCTTTGATGTCACTTTATTTAATTCACATTGGCACTGAATACACAGCTCAGTTTACCAGAGAGGATTCATTCTTTACTGAAGCATAATTACATTATCAGATATTCAGTAGAGGCCATAAACCACAAAATGGAAATTAGACCGTCAGTGGCCATTTTATACTACAAGGATTATTGTATTTTGACGTTTGTGTTGTCAACCACTGTGCTGGCAACCTAGCATGTGGACCCCAATTTTCAACATCACTCTAACCTGAATAAAATTTTAATATATGAACACCAAACTGAACAATCAATAACAATCTTTTAAGCAAGATAAGCTTCTGACCGGCAGCAAACTAAGCAATAGCACAGAGGCAAATCAATCAGGAAGCTCTGTTTTCCTTCCTGGTCCCATGCATTTCAGGCAGAGACAAACTTATTTTGGTGCATCGTTTCCAAATCTTCAATATATTCCAAAGAGAAAAAAAAAAAGTGAACTACAGCTTTCTCTTCATTGCCCACTCAGATTTGTAAATAGAATTTATTGCACGCAATGTCCTCTTATAGATTAAATTAATGTTATTGTAAAGAGGCTTAATGCTCAAAGATATTTATGACTCACGCTGAGAAAGAAGCTGTACTCAGTTATGATGATTAATATAATTTTCCCAAGTTCTCACAGATGAAATTGCTCCATGTGCATATTTTGAGTACAAAACAGATAACCATAATTCTAAGAAGAGGCAGCCATGATTGTGTTACTGATGCATCATTTGGAATTAGCAAGTTGCTTGCGGAGCGTGTGAAATGGTTTTTTGTTGGATTTGGTATCTGCTTGATGGGCAACGGTAGAAACAACGTCCACATCATCACAACCTGTGTTTGTGTTTTGATCTCAGCATAACAAAAGTTGGTGCTTATGGATAGTTATTATGGCCAACCGCTAATAAGACAGACTGTGACTTAAAACTTATCCTCTGTCCAGAATGAAAACCAAAGGAGATATAGGATTTGACAACTTATAACAAGAAACTGAAGATTTACTAACTCCTCTGGCACAGGGGTTAGAAAATGGTGCAATCTCTATATTGTTGCAATTAAAGCCTAAAAATTAATCACTCGTGTCTGATTAAGAGCTCTCCAACAGTTTTGCAAGGCCAATGAAGATTAAACTAAATATCTCCGCTCCTTACCTTTCGAGGGTGAGCCCTCACTAATAATAAAGATTACAAATGTTCATTTCACATTCTGCCTATTATGGACTTTGCTGTAATCACTTTGTAGTTCTGTGACTGTTGCACCATCCAGTTCCAAACTGTGAATTTTCCTTCGAGATTTTAGCTACCATTTTTATTGTTGAGAATAGCAAACTAGAGTCTGTGGAAAAAACTGGGAGAGCCTAAAAAACAGACAGACCGCAATAATTGAAAAAAAATAAATAAATCCTGCAACAGAGATATGTTGATTCCTAGTATTTTTCCTTCCTCTTGCATTTCTTTATATTATGCCTAAGAAGCTGGTAAACTTGCTAATCTAGATAAACCAATGTTAGTTGTTACCTGAGTTGAACCGATTTTAAAATAGAAGTTTGAATGGTTGTCTGTGCCCTGCAGACCATAAAAGTTACAGATATCAGGGACTCAAAACCCTTTCTGCCAAAACCAAAGGCTTCCCAGCCTGGGTCAAAGATGACAGAATTTGGTCTGAAGGTGCAGTGAACAATCTATAACCATAAAGAGACTCACAATATCAGTGCCTGCTCTTCATGGGACTGGTGCACATTATAAAGCAACACAGTTCTAAGGGTTGACAGAAGTGCCAAACAAAGTTTCTCCAAATTTTTCATACACCTTCTAGCATTGAGGTGGGACCTGAAGGTTACACATGCCTTGACCTTACTGATTTTTTTCAGGCTTTGCCAAAGGCAGGAGTATATGGCACAAATGCTTTGATGAATGTTAAATCTGCTGCTTAAACCTTTATATTTCTTTAAGTGATATTTAACATTACCTTGATAAACAGCTTTGGAAATACAAATATATTTCTTTTTCACTTCATTCTGTCATTGGCCCTATGTTTCAATTTCCAGAGCCCCTTTGAAAACCATGTGCTATAAGTTAATTCGTTTAATCTGATTGTGGGAGTTACCTATTTTTACCTGCAGTTATATATGAAACAATTATGTATGAAATATTGATTGCTCATTAATCTGAGGGGTATCTCCTTTAATACGTTTAATAATAGTTGAGTCTCCTAGGGTATAGTAACTCTGAAAAGGTCTAGGGAGTTTTGACTAGCTTCTAGAGTCGTAAATGTTATTTCAAATTGTGTGGCATCTGAAGTCAATATCAAGGTGTTATATACAAGAAGAGGCATAAAAATGATCATCTTAGAAAACAGCAATGTCACTGTATTGATGAATGCATGTAATAATACCCACAGATATTCCTTTCAATCTCTAGTTAGTTAAAATGAGAAGAATATACTACTCTACAAATACATTCTCTCTCTGTTGGCTTCTCTGGAAGCTGGTCTGTATTTGGGGTGCTCATGCTTATCCATTGCTCCAAGTTAAAGCATCAAATAATTTATGGTACAGAGACTAATAGCAATAAACACAATTTCCCCAATGATACGAGGTAAAACACGACAAAAGGTAGTAACTACAGCTTCAGAAGTCCAGAAAATTCTCAACTTCCAAATCACTTCTGTCTGAAGGCTGAACACAAATGTGCAGAAAACAAAGCAGGTGGAATACGATTCTCAGGAAGCAATAAGGTAATTTGTAATTACAGTGCGGTTTATTGTATTGCAAATTGGTTTGTGAAGGTTACTGCTCAGCACCATATGATATATCAATATAGCTATCGCACTTCAGGACAAATCTCCATCGCACTTCATTAATATAGAGAGACTCCATCCTTAGCAACAACAATTTACAAGATCTACAAAAGCAACATACTATAAATAAGAATTTTAAGATGGGAACATTATGGAATGTTTGAAGTTCTCCACTGGTAATACACCCAAACCCAAATCCATTCAGCCTAAAAACGAAGCTGTTCTGCTCCCCACCACCTCCAGTCACTTAAGTGCCAAATCCCCTTAATTCATAAAAAACCCAGTCACACTAGCTGATACTAGATGGTTGCAATAGATATGGATGGTTGGGATACATATATATATATATATATATATATATATTTTTTTTTTTTTTTTTTTTCTTCAAGTGTGTTATTTAGAACAGGTTGAATTTCTCCAAAAGGACATTTGAAAAATTCAAACAATGCCCATTCTCCCAAACTTGTGCTATGGAAATTGATGCAACATGACAATTTATTGGAGTTCTATACATTGCATCCACCATTTTGCACAAGACTTACTACAGAAGACGCAAATCCAAAAAATTTCCCAGAAATCTCTCTCCACTCAACAATTAATTCCAGTTTCCATCCTCCTCCCTCTTTATGAGAGCTCTTGTCAGCTATCATTATAAGTGAACAACACAAAGGCTTAAAGACATACCCTCTGGTTAAAAATAAAAAATAAATAAAAAAATCCCACAGCTTTCAAGTGTGAAGCGGATTAATCACACATAATAATTATACAAAGTGATAACACTTATTATAAGATCACATAAACACCGTTAAACGAACAGTGGCAGTAACCTTTAGGAAGGAAAGATAAAGCCACCCAAAATAATACAAATCAGAGTTTCTATTGGAAAGACTTTCTGGGTAAGGCTTCTCTGAAACCATTAATGAAACTAATGTGCAGCGTTTCAAAGCAAATGACAGTCACAGCTGATTTACATGTTCCATACATCTTCAAAATGAAGTATGAAAAACATATACAAAATAGTAGCGGGGAAGAATTACTGGTCCCCAATCTCTCATTCTTCAGCAGTCCCCAACAACTTAAAAACCTCTTCTTCTAAGCTTATTTTCTAGATGCTCACTGTAATTATACAACTATTTATACTCTCCATACTAGCAATTCTTCGTTAAGCTTCATACAGTTCTAAACCAAAGCTTTCAACGATTTTTAATTTTTCTTTTTCTTTATTGCATTAGCTGTGGCTTCAAACGTATCAGCCTTTTCCTTGCAATTGCTTTGTTTTTCTTAAGAAAATCCACTCTGTTTAAAGTTTTGGTTTGATCTCATGTTATCACTCATTTTTATAGTTCCCACTAAGTATCTGAGGAGTAGTTTCCAAGAAATTCTTCATGGACAACCACATATTTTTTTAAGCACAAGCAAATCCTCGTGAATTCTGGTACCAAGGAGATTTGTTATCCCAAGTCACCAGATGAGCAGAAGACTCTGAGACACTCCCAGTGGCAAAATATGCCCCAAAATGGGACCTTTTGGATAGGAGGATAATGCAGCTCAAAAACCTGTTGTGGTTTCCCCATTCCAGGTTGATAAACGTCAGAAATTTTCCAAAAGTGCACGGGAGCCCATGGAGGGGATCATGATTAAAATATAGAGGTCAGGCAGAGGGGAAAAGTGGGGGAAGATTGTCGCTGTTGAGACGGACAAATGACATAGACCGAGTTGGGAGTAAAGGAGTATCCGGAGATGTTAAGGATGTACCCGTGAGAGAGAAGGGAGTAAAAGATTAACATTGATGATAGCAAAAGTAGCCAATGAGATGTTTCTGCTGTACCTTGTAACCAATAGTGAAGAGAGACATGAATTGGCAAAACTGTATAAAAATGCACTTGTGGCAATAAATGGCATCTACTACTTTCATCCCGGAAAAACTTGGTCTATGTCGTTTGTCCGTCTCAACCGCGACAGAAGATGCAGAGTAATATGTAACTACAGAATTTTAGGAAGACGGAATATAAGTCATTCTTCTATACAGGTAGAAAGACAGAATATCTTGAAAAATTTGAATCTCTAATATATGCAATGTGGAAAACCAGAAGATTAGTAAACATCGTGGAGAAGATGGCAATGATTATAGGTTCTGAAAGCACCAAACGTATAAAAAAATAAGACCAAAATAATTAGGGAGGACACAAAATTCTGCAGGTCTTGACCAGAGTAGGTTTTAGGGAATATTCTCGGTATCACAGAGCAGAGAGTGGGCATGAGCTTGAACCAAGGGTGCAGGTGGGATGGTCCGAGATGGTGACAGAGCCTTTGACAAGAGAGACGGCAAAAAATCACCGAAATTCTCAGAGAAATCTTTCCCTTGCAGAAATTCACAAATGAGAGATCACCAGTCCACTACTAAATATATCTACAATTAAAGCACCGAAATGAAGCAGTTTTATTCTTCATAGTAATAAACAGCATGTAAGCAGCTACTATAAGAAAAATAATTGCAAACGTGAGAAAGGAACAGTTTGTTCATGGAATTTTTTTCCTCTCCTCTTTCAAACAAGAGATATTTTGCTATTTGCCTATTGTCCAAGAAATTGTTTGGGATCATTAAATATATAAGGAGCTCAGATATCTATATGTTACATTTGTGTCAAATATTTACATGTCATACACAGGACCTCACCAAGGAGTTGTTGTGATTAGTTGCCAAGAAGCATCAAGAATCAAATACAATTGTTAGTGTTCAAGGGTTTTCCTGTTTATTTCTACAAACATCCAGGATAAACACTGTCAGCACAAAGTAAACTATAGAGTACACATTTTTTTCCAAAACTAATACCCTAGAAAAGCCTAGGATGGTTGAAAACTACATTTAATCCAATTCATTCTAGTGACTAGTACCACGTGTGAAGACTCAAGGATATTTCATAACCCAGAAACCTTATTAACTAGTTAAAATTATCATGAAAAAACTACCCTTGGTTTAGAACTAACAGTCGATGAAGATTCTCCTGAATACATCCAAAAATGCGGTCAACATTTGGATCTGATCAAAGTAACTAAACCAGATACAGGGTATAGTTTTAAGGAACAAAACCTCAAATTCAGCTTAGATTTAAAAGAAAAAAATACAACAACCCAGCCACACATATGTACAGTATCATAAAATCTACGCCACCACGCCAGGGACTGTATTTTGAGTGACATTCAGAAGATTTTCATTAAAGCCTCCATTTGTTTCAGTCATTTGAGAACTATTTAGTCACTTAACTCTCCCTGCAGAATTTTTTTCAGATGCCAATTGACAGAGGAAATTCATTCCAACTGAAGATAAATCCCCAATTTCACTGCCAAGAGTTTTCCTGCCATAGACAATTATTGGTCTAGAGGGGACTTTTTCTTTCTTCTTGAAATTTAGCTCCTTCTAAGAAACCTATGTAAAATTAAGTACTTCATTACACTGACAATCTGGTAAGTCTACCTTTGTGCTTTGCTTCTTCTAAGGCAAAATTAAAGAACATATGAAATGGAAGTAACATTCATATATAGAGACCAGTAAAGAATTTGTTCTTCAATTCAGGAGCTGGAATGGTAAAACAGGGGAAAAAACATTGAAAAAAACAGTTTAGGTCAAACAAGCACTTGTTTTCTTAAAGGTTTAAAAGAAAAACATTCAAAACTGAAGATTTATTTCAAAACAGATCACATACAGTTTCAGAATCAATTGACTACTTTAAAACCTTAAATTACTTGATTTTGATTTTGTCTCATTTCATGATATCAGGTTTTCTATGCGAGATTGACCTTTTTCTAAGTACGCGTGGTCTTTGAAATCTCTGGGTGTAAATTTTTACCTTAGAGGCAAAGTTTCCATGAGAGCTCACGGTATCAAACATATGTTTCAATGTCACATTTTTAAATGGGGGGGAGCTCTGAGTTTACTAAGGCTTTTCAGATGAGATGTATGAAACAAATCTGTGCACTTGTTAGCATTAAGGATCAGAATGACCTCACTTTTCTTCAGGTACAAGTATTAACATCATCTCTCGTATGATGTTCCAGAGAGGTGAATTTTTCGTATTTAGAGAAACTTGAATTTTATTGTCTATTATATGTCCTGTCTTTCTGTTAGTTGCTGCATTATTAATTACTGCACACTGTGACACAATAAAGTATGGAATTTATCCGTGTTTGTTTTCTGTGCTCTGCCCTGGTGTGTTTTAATAGGCTAAAATACTATGGAACAACTGAAAATTTCCTCTGAAATAAATGACAAAGAAAAGGGCAGAGCAGAACAAGAAAGTTCATAAATTTCAACATTTAAAACCAGAGCGCCAGAATAAGAATAATGGCTCAAAATTGCTCAAAATTAGGTCCCAAGGAGACAGAATTTGGTGAGTTGCGAAATTTTCAAAGGTGCATCATATTACCAAAAAACAGGATAGTCTAAGCAAAGAATAAAGTTTGAAAAAGAGAAATATTATAATAGTCTACTAAGCACAGGTAGAAGTTTGGTTTAATAACATTCATAATATAAGATATCTTCTGGCGAGGACTGATTTAAGTGTAATTTAAAATATCTGGTGATGGATTAAAAAAAATGAGTGTTTTTAGAAAACTGTAAGAAGATATTTGAAAACAAGGGTTTGCTACATTAATTATTCACAATTATATCAAGGAATACTTAGTCACTGAGGTGACATCAGGAAAAAATGGCTACGTAGAGCAATAGCCAAAGAAATGCTTCAGCATTTGCATTTTGATCAGAAAGAAATTTTCAATAGGACTGTATTTTGTGTTGACATTTACATTTTGTAAAATATTAACCGTACCATGAGAAAAGAGCCAGCGGAAAAATGTGGGTTTGTCGAGTGCGGCTGCCCCACCAGCATCAAACCATTAAAGCACCTCAAGGAGGAAGAGGTGAGAGGGTGTTATTTTGTTCATTAATAACCAATGTGTTAATGGTATGAAAACAGAAGAGGAAAACAGATCAGAAACACAAGAAAACAAAACAAACCACAAACCTGTGGACTAGCAAGATCTAAAGCAAAAATGGGGTTCAGTCCTAAATCTCTCCCAAGCCTGGAAATCCCACTGCACTTTTCCCATTTTGGTGCTTAATAATTAGTCATTAACTCCTGCCCTGCGATGAGCAGAACACACTCATCTACCACTTACTTGACAAGATCAAGCTCATGTTGATTATTTTAACAGACTAATTTAATTCAGGTTTCTGCAGTTTCTCTAGGAATTTGCCAATCAGAAATTTATCAGATTCCATATAAATCTATGTCGGGGTAACTTTAATGGAAATGACTACATTAAGAATTCAGGATTGGGCCCTTAATAGCTGCTATAATTTATCATCTCTTTAATACGGAGAAATCAGTAAAATGAAATATTCTAAAGACATAAAAGTAATAACCCAATCATTTAATATGAAAGAATAACTAGACAATACTGCCCTGAAGAACTAGATAGCCTGTCAGCAAGGCACTGAATAGAGAAGCCAGAAAAGCATCAGTATTAATTTCAGGGAAATACTGTATTCATGCATCCCTGGTGCCCCTTCGGAGGCCGTCAGACATGGCTTTGATACAACACTGGGAGGGAGGGAGATGATCCAAGCTGCAACCAAAAGGAGCTGAACTACTTGGGAAAATTTGCATTTTTGATACGTTATGAGCAAGAAAAAAAAGAGCATAAATTTGCAGCAGGTGATTATTAGCTGCATTTTCATCCACAGCCATTATAACTCTATAAATGCATGTTTTGAGGGTAATGCAACCCAAATAATAACTCAGAATCAAAGCAAAAATTTATGAACATGAGAGGCTGTCATTTTGGTCATAATATTAGAACTAAATCAAATTCTAATAAAAAAAAAAATACAGTCTGATTTATAATTATACATACCCCCCTACACCACTTTCAATGGGAGATATGAAAATACTTTTAAAAGGGAATTAATACTAAACTCTTGCTTTTACCTAAAGGGAAACTGAGGCACAGAAATATGCCTACATTGGTATCAGAACCACGCTGGACGGTGAACATTCCAGTAAACTGGACCTTTATCTAGGCCACCAAAATCACGCTGGTAGGAGCAGCTACAGCTGTGGGTACATCCCAAATCACAGCCAGTCACTCCAGCTTCGCCATTTCACCTCGGATTTACTTTCCTTTCAGTGATGGTTGCTTGTTCCCAAGAAATAACGGAGAGCTGGTTTTAAAGGATGTTCACTCTTGGGGATTTCTACCACTCACAGTGTTCCTGAAGCTTCTCCGCTGCTTTCAAAGGCAACGTCAAGACACAAATCCCTGCCCAGCCCAAGAGACTCAGACTCCAGGGCAACTCCAAATTTCCACTCACAAGGTGGGATCTGGCCTCAAATGTCACCAAATGTGAAAACTAGGTGACATTTTGCTAGTGTTTATTTTCAAGGGGAACGTCCTTTCCGCTGTGTGATACTAAAAGATGAAGGATTAAAATTAAGTATGTTTAAAAGCAAGAAACAATTCTTGAAACATAGCACGGAGAATAAATGAAAGCCCATGTTTTTCTCTAACATGAAATTACCATTTGCCTTTTCTAGTATTACGTGAACTGTGATAAATTCATCTTCATGTGCCAAAAACAAAAGAAGAACCCGCACCCAATTAAACGTGTGTGTGCTTCACGCTCATTGCTACAGGGGCAGGGTACAAACTTCTATCTGTGACTGCCAAACAAATGGTTGCATAGCTCTGGATATGCTTTGCTGAACTACAGTAACACCATTTAACAATTTAGCTAACTGATAAAACTCAAAATACTGCTAATTCCCATTTGTAATATGCTAAATTGCCTGCAACTAATATAAAACAGTGAGTCGGGCTGTGAGTTGTTATCTGCAGCCAGTTGAGCAAAATACTTTATTTGCCATCTCTATTACTTCGTAAGCAAGGGGTTTAATAGCTCCCAAAATATATTCTGCAAGTGGACGGCCTGTATGGCCTCAGAGCTGTTAAACCCTGCAGAGAATTCGCTACTTGCCAAACTTGCCATTTTCTGATAAAATAACTGTATACATAGGCAGAACTTTTAGCTTTAAGCTGCAGATTCTTCTTTTTCCTTTTTTAAAAGAAAAAAACCTTATTTTCTACTACAACTTAAAAGTTTCCTTTGAGTTCAGGTATTTCTAAACATGCAACATAAATACGATGTTGAAACAAAACCAAAAAAACAAAGGCAAAGCCTGTGATATGCTCTGGTAGCTTCAGCAATGCTAAAAAAATTAGCTCAAATCCCCAGATCCATCCTCAGAAGCTTAATTGCTTCAAAGAACAGGAATCTTGTCAAAATCAGTCCAAACAAACATAATCAGTAGCTTTCAAAGCTTGTTTGACACGGAGGAGGCATCAGAAAATAACGTCGGAACTAAAGAAACGCACATCGATGGTCTGTCAAAATTTTTTGTTCGACATGATGCTATTATCAAGGCGCATCAGGATGAAATAAAGTGACCTGGCTGACCATGGGCAGACAAATGTCTTGGGAAGGAAGGAAAAACGGTGAATCAAAAGGTAGCTTTGCTGCACGTCCCCCCAGGCCGTCTTATTGACAGGGATGACAATGGTCCCAAGATGCACCATTATCTATGACCAGCAAGCAGACATCAAATGCTACCGCGCCGGCTCTGTCAGAATAGAAAATGCTGCTCAAAAAAATATATCCAGGGCTTGTTACGTTTTGTTCAGCAAAGGTTTGTCAAAAGCCAGGGTCACTGTGTGTGTGCACTGCCCTGAAGGGTAATTTTAAAAGGCAGGAGAGATGCACTTGATTCTTCAGTGTTTCTCCTGGAAGGAGACTTGGAGTCTGTGGATGACCAAAATGTTTGGAAAATCAAAGAGTGACTCAGAAAAAAATAGACTAAAATAAAGTAAAACAAAGCTAATAGATGTTTGTTACGGGTGTGTTATCAGAAGGGCAAACCACTTTTCAAAATAAACAGGTTAGGGAATTATTGCCATATTTAGATGATTTTTTAATAAAAATTCAGTTGATTTCTAATACATCAGGGGTGGATGCTACCGTAAAGGCATGACTCAAATTCTAGCGGATAAGTACGCCCTCTTCAAGTATCTGTGTTGTACCATTATGCAGTTAATTGCAGTAAAAATATTTATACTGGCGAGAAAAGAATTGTTAATATGGTACCCTTTGGAAAGAAAAGAGAGAGGCTGTATATACAAAATCCAACCTCAGAAATGTTTGGGTAAACTTTGTTTTTCTGCGAACATCTGCTAAGCACACACTGAGGAAAGAAAGTCCAAATGCACTTCGCTAATTGACACAGAAATCTTTGTTTAAGAGCTGTGTTGCTAAAAACAAAACAAAACCTGAGGGTGAAAAGAGTATTTCAGGGGGCGAAAGGCATTATTGATACAAAAAAGGCATTATGGAATTTGTCCGCTGGTTCTTGCTTTTTCCCTTAATGGTCATTGCCGTGTTATGGATGGGAATGACTTTAACAAGACATAAAAGAAATAAAAGGGGCCACGAAAACTCATCGGCAGTGCCTGATACAGACCCAACAACACAACGCGACCCTCCACTGTTAACGTGACGGCTGCATCTTGCCCTGCTTGTGTTAATTAAATGCGATATGAACCTTTCTGTCCATGTCCCCGGCCCCTGGGGGACCTGATATCTCCCCAACTATGCTGCTCACCCCATCCCGAAAGCATCGAGTTCCTCCACTTCCAGACCCCGTTCCCCATTTGCTTCTGCTATTGATTATTGTTACTCCTCAGAGTATGTAATTGTCTTGGTTTTTTTCCTTTGTAAAGATAAATAACAATGTAAAAGGAAGAGAAAAGAACAACCTAGTTACAGCCTTTTGCTTCAGGTTGGCAGCTCCGAGGTTACAGCTGATTCTCCACTGTCCACACCCATATGATTTTCAGGACAGAAATTAAGATAATAGTCTATCAAATAGACTTTCTCTCCTCTTAGGCCAATCTCAAGATGATAGATGTGATCTTTTTGCATCTCATGGGGCGTGCTCTTTTGTCCCCAAACACAATGCTATTAATTCAATGCAATAGTTCCTTTTTCCTTTCGCTGGAAGTCACAATATGCTGCAAGTAAGGCCGGCTCATCTTTCCTCCTGTTGGAACACCCCTAAGTGCCCTGAGAGCCCAGGGAGACTTTGCACACCAAATATTTGCTCACCAATACTACTTCAGCCATTTCACCAAAACTCTTATCCTTCCTTGCCCTTTATTTTCATTACTCACTATTTATGTGGGCTCACATGGTTTTTAGCTGTCAATTATTGCTATAGATATGGAAGGAAAAAAGATCTAAACAAAACCTATTACACTTCTCATCAATAAATTTAGTGTTCGGTTAAAACATCTGCATTAATATTATTGTACATTCTAGCTCTTAAAGAAGGAAATCTTACTAGTGACTTCCGTGTTGTAATACTCCATGGGAAATTTAGAGCTTTAAGGTATCTTTAGCATTTTGAACATCAAAGCCTTCACAGAGAAATAGTTGCCTGATACCATCTGGAAGCAAAAGAACGTACAAATGTATCTACAATCCCTTTTTTCCCCACCATTCAGTCTTGCATGAAACAGCTCCCTGGACCAAATTCATGGGAACAGTGTGGGAGATTCACTCTCTCCTGATCCAGGTTTTAAACATGGAGACAAAAGAGTTTGGAAGTGTTCATTTTATAAAATCCTATTTATTGAATAACCTTATTCTACTCACCACACTACTCATTTCCATGATTTCTGACCACAACAATATATTTAGCCTCACATCTTATGTTTGCAGGATTTCACCTTAGTTTAGAATCAAATTAAATTGAAGGGGGGGGGGGAAAGCAGCATCAACTCTACTTAATTGTTGTTCATCCCCAGGGTGATCAAAACAAACATCCAAATGGTAAGGGATCCACATCACACATGAGGTTCCTCTGTGTGCAATGAGGTATCACGCTCATGTGTCTACGCTTTCCACTCCAAAAATAAGAACAACATCACATTGGGTTTGTTGCCATCCGCAGGAAATCTAAGCAGTACCTGTGATTCCTCAATATTTGTCTAACCCTGCGATAACCGGTTTAATTTACGACTAACAGAGGGTTTACAATTAATGACAGCTGGGTTCTTGCTATAAGGATAGACACCAAGCAAATAAGTGTAATTGCAGATGTTGAAGAGCAAATGTGAAAGGAATGGAGCGAGCATTAAAAAAAAAAATAGAGAGTATTGATTCAGTGTGACTGATGTGAATGAGTTAAATGATTGACTATGAAGTGTGAATTCAAATTTACTGTGAATGGAATTTGCTGTGAGTGGAACAGAGTATGCATGACCATGACTGAGTGTGACTAGGTATCATTAGGAAGAACTAAGTGAATATGAGTGGAAAGCACTGATTATCTCCCCTGTAATCTATAAATAAACAGTATTGCAGGAAGTTTTGAAAAATGTATTTAATAAGGGATTTCCATTGCCTGAATAAACTTGCTGAGGCCAGACAGCCTGATCTGGAGGAAAATGTATCATTTTACTCAAAGCTCTGTCATGTAATAATACGTGAGCTCATATCTGACAGGAGCAAAATAGGCCTAAATTCGCAGCAAAATGGAATCCCTGGACTTAAAATAAATATCTTTCCAATTATCAACAAACAAAATTACTAACTCATATGATACCAATTATCCTCTCTTCTACTTATGGATATTTTCCTAACACACATGTTTGAATTCAGAAACACGAATATTCAGTGCCTTCAAATTGGGGAAGCGATGCTGTCTCCTGCCGCTCAGTATAATGAAGTTTTGTTGTCACCAAATAACTGCCCTTCAGCAGATTAACCAAACAAGCAAATTGCCACCAAAAACCTGCCCTTGTGCAAAGCACCAGAAGTTGTGTTGAGCCTAATGTGGCTCCAGTTTAATGCAGGGAGAATAAAGTGTGTTTTACATCCCAGAATCTCAGACCCCACACGTACTAAAGTGTCTCAGTGTCTTCTCAGCTGCTGCCTTTTCTCCACAAATATCTGTTTACTTCAGCGAATTTTAGTACAAGTCAGACGAACAGAGCCTGTTACTAAAGATCCGTGCAAATAAATGTTTATTTTAAAGGTGGATCTTGCCAGAGGTTGCAGCAATGTCAAAATCCTAAATCCTGGTGTAACCAGCATGGATTTTACCATTGAATTCAGTTATTTGCCTTACGTGATAAATTTTCCTCCCCCTAATTCTTCTGCAATCATTACTCATTATCAATCAAACCACCATCAGAATTAGCGGTTGGGGTTTTTTGGATTTGTGCATGGTGTTTGTTTTGGTGTTGTGGGGTTTTTTGTGTGGTTAGGGGGTTTTTTGGGTCAGCCTCTACTTCCACTGAACAGAAAAACACAGAGTTCTGTGTTTACAGTGCAGTAAATTAATAATCAAAACCAAATAATGTGCAAGAGCAGAGACATTTCAGCTGTCAGAAATCTTTTCAGGGAAACCTGCGCTGCTTCTTTCCTCTGCTAATACACCCGTGATGAATTTACTGGGAGAAGAAATTCCCCAGCCCTGCCTGAATTAGCTGGGGCTTAATCTAAGCCATGGACATGAGCATCCTCGAACCCTGCGGTTCTTTGAGTTAGAGGCATTTTAAAGTGATGTTCAGTGGATTTACATCCTTGCAGCTTTACAAACTCTGATTAACAGCAGCCAAGGACGCAGCCCAAACTTTTGCATGAGCTTTTGTTTGCGTTAGATTCTGCTTCCAAGTGCATTTCCATTTTACACAGACTAGGACAGAAACTGTTACTGGTTTAATTCTACTGTGTGACCAGGTCCAAAATGAATAAATGAAATATATATATTTCTTGAGTTCAGGAAATCTCTCTCCCCCATCCTGCCAACTTTCTTCATGAGTTAGGTCGAAGCTGGAGTGTCTGCACTGAGCAACCGCCTTTAGATGTGCAGACAGAAAACCATTGACAGGAAACTGTGGGTAATTTACGCCGCTTGTGCCAAAGCTGCACATGTTCTGTCGATAAATGGAAGACTTAATTCTTTAGGGTAGCAATTCAGGCATTTTAAAAGATTTTACTAATGAGGAAAAATTCATTAATGAGATAAAGAAAAAAAAAAGAAAGAAAAAATGCCAACTTTTTCACTTGGAATTGCAGAAATGCAGAATAAGTAAATCATGGGAATTTTCACAGCATTACATGGTGGAAGTGAGTAAGAGTGAGATTGGTAAGACTTTGTATTCTTTTCCAAGCCAAAGAAACCCACAAACCTCTTTGTAATAGCTATGCTCAGTTCTATTACTATTACTTCTATTACTTCTATTACTATAGAAGACTCAATAGAAAAGCACAAGCAATGTTACTAATTCTGGTACCTTGCACTGCAAGACTGGTCATGAAAACATTCCCTGTCTTCTCCCTTTTCTGCACAGGCACCTTGACCAGAGTCACTTAGATGTAACCTAATTACAAACCCACCGGCCACTGCAAACTGATATGCAGAATAGTAATCTCTATTTATTAACCTTCCATGTACCTCTTGCAACTTCCAGCAGCTCAGGAGTCTTGTTGGGGGCAGCGACCCAACCAACACATCCTCACTCCTAGTTTTAGCCTGGGAAAAATAAAGGGTTTATCTGTTTATTTATCAGATTTTTCTACCTTGAACAAAACTCTTCATTTCTCATTTTCTAAATGAATATTTGCTGATTCCAAGGCTCTTTCTACAGCCCACAGAAAAGTGAAGGATTGAGTGGACTGATCCCCTAAACATTGAACTAAAGTGAATATTTCCACCGCTTGCTTTCCTCCTACCTACCCCTGAGTTACAAAATCAGCCGAGCCGACATCTGAACTGCACGTCACATTGAAGAAGGACAGAGCTTCTCATTTGTGGCGGGACAGACAAAGGACACGATGCTAAAAGAACAGTTACAGGCTATTTTTAAGAGTCAAACCAAATATGACACACTTAAGCGTCGGTATTGCCTCTGTAAAGCCAGGTTGTCTGTTCACCTTACATTACGCTACAAATTCTTAACATAGCTTTAGGTTATCCAGCTTTATTTAGCTGCCGACAGAAGGACTTTTCCTATTGTGGATCAAGGCAACTGTCTCTGGAATTGATCTCATTAGCAAAGTTTCCATAGGAAAGAAGATTAGAGAAAGCAACTGATTTTCCTGACTCGTACTGGTATTTTTATGGCAGCGAAGCAATTTAGTCTTCCTTAGAGGCATTGGTTTCAGGTCACATCTTTAACTCTAGTTAAGTCCTCAAATAATTCTGAAGACAATCAAGGATAAGCGACCACTCTCCGCTACAGCAAAGTGAATGTTCAGTGTGGTCAAGCCAGAGATTTTGATGACTGTCATTTTTTTTCATAGGCTTTGTGTATAACATTCAAAATAAAGACAGCATTCTAGATTTAGATACATGCTATGTACCTCCAGTTTAAGATGACAACAATACATACGCACACCCAAATACAAAATGAACCCCTAAATTTGGCAGATGGAGTTAAAAATATTTTCTACGTCAGAAAAGAATGGCTGTCTTTTTAATACTTAGGGGATGCTATTCAATTCTCCATATATTTTGGGCAATATTTTAACATACATGGTTATTTTAAGGTAATTTAAATGTCTCTAAAACCTCTAATGTTTTCACAGAAAAATCCTTTAATAATATCTAAAGAAATTATTTGATTTTGCAATTAGAAAGTCCTGGTTTGTTTTTTATTTTTCCAAACACAATATCCTGCCCAACGTCAGAGCAGGAACACGCTGGACCAGTCAAGAGAAGGAAAAGGCAACGATCTCTATGTTTCGCAAACAGAAGTACGAGCATAGGGGATAGATGGGAGAAATTTAATGTGACAATTCAGATAATTCACTATTCTACATCCTCTAGTTTGGAGAGAACTAATGGGCTTAATAATACCTACAAAATAGCTGTGATGTGCTCCTCCCTATTGCAAACCGCATCCGTGCAAATCCCATTCACGCAGGTGCAACACCAGGGTCCACGTTTGGCCAACAGGCATTATTTTTGTCTCCAAACCACAACGCTTTTATCGAAGTCACATTCATAGTTGAAGTTGTCATCCTGGAGGAGAAAATCATTGTAGTTTTTGCCCTATATATGTATGTTATATAATTCTGACTATTATCTTTGGGGCCTTTCTAGCGAACTTTCCACTGTTCTTTCTCTGTTAAGTCTCGAAGTTACCAGAGTCAGAGTTCATTTATATTTCTGATCGCCAGCTCAACGATGTCCCCAGGGTTGGGAAGTCTAGTATGGCAGAATAAAAAAATAATTTTATGGTTACTATACTCTAATTCATTTAATTAGGGGTTTTCTTGGATCTCTGGAGTGTGTGTCTTTTCATATTTAGACATTTCTACAGAAAATCAAGCTCCGTTCCAGAAAGTCACCGGGGAAAGTTCTCCGGCAAGTGTAGATCTCGTTTGCTCTCCATCAAATTAATATTCATCACATCATCATCAGAATATACCTTTCCTCTGCCATTGATAGCTTTGAAGACGAATTCTTGCATAAAAACCCAGAAGGAAATGCACATGACTTAGACATACTAGTTGTGCAAAAAGACAAATTTTTATGATATATTTTTTAAGACCCTGACAAGATTTAAATTGAAATGGTTAAGAGATGCAGAGTGATAAGAAGAGGTCTAATTAAGAAACCTCTTGCTGCTAAAAATGTGAACTTTTACACATATTTCTTACCTTGGGAAGAGCTCAAACAGAGGTAGGTTGTATCTTCTTTAAATAAATGAAAAGGAGGAAAAAACATCTTAATCTGCATCGTACTAATGCTCACAAGCCCGAAGCTGAACTTCCACTTCACTGTGCAACATTCTCTGCACAGGCGCTGACCCGGGGTCTCTGCCTTGAGAAATTTTCAGTCCAAACAAGAAAAAGTGGGAGAAATAATGTGTTATCTTCATTTCACAGAAGTGCAGGGTGCTTACGTGATTTCTTCAAGCTGATGCAAAAAGTCTCTAGTAATACCCAGATCTCCTGAGGTTTTGGGGTTGGTTTGTTTGTGGGTTTTGTCGTTGTTATTTTGGGTCTTTTGGTGTTTCTTTTAATCTCTGAGGACGTCGGTACTTGCAGGAACACACACACAGAGGAAAACTCAATCCAAATTTTCCATACTGTCTCCAATGCGACGTACAAGAAAGGAGGAGAGGATTTCCTAGTGAAATATTTAGTACTTCAACTGTAACTATAACAGCAGACCCAGTGCAGAAAAGAACGACACCGTGCACTTCGTATGTCTAAACCATATATATATATATATATATATATATATATGTATATATATATATGGTTATTATATATATAGAGAGAGACCATATGTACTGGAGCAAAAACATTATGTTAAATGGGAGCTCAGGTTAAGCAACCAAATCAGTAAAATAATTCCAAAGATATTGTGTTAAAAAAAAAAAAATCTCAAAGGGAAATATTTGTAATACAGAAAAGAAAAGGAAAACTTTTTTAAAATGTTTCATTTAACCTTACAATCATTTCTTTTACCTTTTATTTTTGTAAGAAAATAAAGAACTTTTAATAATCCAGACATGCATAGAAATGTCTGCCACCTAAACTTTAAGTGTGTACTCTAATGGCAAAAACCATTCTCTAATTTACTGTTAACAAGTGATAGTGTTTATACACTTAACTAAGAGGAAAGTGATGTTTGTAACACACTATATTCTCTTCCCTAATTCACCACGGTGTAATTACAGTCAGGAGAAAGTTTTCTATATCAATTACAAATCATAGCTGGTTGTGTTTCTTGTGGCATTACTGGTCCCAACATCTAAGGGCAGAGATAACCAGAACCGACCAAGGTTGATACCGACTTATACAACTGAAAAAGACCGTAGGGTTGTCCTGGAACTTGAACAAACAGCAGCTGAGAATTATTTTCTTTCTGAGAATAGGAAAAATAGCAAAGCATAGGACAGCTTGAACACTTTTTGCACAGGTGAAATACAAATTTCCTCTGGTAGCCAGTACAAGGGGAGGTGATATTTCTACCAAGGTTGTGGTTGTTAAATGAAAAAAAATGAAGAAGAAATAAAACTGATGACCCTTAATCTATTAAGATCAGAGAAACTCCTCCAGGTTGCTCTCATTACAAACACTCAGAACTAAAGAAATATTATCTGGGCAGGGCCAGTATCTACAGCTTTTCTACGCTCCTCAGATAAGTAGAACCATAACTTGCACAGATACCGGGACACAGAAATACCACTCCATCGACTTTCTTTTGTTTGGCAAAATCTTAAGAAGAGACTGTAGATGATGGTAACTGGTGAAATTATAGATAAGCAGCTTTGCACATATATCAGACCAATGAATCTGAAAAGAGATTTTTGAGTTTGCCTTAAAAAAAAAAAATTAAAAAAAACAGCTTTGGGTGATTTTTAAGTTCATCCAATAAAATGATGAAAGATAATGCATTGTTAATTCTATTTTTATTTTATTCTGGGTACCTCAGTCTTGCTGTTTCTCTGCCTGGACAGTTTTACAGATATGGATGTTCCTATATATCCTCTACCTTTATAATTAACCCTTGCCTTCAGTTTAGTTTTATACCAGATTTCTACTGTCACTGTAAGAGCGCCCCAGAGAGTGAGAACTGCTTAACAAAACAAGAGGAATAAATGGGCGCAGAATGATGTTTATTTTTGCCTCCTCTGACGTTGCGGCCACAGGCAGATACCCAAGCTCAGGATGTCCTGGAACCTCATTTAACTTTTGTTACGTTGAGGCTCTTGGATCTTCACATCCCCTCATCAGCTCTGGTATTTAACCTAGAACGAGTCAAATGGTTATTAAACTTTTCTACCATCCTAACTACTATTTGCTGTAGCTCCATCCCTGACATGGAACCAGCCAGGTGATCCAAGCTTTTAGGTCATCATATGCAATTCTAATGTTTAGCATGACTGCAAAAACAAGCTAATCAAGTTGTCCAACAAGATCATTTTCTCCTGTCAAGAGCCTCACTTTGCTCTTGTAAACTTGAAATATTCACAATACAGAGCTTATAACCAAGATCTGACAATTTAGCATAAAGTTTTCAGATGCTTAATCGTATATCTTAATAAAAAAATCATACTTTTGCTGCCTGTCTGAGACAGATTCTGATTACCTGTCTTTGAGGAAACAGGTTGCTTTAGAAAATTATTTGAAGCACTCTACTATTGTACCTGTCACACACTTTTAATTAAAAATGTGTTGATGCATGACTAAATTGCCCACGGTGAAAAACGGGCCTATTTTAGTTCAATTGCTGTAATGTACACATGGCCCAATGAAAAAAGCCCATAAAATTACTATGGGAAGACAGCCCCGGCACAGTTATACTTTTCCAGGTCAACCTCATACCAGATGTATATGCCGTGGAACCAATCACCACAAATCAATGTGGACTCAATCAGCACAAACAAATTTACTAATCTACTCTAAATACCTGTAATGAAGTCATTTCGCTAATCTATGGTAAATTAAACATGTGGTGAAATGAAGACAGAATAATGATTAACGTTCTTTTATGGAGTATTTCTTGACAAAGTCTGCTACCTAAGGCAATCTACACTCGATATCTTAATACAAGAAGCACATGCAATCAGAAATACATTGGTTATATTCTGTTACAGCTAGAAGTACGAAATCAATGCACTGTTTACAAAAAACCTGCCTTTTAAGGCCAACATCCTATGTTAGAGGAATATTGAATTTAGACTGACAAGAAGTAAACACGTTCTCAGTTAAAATGCACTGAATAAAGCTGGGAATTCAGAAGAAAATGGATATTGCATGGGTAAGAACTAACGCCTATATTATAATATCACAAAGTTGATCACAAAATACCCAATTTGAATTATATTTTAGATTTCCTCTGACATTCGAGACATTAGGATAGACATAACATTTGTTTGCACACAGGGCTTTGGAGCTTCTTGAGAAAGAGTCTAAGGATGAAAGATTAATTATAACTATGTGGAATGACATCATGATTAGGATTCAGAATAACTGATAGATGGGCTTAGTTCCTTTCTTTACGAGGGGTATCTGCTGTTTGAGAATAGAAGTGCATCCCTAATTCATGGAAACAAGCTCAAGACCAAACAGAAATCCGTGAGTTGCTCAGGTACTGCAGAAATGTGGAGTCTGAAAGTGGTCATTTTTTCTATATTGTTGCCCTGATAGTTATTTCCTATTTTTCAATTTGTTATTATATTTTTGCAACTGAAATTTTATTTACATTGCTCCCCAGTCCCTTCTTTCCATCCTTTTCCATGGCCAGACCCCTGCACTGCAGTTGTGCTTGCATCACCCACCGCGGCTCTTCCAGCGACAGACAAAAATAGTTACAAAATGCGGACAGTTTCGTGAGCAGTGCCGGCTGAATTTCATCAAATAAGGTTCTTTGCATGTGGAAAAGAGGGGAAAAAAAAGTATTAAATGAAACAGTCTTTGCATCACTGTTTTCACTCTAAGTGCATCAAGATTTTTCCAGTAAAATGTATTTTTTTTAACTGAAAATGCCAAGACGCTGAAATCAAAACTTTACGCAGGAGTAAACCTGGAAAGTTTTCATACTCGGTAGCAAATTCTCACTGAAATCACAGGCAGACATATGGAGGATCCAGCTTCTCCTCACTGTTCTGCCGGAGAAAAAGGCAAGTGCTTCACCAAGGACGTTTGTGGCTCTCCTGATGTGCGCCGCAACTTTCGCAAAGCTGTGAAAATCCTTCTAGATCCCCAGAGCTGCTCCTTACCTGGATGCTGCTCTGCCTTGTACCCAAAGATTCCAGAGAAAACTTATAGTATAGCTCAGTTTTATTTTAAGGGGCAATCTTTAATGCGATCCTCGGTTTACTTATTAAAACAATTTTATTCCCCCCATATAGTTCAAGGAGATTCCAAAGAACAAACATTTCATTTACCTCTCTTAACTGAACTGGGGAAACCCTGTTCTTAAATATGAAAATTTATGTTACGTGAATTACTAACAAAAAATAGCCGGTTTAGCAGTTCATATAAATGCAGCCGGTGTTTGGTCCTAGTCTGAAGACCTATAACCACTTGATGAAATGGTTCTCAAAAGGAATTCCACTTAGTGGTTTATTCTCCGGAGCAACCAGAAACGTGGCACTGTAAGTAACATCAACCCTTGTTACAAGATCTCTGTTACAGTGAGGAACAATGCAATGAATTTTAGATGTAAATCTGAATTTCATGACCTTTCAAGTCAGATTCTTAAACCTCATTCGAGCAGCGTTTTCTCATTACGAATATGCCGTTGCACTGAAAACCCAGAACTGACATAATTCTTTTTTTTTCCTCATTTTTTGGCCCTCTTCAGGTGTAAATTAATCCCTTACATTGTCATCCTTGTTTGCTTTATGCTCTACAAAGTTAGCCATCATCGTATTATATTTTTGGCGCATTACATCGAGCTGTTTATGCCTGATAGGTAACGCTTGCACTTGAATGGAGGAGACAGGACAATTGTCAAACCACTGAAATACAAACAAATACTATAAAAAGATTCTTGAAGCAACTGTACTCACTTGATTTTTAAAGTGTGCTATATTCTTAAGTATAAAAAGCTTTGATGCATTTTGGAAATACAGCGTGAGTAACGAAGTGGAAATAAAATCAAGTCTTTCTTTTTAAGATTATTTCATCATAAGTTAGGTATGTAAGCCAAAAAATTTAAAGTATATTATATCTTAATTTAAAAATGTAAAGTCACAGAATGATTTATTTTTTTTAAAGATGTCACTTTTAATAACTCACTATTTTCAAGGGCTTTCAATAGAATGACTGCATAGGGCTATCTATTAAAAAAAAAAATCTCAAATATATGTGGGTCATACTATAACTATAATACAAATATGACCTAAAAAGTGACAAACCAATGTCATGCTATTTTCCTGAATATACCATGTTGTAAAAAGTAATAATAATAAAAAATTATAATCTCCAGAACATACAAAGCAGGATTTTCAGGTTTAGAAGCCTAAATATATCTGGCTTTGCAAAGAAGACAGTGACAAAATGCTAATACTACAATATGTCACTTCTCAAACTGCACAAACTGTCGAGCAGTAACATGTTATTGTACAGCTGGGAAAACGTTTCCACTCTTGCTCCTAATTCACTCAGGTGCTTTTAAAATCTTTCCTCTCACAGAGGTATAAACAGAAGCAATTTTAAACTGTGCTCACCCTCATTGTCAGGATTGCCTCTTCAACTACAAAGCTCCCCTTAGTTAGGAAATTTCAGAACCAACTTCTATTTTTTTTTCTTTTGGAAGATTAACATATACATTACATAGAGCATCTTACTACTGAAAATGAATGTATGATCTTGAAGAGTAGTACCAAAGCAGGGCTGGAAGATTATAGGGTGTTTTTCCCATTTCTGAAAGTAACTTACTTTAAAGTCCCTGAAACGGGGTAACATCCATCACGCTATATTTCATTAGTCTTTAAGGCAGACTTAAATAACTGGGCCTAAAACTAGATCTCGGTTGATATGGCAAGTATCTAAAAGGGATAACTCCGAAAATATCCTTTGCTGGGTTCGGCTTGGATTTTGCCCAAATAAATTCAATCACCTCTCATTATGACTGAAGAGAGGAAGGAAGAAAAAAAACCTCAGGAAAGCAAAGTGCAGCTCTATTTAATCCATATAGACATGTCTACCCAAATCCCTTCACTAATGTATTTCTAATTCAGATAGGCGAACTCATCCTGCAATAATGAGAGCTCCTGTGAAAATGTAGTGCATTTTTAGTGTTCTTTGAATGTATTAAACACTTCTATACTATTTTTTAGGGCTTTAGCATGGGGAAAAAACATATATATATATATATATATATATATGTGTGTATATATATATATATATATATATATATGCAGCTTTTTGAGGTAGGCAAGCTGGTTTCTTTCCCTGTGTAGTTGTGAGGTTATTTAGGAGAAATAAGTACCTGCTGGACAAACTCACACAATAAACAATTTTTGCTGCACAGGTAGATCCACAAAGGTGATTTCTTCTCCTTCCCTGCCCCTCAGCATCCTCTATACCTTGTTACTATTGACAGCTACCACCAAGTGCTAAATTCTGCCTTTTCACAGCTGCAGACAGATGCTACCTTATCCGTAAAGCAAGAAATATAGACGAGTACATCTACATATATATATATATATGTATTTTTCTTTTTTACTTACAGTATGGACTTATTAAAAACTGCTTCATCCTGTCAGTTGCACACGACAACTGAAAATTCAACCCTCCTAACAGAAATGAAGACAGAAAGCAGAAGAAAAGACCGAGCTTCCAGCACGTCCTCCTGCATCCTCCAACTTGCTTCACCCTCGAACTATTTCAGATATGCACCCAACTCACCTTACCAGAGACTGCACGCAATCAGATTCACTGCCATCCTCCTTGTGCACATCTACCGTATCTTTACATATAATAACTTGATACTGCATTTCATACAACGGCAGCTTTGATTTAGCTTGACGGCCATGGCAGTTAATTTTCTCCTTAGAAAAACACGATATTCTCTGATTAGCAGACTATTGCTCCAGCGTTTACCTTACATATCCCTTGCTTATGACCTATTCTCCTTTTTATCTACCCCATTCTAACTCTTCTGTTTTCTTTTCCCTCCATGCATTCTTTAGTTCATGTTTAACTGGAGAACCGAACATCTGGATAAATTGTCACCCGCGCGAGTTCTTGTTGTGGTTTGGACATTTGTTCTTGGAGGCAGATGGAGAAGAAGCAATTGTCAGATGGGTCACTGAGAGCACGGCAAACACCACTCACAACTACTGATGGAATTACGAGTCGTGCGGAGGTGTAAGGCTGCTCATAGCACCCTAAATAAACCAGGAGAGAGAGGTAAATGACAGGGCTCCTGGTGACACGTGTCACTATCTACTATTTGCCTTTGGTTATTAACCTTGTGGTTGCATATTTCTGGTAAGCTGTTAACCCTATGTTACTAAAATTTTAAAATTAAATCATAACCATGAAGAACAAGAACATTTTTCCTCTATTGGCAATGCAGTGCACAATAATGAAGTACGCATATGATTCATGTTTACATATGGTTCATCAGACATTTTAACTGGACTTAAATTAGCCATAGTGATATACTGACACTTCTCATCTTCCATCACTAGTACACACAGCCTCTATTTTCTTTTTAAGACTCAGGTGCCAAATATTAACTAAGAATAGTTAGACTTTGAAGGTCACAGAGCAGCTGATGCAATTTGCATCCCTGATCAGGGAATGAATATCCCACAATCAGATAACCAGTACAGATGGACTGCTTTACAACACATACCACCGGTGCTTATTTTCACCCATTTTAATATGTCATCATTTAGGTACTTTGACTAATTCTGTAACAGGCAAGGAAATGAATAACACTACTTAAGGATGGAATAAAAGTTTTTCGTCTAAGAAGATAGAGCAGATGATTTTGAATGAAAAATCAATATTACATGGACTTTCCTACATGAAATGCAGAGGGAAAATGGTGTGTTCAAATGATCCCGTTGAGTAACTTTACGTCACTGTAACACAATAAAACTATTAAGACATTAGCTTCTCCAATACATAGTGTAACACCTCACCTACTTCACAGGAAGAGATATTATGTGCACTATAATATTATCGGTATTTTAAGGGTTTATCATTATGTAAGTTATAGAAGATTTTCCGAGATCACGTAAAATGAAGGATACAGGAAGGAGATGGAATTGAGATGGACGTTTGGAAAACAGCATTACATGACTCAAGGATACACATCTCCTCTCTTCTCTCTGCAGACACTTTAGGAAATCAAATAATGGATTTACAACAGAATTATGGCTATTCATTATCACTATCATTTTAAGTGTAGTTGTAATGGCAGAGATATTAGTGGTGCTTGATAGAGTTGTGACTACTCAAAGGTGCTGGGTACTTAACTTTCCAATCCCATACAAGCAACAGGGATCTGTGGAGCATTTTTAGCTCACTGGTTATACCCAGAGAATGTAAAACTCTGCAGATGCTCATATCAATAAATCTTACCATTAATGTCTTCCCACAAAACTAATTTTTGGAACAGAAAGACAAATGGACATTTTTAAAAGTCCTCGTATTATAGCGGCTTAGGAACATGCAGAACATTAAGATACAATGGTCCTAAAACTGAACAATGCAAATACATATCAGCTGCTTGACCTTTTTAACTGACAGGTATTATTCCTAATTGAAAAATACACAGACATACTCCCCCCTTTCCAAGCCGAGTCCTCCACAAAATGCTAGTTTTAAAGGTGGTATAGTTTTTAGTGGTTCAGTAACGATACACAGCACCATGAAAACCAGGGTTTACGATGGCCTTTAGCTACAGGAATGGGAATGGCGCCTCTATGATTTTATTTGGTTAAAAATAAAAATAAAATAATAATACTCGCTCAAGTGATGTAATAGACCTTCCCATCAAATTTTCTTTCCTGTTTCACAGAACCGCACATGTATCGTTTTTTATATGTCAATGGGTTTGTTGGTGATAAAACGCTGCCAAAAGCCGTCTTTGATGAATGGTAATAAATTCAAATGCCTCATGTTACACTGCACTTCTTTTTTTTTTTCTTAAGGAGAGAAAGGAAACACAAATTCATCATAATTCACACTATCTATGTGACCCTGTAAGTACAAGCCAAAAAGTCATAGCATCAAAACAAACAGCAATTCCAGGTAGTTATCCTATTTATTTCTGACACTACCAAGCATCAAGATATTTAACACATGGAGCTCTTAGAACAAAATAAAAAAATTGTACTTTTATGCTTGTTAGGCTATGACACATGAATGGGAACATAAAAATTAAATGACTTTGCTTCAAATCCCCCCTTCCAAATGAAGGTATACTAGTAAAAAAAAATTGCAGCATGAAAGTTTTCTATGGGCTTGGGTGAAAAGAGTGAACCCACAATTCAAAGAGAATTCAAAGTGTATCTGCTGCTGTTTGGAAATACGAAGAAAGAGGATTATGTAGATATTCGGACAGATTCGCATCTGAGATTTGAGGAAGGGATCAATTGGAAGGTAGTGACGTGTCCCTCACTTTATTGCCGTCCCTTGCACCTCTGTCATGACACAGCATGATCTGAATGATGCTTCGATCTGCGTTTTTAAACCATTCCTTTAGAAGTCAGTCCTACCTTCTCTATTTATCTTCAGCTTCTGTTTTTTAAGAACTATAGCACTTACCTCTACACCAAGAATATCGCTGTGTCATTTTTCTTGCAAATGATTACCTCCGTTCATCTAAATAATTTTCAGACTATGCCTTTGCGTTATATCTGTGCAATACCTTTCTCATCTTGCCTCTGAAATTTTGTAAGTATGAATGAGCTGGTCTGAAGATATTTGGCTTATATACACCTGTTTCTCAACTGCTATGCATCTCAGAAAAAAAAAATTAAAAAAAAAGATAAAATTGTCTATAATCTGATCCAACACGTTTTCCAGACTCACTGTCAATACAGCAGCAACACGTGTCCAATTCAATTTCTCAGTACATCAGAAATGTTTCACCATTAGATATTTAAGGAATATTAATCAATAGTGTGGCAGCAGTTTTAATACTTTATTGACTAGCTATACCCTAAATATGGACGAGTGTAAATTCAATCAGAGATTCTGTTTCAAAATAACCATGATTATCTATGTAAATACAGTCCAAGAGTTTATTTAGATCGGGAAATAAGTATCCGATAAATAAGATGTGATTGCCACGGGTTGTTTGAAGACACACAAAAAACCCCCACAAACAACCAAAACCCAACAACGCGGACTGTTGTAAAATAAAGTCTTTTCCATACACCCAGTGGGGATTCCCTTGATATTCAGTGATACAGAAAGCATAGCGCACATTTTTAGCTGCCTCTCCATGATGTATTTGTATTATTATATCAATATTCACTACAGTCATCTGCAATCTGTATCACTTCATCTCTGGTTGTTTTCTACCTCAGAAGGTAACTGAACCTGTACTGCAGTCGTTAAGCAGCAAATGTGCTCCATAGTCGTTAGCATACGTTCAGCATCGTCTCCTAATTGCTTTTCTCTCGGTAGGTAGATACAAAACAGTTTCCTTAAAAGAGAACGAGAGAAATACTGAAACTTCTCTTGTTTCTTTAATGACTTTAATTGATAGTTTTGTTTTGCTTCTACTTTGGGCCCGAATCCCACTGTCTTCCATATCTGTGTTGGCATTTTAAATCAGTAATTTATGTCATAGGTTGACTCACATAATAATGGCATTTATAGTTTATCATGCTCACATAGCTTTCTGGGTGTGTACCTCGGAGGCAAAAGAAGCAAATTTTTATTAACACATGTTTATACATAATTGACCATTTGGGAAGCAGGAAGGAGAAATGGCTGTGATTTACATAGTTTAAGAAATGTCTTAGAGCACCTCACCCAGTCTGGAGCTCCCACTGTGACAGATGAGCAAATGCCCATGGGAGATGACAGCATGGTATTTATGGTATTTCCTTCTGAGACAATTAAGTAACATATGCCAAGACCATAGGGATTATCTCTGAGCTACACAGTATGTAACTCAATATGAAGAGAAATATAATATTTTATAAATTTGACAAACCATAAGAAAGAAAAAATTGATTCACCCATTTTAATAATGCAGTAACTTTTCTCTGACTTAATCAGACATTTCTTGATTTTTTTTGCAATAAAACAGTGACAAGCTAACATCCCACACGGCAATTCAGAGCTGCTGCACTGGGCTGCGGAAAATCTCATACACACAAAGTACAAGCTGCTATCCCATGATTAAACAATTTGACAACCCGCTTAGGCTGGAACAGCCCTGATTTTCCACCTCTGGTAAAGTCAACTTTAAAATCCAAACACTTTTCTTCATCAAAAGCTTTTGATGCAACCCCGAAAATAAGTGCAATTATTCTGTTGATTAGAAAAGCTCACGGGCCTGGATCTCCACTGATTTTCACCTTGCGCAGCCATTTATGCTTTTGCAAAGTGGCTGCAAAACATCACACTAATGATTTGCTATTGTTTTATGCACACTTTATGTTAGCAACCTGCACAGTATAACTATTTATTTATGAACGCACTTATATCCTCAGGTGTTCAACAACTCTACATATTACGCCAACAATCTGTATTTGTGGGACCAGTGGGATACATGGTATAATACCATAGTTTCTGTATATATTAATAACAGTGCAACAATTCCAATAATCCATTTTAATTTTCAGATAAACTTTTCCAAACAATAGTTTTTTCTTGTCCTCCAGTAGAGAGAATCAATTCAGAGAGATGCTTAATGAATGTATAATTCTGCAGAAATTTGCTTTCCAAAGCAGCAGAAAACCGCATTTGCTCTATACATTCAAAATGGTGTCAGATATTAGGTGAATGACTACAAGTGAAATCAGATACATGCCACAGCATTTAAGATGTCATGTTGCAATTCAACCACCTGTGCCAAATTCTGAACTTAACTCTCACTTTATATTTAGTCCAACAGGCTTCCATGAACATGAAAACACGTATCATGATTTTTACTTCAGAAATTACCCAGCGGAGAGTGAAAAAACACCCCTCCAAACAGACAAAAATACAAATCCCAGCAGATATATTGATCAACACCCCTGATAATTGTAAAACTTAGGTCAAGAATATAATAAAGGCATTAATTATAAAATAGCCAAGATGTCAAGGCTACTTTTTCTTTCAACAGTCATAGGTTGAAAGCTTAAGTTCCCCTGCTACAGATATAAGAAAATAATGCTCCAGAGAGGGCATTAGTGAAAGTTATGGATGGACCAGTTTGGCAAATAATAGATCCTTAATGGCTTTCACAAGTAGCCTATAATATCTGGTAATACAATCTCTATAGGGTCTTCATGATGTATTACGTAATAATTGTAGCACTTCTAAATATAGTTTGTACTACGCTGATTACGGTGCCATTAATTCCTTTTTGTGAGGTTATAATGGTATTTCTGGAGTTTGTGCTATCAACACTAAGAACTTTAACAGTTGTTAATGTTTCTTATTATGACATGAACTTTATTTCAAAATTTTTGGAGTGTTGATTATTTTGTGAAAAGAGAAATATTTACTTTGAAGAGGAAATCTGGTTATCTGGTCTTTTTTCCTTTTGATTTATTTATTGCTTTTTAAAAGCTGATTTTTACACTTAAGATGGTGACAAACATTTGAAGGACACTGAAGGAAGCATCCAGCCTCTGCCAAAATAGTCCTAGGGCAGGAATAATCCCCCCAGCCATTCCTTCTGGTTCCTCATCACCCCCCAGCTCAACAGACATCAGAGCCTCCCAGCCACACACTTCTCATCCAAGCACCAAATATATAGATAAAACTAAATGTGGATGAGCCACGGTCTGTCTGTATCACACCACAAAACCGATATACAACGAACAGAGCACAGAAAACCTCAGACGCTCACTTATTATTGTGTTTAGCTTCATCCTTAAATTAGTAGACCAAGTGGAATTATGAAAGCTGAACCACTTATTTTGCATATTACAATCACGCTATTATATTTTAGGTCTGAAGAATATTTCCTAAAGACATGAAACGTGCTCTGTCCATACCCACCCTCCACTCAATTCACAAAACATGTCTGTGAAATTGAAATACTTGCCTTTTGCAGAATTGCTCCTCTGCATGTGAAGACACACAGCTGGGCCATGCAGGAGGATGGGCATCCGTTCTCATAGATACTCTTTCCAGTTACAAGCCTATTTAATAAACACAGACAATATATACTTAACCCACAGAATAACTCATTTTATTGAAGAGGATCAGTAGGCTTTTCTGTTTCCCACAAGCCCAAGAACTCCTCTTTTAACACCTTCTGAACTGTCACACATTTACCTCATGCAAACCGATAAATACTCAATTCGCTAAAGCAGCATCTGCAAATGTAAATACAGCACACAGTGGTAAACCGTGATGATGTCAAAATATGGCATAGGATTTTATGCTTAAATCTGTTTATTTGGTTTCATTCCTTGGCTTGATTTTTTTTCTTCTAAGAATAAGAAATATGAAGCAAGTATTACTGTAGGGAAATAAAAAAAATCACACGTTGCTACTACAGTGGGGGGAGTTTAGGATGAGGGCAATTACATCAATATTATTGTAATTAATGATTACATCATACGTTCGAAAGGGAGTACAGAAGAGGTTGGTATTAACATGCAAGACACGGCAGAGTGATATCAATACTCATTTTACTGCTCAGATTTTTTTTAAAAAGCTAATAGCTGTCAAAAATACCCATTATAGGCTAGTCTATAATTTGTAGAAGTCAAGTAATACATTTTTTCTGAAGGTATAATGGATGCTCCATGGAGCAATTATTTTAGAAAGACAACTTCATCTCAGCTGTCTCATGCCAGCAGAACTATTTAAGAGCCAGAAATGCATAATTCAACATGGAAGAGCTGTCATATTTGAGAATACCTTTAAATTATAAAAACTTAGCACCACTAGTCAGTTATAATTATAATGGAAACGTAGTTTTCTGTCGTTTTATCATAGCAAACATCTCTTAAGAAGCAATTTCATGTGTTAAAATATTTTGGCAAAGTGACTTTTGATTCTAAAAGGATACAGATTATCTAGTTTTATACCTGAATATTTTTCTTACAAATTGAATATAACAATTTATACCGTACAAGATGGTAAGAGCAAGAATATTATTAAAATCCCATTGGAAATTGTAACTAGGAAACAACGAGCAGCATAACTCACTAGGACAAGTCAAGTTATGCACAAAAATATTATTTTATTACAAAATATGACAAGACAGTTTTTTATCAGTCAGTCAATTATTTTATACAGCACACAGCCAAAATACAGAAGATTGACTATGGCTTCTTTTAGTAACTAGAAAACTAAATTATGAATAGTTGCAGTAATCACTCGGATGGTTTTAAGATGAACAAAGCACAACGGAAGTGCTCTCGGAAAATGAAGGTGATGTTTAAATCCTGTGCATGTGGTTTTTTTGGCCACAGTATCACAATGTTGGTTCTTTTCGCTTTAGGCAGGACCAGAAAAATAGTGTATTTTCTGTGTTAAGCCATAGACTATTTACCTATTATAAGGTTATATTAGATGCCCAGTATGTGGGTTTTGTGGGTTCCCTCCAGGACCTGAATGCAACCGGGACAGGAGGGTCCTGATGTTCCACGTATCAGACCTCAAGCTCATTTTCTTTTTTCACTTTGTTTGCTGAGACCCAGAGCAGCTCCCAGTCCCCCCCTTCTACAGGAGATCGTGAAATGGGAATTGTTTGATTGTTTTTTAAATTAATTCTCAAGAATTTTACAAATTGAACTCTTGCTCAGATCAAAATAAATTGATTTAGGGGTTTTTTTTGATGCTCACAAGCAGTTCATTCTTTAACTACTTCTACTCTTAACATCACACAATTGCCTTTTTGAAACCATTAACAAAGACCTTTGCGTGTCCATTTTTTGCACTAATTAGCTTCTCAATGTTGGTGTTGCTGATGACCATTAAAGTTCCCAGATATGTACTCAGCCCACACATGCAGTAGCAGAAAAGCATCTTCCCCTCAGGTATACTTGTGGTCTGTTGGTTTTATTTATATATTTGCTAACTAAATGTCCTGACACTGTATGCATTCATGTACCTGTTTAGTTTTAAACAACTTAAACATCTGAGGTGCTCACGGTTAATTTTAAGCAGGTTTAGGATGAAAAAATGTTGATTTTTTTTAATTATATGGAGCAATCTTAACAAAGAGGTTTCAATGCATCAAATTCTTATAGTACCAGTGTAACTTCATCATCAAAACACAGGAGGACAGGAGTGATCACCCTCCTTTTTCTGTTATTTACTCCTTTTATCCTCCCATAGCATAAGAAGACATCACACCCAAGAGGTGGAAAGTTCTCTTACGGTTCTCTCCCTAAAGATACCAGCATATTAGCAAATTGCTGAGAAACAGAAGATCCGATTCAGAAAATATCAATTTCTTGTTTCTATGGACGCAACATGATGTAGTATTGCATAACATAATACAAATTAAGGAATTAAATGGGTTTCGTTTCATCTGATTTTCTGGCAGACTTTAATGTGTTACGTATTTACTAAAGAGGCAATTGGAATGCATAAGGCATACAGAATTATAATTTATTAACACATCTTCAGTAGTGGCACACATTATCTTCCACAGTCTCACCTGTAAATTTCTGGGTTAAATCAGGTTCTATCCCAATAGCACGTTAACTCTCAAGATAGACAATAGCGCATTCAACCAGCACATTTCCAGCATACTGTAAGATTTACCTTTATTCTGCCTCTTTTTCTTGTAATACACAGATGTAATTGCTTAAACAGAGCTTTAAAATTAATGCTATAAATACAAATTTGGGTTTTGCAGGACATCACACCGTAGACTTTTAATGAGTCAACAAAATTGTAAGTTTGCTACTCTATAGTACTCCGCATGCAGGCAATTTACTAATAATGAATAATAAATATATTTTAATAGCTCCTCCATTTGCTGTGCTACATATTTGATTTAAATGTAACATGGGACTCCCCCCACTCTCTGCAGACAAGGCCATGAAAGGTTATCGAAGGGGCTGCTGCTGGTGAGCCATTGTTTCAAGAGAAATAGATTTTCCTACAAGCGATGTTTTCATCTAATTTCTTAGTCCACACAGAAGGAGTAGCAATAATGCAAAGCTGCAGTAACTATTAAATTTTCCACCACATAATTAAAATTAGCAGTGCTGGGACGCCACACTTGTGTACCATACAACTTGGGAAAGGTTAATATTGCATGATTTGGGACAAAGAATGGAAACTACCTTTTTACTTCTTAGTTCTTAACAGCAGCAGGCATTTTTTTGAAATCCAGATGCTTGGTTCCTATTGACTTCAGTGGGATTTGAACAGCCCTACAACAAAATGATACTGTGTTTGGGACCCAGTTTTGACACCACATTGCAGAATGCAAAATTAAACATTTTAACTCTGTATTATGACAACAGATACTCCAAGCACATCATTAATAGCTGTTATGTTTTTTTCTTCTTCATTTCACTTGAGAGTGAACATAAAGATGAAGCAACTCAAGGACATAGTACCTCCTGGATTGCTTTGACACAAAGTGTATTTACAGTATAGCCTAAAAGTTTTTAGTCCAGTTTCTCAGTCCAACACTCTTGGATTCAATTAATGGAGACATTCTAGCACTTACGTCAAGTTATGCTGCATATAAATGGCGATAAAAGGATTACCAGGTTATAAATCAATTGAGAGATTCAGGGATATAAATCTCAGGGACACCGGGCTTCAGCGTTAATGGAAATGCAGAATTCCATTGGCTAATCACAATTCAGATTGCTACCAGATACATCACTAGATTTCATGGAGTGTCCTAATAAAACACCCCAGCATTGCAGGGAGGTGTGAAAAGTAGAAAAAACCTCCTTTGTAGGTGGCCCACAACCATCTGCAGCCAGGCTGGCCCTGGGCTTATCCAGTAAACCAAGGCTGATTTCTTAGACAAGAAATAGCTAAATGAGTTACAGTATGGTGGTGTTAGGAGTTATTGTTCTTTTTTTATATATATTGGTAATGCAAAAAGGAGGCTGTTGTACATAAAAGAGTCTCTTAGAAATGACAGCTTACCTTTACTCTTAGAAAAGTAAGCACTAAGCCTAAAAGGGTCCTACTAGAAAGCTTGAGGGTGCATGGAGTGACAGGACAAGAGGTGATGGCTTTAAACTGAAAAAAGGGAGATTTATTTTAGATATAAGAAAGAAATTGTTGGCCCTGAGGGTGGTGAGAGCCTGGCCCAGGTTGGCCAGAGAGGTGGTGGATGAACCATCCCTGGAGACATCCCAGGCCAGGCTGGATGGGGCTCTGAGAAGCCTGAGCTGGTGAAGATGTCCCTGCTCATGGCACTGGGGGAGCTGGGAAGGTCACTTCAACCCAAATCATTCTGTGATTCTACATAGCATAGAAAACTACACATGTACAGAAATGCACAACTTACAAAGTCATGGCATGTCTAAGTCAAAAAACGTTTTGAGACCATTCAGTAAGTTCAGCTTGGTAGAAATACTGTCTTCATTATTACATAGAAAATATTATTTTCCTTTCCTTCAACAAAACAGAGCAAAATAGACAGAAGACTCCAGTATGCAAAAAATATTATTAAACAGTTTAGGCACCCTAACTGGTTCTTGCTAAAAATGGCTATAGATGAATCAGTTCAAAAGGCACAAATCTCAGACTTGGTGCTGAGGAATATTGAAAGGAGTCACAGCTGGGAAGGAATCTTCACTTCAGCACAACTGGGAGAGGGGAAGAATTTCGTGGGAACACAAATACTCAACTTTCCTCAAGGGTATGATATCTTCTGGCTCTGCTTGACAGAGCACTTTTCTGCTGAATGCTACAAGAAATAAAAGCCAAGGAGACGCTATGGGAAAGGAAATGTTCAGCTGGATATGTAAAAATGTAAAGGATGGTTTCTACCCAAAGGGTCCTCTGTGAGTTTATACATACAATATGTAATTCTCAGGACAAATCAAATGCAACCAAATTAAAAAAAAAACTCAACAAGCTTATCTAGCACCTAACATTATCATGAAAATGACCTAATGTTTAACTAAGCATCCTCTTATCTTCATGATAGAACAAGGAGGAGAAAATAATTTTAAAAAAAAATCTAATTTAAAGCTTTCCTTTTTAAGAAAGATGTCATATTAGAAATCCCTTGACTGTTGCATTATGTACAAAGCATATCCAACAGGTTGTAGGCTGTTGTAGGTTCCCATAAATACTTGCTGAACATCAGAATATTCTATCGGAAATAATGAGAATACACTGAGAAGGCACGACCCTGAGCAACATGAGTGGGGAGGGTGGCATGGAAGATATTAAATCATCCTTCTTTTGCCATTGCCAATTATATATTCAGGTTCCATGTCAGTGTTTAATATATCACCATCGCAATGTGTTGCAGTTGCAATGTGCATGGCATAATCACAGTAACATCACTCTGATGTCATATTAACACTGGCAAGGAGCCACATTATGAGTAAAAATTTGGGCTTACCAAGAAATGTCTACTAATGTGTTTTTTTTTAAAAAAAAAAAAAAACATATTATTAGTTTTAAGCCAAACCGAAGAAGCAACATATTTGGAAGGAGTGGAGGTCATTTCCAGCTGTTACTTCATAGTGTACTTTGGCTCAAAGCCAGAGGCAGAAGGGGAGACCCTGTAATAAAATATCTTTTACTTTATATATATATTCATATATATATATATATATATATATTTTATTTCTAGTGAGATGTAGAAGTACTTCAGCACTTTCTGATAAGGTTGGGGGCATTTTTATGAAACTCTGAATGTTTTAGTTGTTATTTGAAATGTTCTTCGAAATCCGGGAATGTTGATAAGTAGAGGACAGAGTCGTGTTATTAGATTTGTTCTGCCACAATGTCTAAGTGGTCAAATCTGGATTTCTGGAATCTGGTCCTAAAGTAGTTAATAGCATGCTATGCAAGTTTAGCTAAGTCTACTATAGTATGCTCACTCACTTTTCCCATCCATTGTAGCAAAGTATTATTATTTTGTAACATGCTCCCTATGACAAAGAAAAATTCAAGGTACTAGAAAGTGCACTGAATTTTTTGCAGCCAGAAGAGAAAGAGTAATATTAATTCATTTTTTTGTTGTTTTGGAGGAAAAATGACTTTTATAGTTTTCTTCCATGTCCCTTAAATTGGACTTAATTGGATGCATGTTATAAGTAAATATCTTCAATTTATTAAGGTAAATTTGCCACAAGAACCAAATTTCTGATCACTGCATCCCACGAGGTTAAGTCACAGGGACTCGTCTTCCCATGGCTGATGATAAATTGGGAAGGAAAAAGTATTCTGAGAGGTTCAGCTGATGTTGCTGAAATTCTTTTTCCCCCCAATACAAAGGAATCATTAAGAGATTTCAGCTGTACACTTAGCAAAAGCAGATTTCAAAAATCAATATGCCCTGTAGACTCCTGGCCAAGAAACTGCATTTAAAGCTGGAGTTTCCTCTCATTCCTGCCTCAATAAATTCAGCTGTTGAGCCCATGAACATTGCTAACCCCGACCATCCACGGTTTTCTTCTGAGACTTTCTCTGTTGAAAGTATAAGCAAGATTTTCTTACACTTCATCATGTAATAGTCAGTTTCTCAGCTGCTTTTCAGGCAACTGACCAGGAAGAATTTTATCTCTGATAAAATTCAATTTTCCCATCAATTTGAGTACAATAAAGATGATGCTACCACTATTTTTAGATTGTCCTACAGTAAAATCGTTCTCACAATATACCGTGTCCAATGTCGTCTTTAGTAACATGAAAACCATTGTTATTACCTATTTCAGAACTTTGAGGTCCTCAGAATAAATGTCTCTAATTTTCATTCATTCTACACATTGATTTTAGTAAGTACAGTCATGCAAGTGAATATGAAGTCAAGTTTTCCTTAGGTACATAGTTCTGAAAGGAAAAGTTCACCAGAATACGTCTTCACTTTTTAGAACTTCCCTGCATTAATGCCGTTCCTCATCTAACCGCTTACAACGGGCCAAAGCCCAATGAAGTCAACAGGTGCTGTCCATGGCTTTCCCCATCTATGCCAAACCATGTTTGAACATTCAAATAGCATGAAGCAGAACACAAAAGTGCCTTGTACAGAAGTATTATCAGCAGAATGGGAAGAAAAAAGTTGAAAAGGAGGTTACTGTGTGTTGTAATGTTAAGAGCCAAATGCTTTTGCTGAAGGAAAAATAAAAATAAAAAAAAAATCACACGAAAAATCCCCAAAATCATGATAATAATAAAACCACACATTTTCCCCGATAGTTTGATTTTTTTATCATTATTATTTCAAATATTACACAAAGATAGCAGCTCTTTGCCAGAAATAAGATTCAAATTAAAGTACCTGATACTATAAAAGGTATCAAGTAGTTAATTTTTAATAACCAATTTAGACCTTTTTTCAATCCTATTTTGCTTTATCCATCAGCATGTTTTCTACAGATACATGGAAAAACCAGCTTGCCAATAGCAAATTTACATCTCCAGCAGCAAACAAGGGACACCAATGCCAGGTCTATTTTACAGCGATTCCAATGCACCTCCCTTTTTCCCAAGAAATACCAATTTCAGGCCATATATGCAGCCAGGTGGGAGGTCAAAGTAACCTGCTCTGCATGTCCACAAGCATCCCCCAGTCAAGCTGAGGTTCAAAATTCTATAGAGGTGGTTCAAAGATCATTTCAATCTGAAAATGCTCTTCCAGCCGTTACTGTGTCACGGAGGCACCCCGCAGGTCAATTTAGGGGACAACAAGGTCCAAAACCAACTTTTATTGAACCGGTGGAAAACAGGGTTTTAGCACTCCAAAAGTGACTTAAATACAGGTTCGGATATCAGTTGAGGAAAATTATTGAGAGGGGCAGCCACTAATACAACAGGAGGTCCACAGAGTGCATGCACGTGGCTTCACCAAAACAATGCCGGAGCCGTCCGCGAGTCCCGGAGGAGTACACACTTGCCTGAACACGGTGCGGGATTATTTTTAAAGAGATACACATACTCGTAGTGAGTACGGAAAGTGTGCACTCGCGATTCCGCGAGAGTAAATTTATAATACGCTCGCAGTCCTGCGAGAGTTATTTTACACGTGCAAATGTGCACGGAATCCTACACGTGCTTATGTGGAAGCACGGCAGGAAAATACACTCGCGATTGTGCGAGGGGCTCTCGGCGGCCACTCGCGATTGTGCGAGGAAATAAAGTACTTGTGCAAATGTGCACGGAAAGAAAATACACCCGCGATTCTGCGAGGATTAATTTTACACGCGCTCATATGGAGCGCGGAAAGTTATACGTGCCTATGTGCACGAAAAGTATAAATATACTCGCAATCCTGCGAGAAGTTTTACTTACACCCGTGGTGACAAGGCAAGCGGAGTCCCCATCCCGGGGAGGGGGGCTCTTGGCGGCAGCATCTTGCTCGTGCTCCGAGAGACCCGCAATGGGCAATGGGCGGAGTCTCGACGAGAATCCCGTTTTTATCTGATCAGATCTGACTGTAGGCACTCTAGAAGCTTCTCTGCACCCCCACACTGGCTGTGGGTGCCCCTGAAGCCTCCAAACATCCCCCACACTGGGTGCGGCCCAGTGTGCCTGGCACTCCCTTCTGCTAATGTCCCAGGAGCCAGGGTGCTCTGGGCCAAACAAAAGAAGCTGTTAGCCTCAAGTAGCGGAGAAAGAGGGAGATGTGCCATACTGAAGGAGGGAGGGGGGTTGCATTCTGCCACATACTGTTTAGTGACTTGGGGCCAATTTGTGACCTTCCTAATGTGAGTGTTAGGCAACGGGGGTTTACTGGTGCTAATGCAGGAAGAATCTGCCTCGTGTAACTACAGAATTTCATAATAATGTGTTTTACAGTGCGGTCCAAACCTGATTACTTGTAGAAAGGAGAATAAAAACTGAAAGCAGCTGCTGATAAAAACTACAATATAAATGAAAAATACAAACCATATTAAATATCTCATTGAATTGAGGAATGGAAGATGGAGTTGCTCTCATTTTACTTCTCTAATTATTTAATTAGGAGAAACATTGTAAGTACAGATATTTTTCTGAAAATATGAAGATGAGGAGAAATAGTCTGTGACTGGCTTGATATATATTTGAAAGGATGCAGAATATTGCAAAAATGTTCACAGCATACATATTTTTACTCCTTAGGAATATTGTTTTTCATGCTTCCAAACTCTTTTGAAGTGATTGTTAAAAATAAAAGATTACACTATTTTTATATTTTGTTACAAAATTAACTTGGTAAAATTTATGAGAAAATACAGGAAACCCAATCTTCAAAAATAAATAACATTACTAATAACAAAAAAAAGTCTTTTCCTTATTCATACCATAATAAACATGCACTTTCTCAAAAACAACAACAACAAAAAAAAAGCAATTTGAAACTGAACACCAACTGATGAGTAACTGTCAGGATAAGGATTTAAACCTGGCTCTGGACTTGGTGCATCCTCACCAAGACTCAGCACTCAATCATATTTCTTGGCATCAGAAGGAGGAAAGAAAGCTGAATTTTCAGATCGAATGTTACAATTTCAACTCTAGAGGCAAAGGAGGAAAAAAAACAGCATAAAAACCACCACAAACACCACCCCTCTGCATTGGAAAACCATGAACATCTGATGTGGAAGTTACTATGATACAGCGAATCATCAAATCAAAGTATTTCAGAGAAGAATTGCAATTTAAAGCTGAAGCTGGTTCCTAAACATGTACCTGTGAAATGAATCCTTGATTCATTTAAATCTTTTTCATACATCTCTAACTGTGACATAACCTGATCTTTCATAGAAAATTCTCAGTAAATTTACTTCATTTCTACCTCTGCCTGCTGTGCAACATGACAACTGCAGCGAAATCCAGAGCGGCCAAATACAACAGCATCTATTGAAAGAAATGGTTTCCATTAATCTTCCTTCTATCTTTGTTTTTTTAAATGGGAAGAAGAGCTGTCCATACATTTGTGTACATCTGTGTGGATAGAGTATTAGAAATACATAGATGAACAAACACTTTTATTTTGTTACAAGTTTTAATTATGTATATATACTTGTATCTACAAAATGCAAGTATATTTGCATATCTAGATACACTTTCAAGTAAGTGCATAACACAGGTTTCCACCTGTGTTCATGTGCCTGTACGTGTGTATATGTGTATATATATATATATATATATACACACATATATATGTATATATGCTTCCCTGAGCTCCTTGGCTCCCCATGAACCACAGTGCTTCTTTCAGTGCAAGTTTCAAAGTGCCTGCACATTTATCTCTGGATAAAAGAAGCAGTTTGAGCTCCTGACCACTATTCTCTAACAAATAATTCTTTGTGGCTGTAATTAAGATGGCTCTGAAAGAGCTGGGATGTCTTAGTGGTCTGGAGAGCACCCCCCCCACCACCACCTTCCCTGAAACAAAATCCTTTATCACATTTTTGAATTAATTATAAAAGTTAAAAATTAAATCTTTCTTGTGTCCCCCATAATAATCCTCCCAGATCAGTTTTTGTCCATATTAATGGAGAACACATCCCTAGTAAGATTTAATTTCAAACTTTTATAATTATGGTTAAAATTAAATCTTACTGTGGCTGTATTACACATTAACATGAATGAAAGCCAGCCTAGGAGGATTATCAATGGTATTCCAGCACGATTTATTTTTAACTTTTGCAATTAATTAAAATCTTGGGATAAAGATCTTGTTTTGGGGTGGGGGAGTCCCTATTAAGATGAAGCCGAAGTGTTTCAATTCTTGTGCAGGGTATTGGAGCTGGGCAGGAAAAGCCTGAGAGCTCAGAGAGATCATCCCATAAATCGCTCATCCCTGGTGGAGCAATATGAGAAAGAAATGGTAATAACACCCCAAACCAGCAGTTTGTTTCTAAAAATGCTCAGGAATACTCTGCACAAGCAGGGATATAACCTCACCCCACCTCGTAATACCATGAGATACACACAGTGGTTCTACATTAACAATTCCCATATTTTAATTCCCTTTGGGAGTCTTTGGATTATCAAGCCTGACCTCCCAGATAAGTCGGGTCACAGACTTTTTCCATGTGAATCCCTCTTGTGGAGGGAATTATTCTTTTTTTTCTTATTCTTTTTTCCTGTGTATGTGGAAGCCACTAAGTGCAGCCCCTTGTTGATCACACTTTCCAGAAGGTGCCACCATGAGGACCTGAAATTATACCAAAGGAACTGTTTCCTTTGGGACCAAAGTGTCAACCTCTGCTCAGAAGAAAAAGCCTCATCGCAAGTCTTGCGAGGCAGAGTTCATTGTTAGGGCTATGCACGCCAAGGGCTGGACAGCACACAGGTTAAATCTCAGAAAGCAACGCATTTCACAAATTAATTAGAATTTCAGCTGTAGGCATCATCCCATTTAAGTTCTCTTTTTTTTTTAGTTCTGGTCTCTCATGATACACCCAAATACCAGAATCCCAGAGTGTCAGGGGTTGGAAGGGACCTGGAAAGCTCATCCAGTGCAATCCCCCCATGGAGCAGGAACACCCAGATGAGGTTACACAGGAAGGTGTCCAGGCGGGTTGGAATGTCTGCACAGAAGGAGACTCCACAACCCCCCTGGGCAGCCTGGGCCAGGCTCTGCCACCCTCACCGGGAACAAGTTTCTTCTCAAATTTAAGAGGAACTTCCTGTGTTCCAGTTTGTACCCATTGCCCCTTGTCCTGTCACTGGTTGTCACCAAGACGAGCCTGGCTCCATCGTCCTGACACTCACCCTTTATATATCTGTAAACATTAATGAGGTCACCCCTCAAAAGTTCCAGAACACCCTGGTCTGCCTCAAACTACAGCACCCATGTGAGCTGCCTGCCAGGGATCGATCAAGAATTTGGGGGTTTCTTAGAATTATAAGGGTGGAAAAGACCCTTAAGATCATTGAGTCCAAACGTAAATTCAACACTCTCAGGGCCACCCCTAAACCACATCTCTAAGTGCCACGTCTTCTGGCATCAGCTGAGAATGAGTAGGTTTTAAAAGAAAAATCACAATAATATCCTTTTCCTCAGAAACATTTCTTCAATCAGTGACTTTACTCTTTCATCATAGAACACTCTACACTACTAAAAAGTTAAATTAAGCAATAACTTACTCAAGTTCCCTCTGACAAGTCAACACAGAGTTTGCAAAAGGGCTCTGCAGCACCTGGCTTCTATAAAATAGTTTTTGTTTACAATTAGTTCTGCTTATATGTGTTGTTTCCACTATTACATGCATTGGTTTGCAAATGGATAAAACCTCCTTGAAGGTAACTTTTTGCAATTACCAGCCTTCAGATAAGATAGTTGTAAGATGACGTTTATGTAACCAGTTGGGTGAAACTGCATCGGCCTCCACTCCACACCCTGATCCAGGTTGGTACCCAGGGCAAGGATGCACTCAAAGCACGAGGGATAAAGGGGTTTTGGAAAACGTGAAAGACTTCAAAAAAGCAGAAAGAGAAGGGAAACAGCGAAAAGATGAGGCACAGCGAGAGGAACAGCTGTAGCCAGATCCCAAATTAAATCTATGCAAGAGATCACACTTGGCTGGAAACAAATGTTCTGTCTCCTCTATGATTCCTTTGGCAAACAGGAAATGGGAACTTGCCCATTCTTTGTAAATATGAAAGTATTTATATTGCATCAAAAGTATCCGATTCTATTATCGTGTTTTTTCTTGTAAGATAAGTCAGAGAGCTCAAAAACTTTGGCTAACCTCGTTCTTTCTCTGTGATTTGCTTTAAGTTACACGAGGAGAATTATCTCAGTGGAGGCTGCGATTTTGTGTTTCCCAGACAGTATCAACTGAAAAATAAAAATTCTATGAGAACTGTAAGACAGGGTCTGTTTTTAACATGGGGAGGGGGGCCAGAAGGAGCAGGGAAAACAGAAGTTTACATATCCACTTGGAAAATGCAACATTGCAATCAAAACATTAATGGGTTCTGTACGGTGAGAGGTTGAAGCTTCCGCACTAACTTCTGGGTTCTCAAGGAAATAATTTTGCTTTCTTTCTGTGATGTAGTTAATGATCTGTATCCATTCACTCATTAATCAACTAAAGTTCCTTTAGAAGAAAAGGTGGAAGAAATCTCATTTTCAGTAATTGTTAAGTACAGTAATATTGAATGTTCAAGTGAAGGGAAGCTTATTCATAATACTAATAAATCCATATATATATAAATATGCATATTCAAAGAGAAATTTGTCTTTTCCTTCTCCAAAGGAAAGAGAATCCATATTTGATATTTCCATATGGGAATATTGTACTTAGCCCATATGTAACAGTTCTGGTCAGTTCTGACTGAACAGGGAATAAGTAGTTCTACAAAAAAAGAGACAGAGGAATAAAAATCACTTCAGGAAAGTTCAGAGTACTGAATGAGATGTATTAAATGAGGTTTTCTTAAAAAATCTTCTCTTGATTTGCTGATAGCTCTCTGAATTATCCAGAGATGCGTGTTGAGGTCCTTTGCTGGTTCCCCTTCCCTATTCATCCCAGAATAACCATCTCCCCATGTCATACCAAATGACTTTGTTATTCACAATATTACACTGGAAGTAGGTACCTACATCTAGGCAAAGTATCATTTCAAACATGAAAATAACCAGCAAACAACTACTCACTTGTAGCGTTTCTTTCCCTCCCTTGCAGATTGCCCTGTATGCTCTTGAATAACTAAAAACCATAATTATTTATCCTGCAAGCCATGTCATTGTGGGTGCTGGTGAATTTTCTGGGAATGATCTGAAATGTTTCCAGTTAAACTCTAGACTTAACATCTCAAGAAGAAAAAATAATGTTTCTACCACATATTTTATTAAGCCCTTCAGGTCCTTTTACAAGGGAGGAAATACCAATTAACGTATAATTTAGCAGAACAAAATATTATCCCATTTCAACCAGTACCCACTTCCTTGAAGTTTATTCAAGCATTAATAACCATTTAATGCAATTTAACTACACTGAGGTATCCGTTACATTAATATCATATATCCATCAGGAAATTAGAGTTTTGTCTCTATGAATTTTGTATTACAAGAAAGTCTTTATAATTTTATTCTGCACTTTATGGTGGCTAATTTGAGTTTTAAAATGGTTCAGATAGCTTCCCAGTCTCTCTCTTCTACAGTGTAATATGACTAACAAATTGTTACTGATGTTAAAAGATCATGAAGACATCATTTATTACACAGGGATGGAGAGATAAGTTTGAAATAAAAGTTTATTTCCCATAGAATCCCTGTGTTTTTGGGAACTCACATCCAGCCATGGAAACAACTTCCATGGATTGGGATGCTCAGGACCTTGGGCTCCACAAAGGTAGAAACACACTCAGAAAATATACTCATAACCATGAAGAACTGAATCTCTCAGCTTCAAGAAACCCCCTGCCCACTTTCCAGGAACCTTTCACACGGACATTGAGCCACAAGTGTAATGAGAAAGAGATTTGCTCCATCGTACCTGGTTTGGGGATGAGGGATCAAATAATATACATGAGAAAAGTCTAGTTGAGGTTCAATGATAACCCAAAGCAAGACAGCAAATCCTCCTAAAATCCTCAAGTGCGAGACAACCACATGCAGATATAGTTCCTCCGAAATCTCTTCAGAGAGACAGATTATTTGGTTATTTCAGTGCCAGTTTGCTCAGGTTTTTAACTTAAAATGTGTTTTTACATTTTGCCTTTGTCCAAATGTCAGAATATACACCTACAGCACCTGAAAACCACCAGAAATAAATTCCGAGACAATGTTATTTTTCTATTGATTAATAAAAATATGCTAAATCTTGCTATTAAAGATTGGAATGGTATTTAACGTTCAATTCCACACCACAGATTTTCTCTGAAACTTTGCCCAAATTGCTTAATCTTACCATCCTGTTAAAAAGGAATGAGAACACCAATTTGCACCTTTCAAGTTTGAGAACTTAAAATGTGTTGCCAAATCCTTTTCTTCACAAATATTTCCTACACGGCAAAATACTATATATATTTTTATCTGTATACTTTTTTGTGCATAGCAAGACGGGCAATAAATCCTCATTCTGGCTGATATTACTTATTAATTATAGACTACCTTCTCTCTTGCTTTTACAAACTACTCCATGCTAAATGCGGCACAGCTTCTCTTGCATAGACAATAATCATTGCTTTTTCAGGGACATTATTTGCCAGGAGGTGGATGAGGTGCAGCACAGGGTATTTTTCAGCACTCCTGACTGCAGTTGGCTCCTTTGGTAATTGTGTTTATCACCTCCTTTTGCCACTGGAAAATAAACCAAGCACTTTTCAAGCACTGAGGATCATGTTCTACAGAGAATAAAATCGTTCTGTTACGCCATAACAGTACCAAAAAGACCTTTACACGTTGGTTTGTGGGTCAGGACATCTGGACCAGCTACACAAAAGGTTTAAGCACAAGGTAAGTGGTTGTGATCTGTGGAAATTGTCCTATAAAAAGGAGATTACTGAGAGTCCAGGAGGAACCGAGATAATGCAGAGATGGAGCTGGAGACTGCCCAGTAACAGCAAACTGGTGCCACCAGTAAAGTTTCTGGACAAATGCAAATTCCTAGAGCGCATAATATAACCCAGGCTGTTCAAAGGAAGATTTCTCTATATAGTCTTTAAATAAATAAATGATGCTACAAAATATCCCGCCTTTTATGTCTCATCCAACAAGATAAGTATAAATAAGCTCGCAAACCTTTCAATGGTCACCAAGCACGCAATGGCATAATGCTGCTACTCCTGTAATTTCACTGCAGTATTTAGAAATGAAATAAATGGGAAAAATACTTCACAGCAGAAGTACTGCTGCTCCTCATCCCTTTTCCCAGCACAATACATTCTTCTGTGTCAGAAAATTGCACATTCTGAGAAGATGAATTTTCCTGGGGTGCATTACTCAGTCACCTGCACACTTAAATGAGATGGTACAGAGTGATAAGAGTCTATATTAAATTTCTTTTACTGACAGGATCACTACAGAATAAAAAAATATCTGTCACATTGTTGATATGAATCTCATCCTTGTTGTGCCTTTTGGCATCCGTGGATAATTAAAGAAGCCTGAAACTGCTTTTTCTGCAAGCTCTTTCAATTCTTTAGTTCTTTTTATTTGTCCAGCAGGCTTTGGCCTTGTTAAACTTTCCCTATTGAAGGGAAGGAAAAACAGGCCCAATATATTTTATAATTCCAGAAGTGTTACGTGGCCAGAGGGAGCTGGCAAAGTTCTTTGGTGGGAGATTCAGCGGTAGCAGACACGGCAGCTTCACAATGCAACTGAATTTCAGGCGCGGAGGAATTAACAGCATCTATATATTACAAATGTGCTGGTTTTAGTTGTTTGGGGCTCATTATTTTGTTTTTCTGTGGTACTAGTGATGGTCAGACAGGCCACCTTAAGCAACTGTGTGGAAAGAGTCCAATGGTACCATTTACTACAGGAGACCAGCACAGGGTACACACAGAAAGCTTAATGTTGACATTCCCTTTATGTTTGTCTGTATATAAAGTGTTGCCACAATTCAAAAAAAATATATAAAAATATATATAATGCTATTGTGATATGCATAGAAGGGGAAAAACTGCCAAAGACAAGAAGAAAAATAAGAACTACCAGTATCTTATGTGCGGCAGATTTGTGCTAGTATAGATTACAAATGTTACTATATTTAAATGGACTCAAGAATTAAATTATGATTATACCATAAGATCCCATCTAAGTCGCAGTTAAAAATCTTATAGATACAACTAGCTTGGACCATCTCTATCTGAACCACCCCTAGAAAAGAAAAGGTATTTACCAAGCCTCAGCCTGTAAAACAAAACAGAAGTCGGAAATACCATTGGTGTGAGATGAATAAATAAGTCTGTGACTGTCGGGATAGCCTACACTATCTGAAATCTCCCTTTAAGGAACTTCAGCAGAATTTTAACCAACTTCTTAGTCTTGTGCAATACACGCAACGTAGGGTTTCTGATCTTCTTTGCATACAGGTTTTTTTCCCATTTATTCACAAGGAGGGGGAAATAAATAAAAATATCCTGAATTCCCCATAAAAAGCTTCATAACGTTTAGATGTATTGGTAATTCCACATCATACCAGTACACTAAATCACTGTAACCATAAGAAAATCTTTTAAATGTAATCACTATTTAATGCTTCAGACTGCAGGTCATATTTGTTGTATCTATAGGCAATTAATGCGATGCTATACGTAAAATATTATTCACTGTGTCTTTTGGGGAAAACTAGATGCTTTCAGTATCTTATGCAGTATAACAGAATATAGTCAAAGTAATATAGTTCTGCAGGAACTTGCCTGGAAAAAATCAATTATCAAAATATTGCTGTGCAGATTTATGTCATTTGGGATATACCATAAAGTGTGGTAGCATTAGGTCATTTAAGCATGCTAAAGTTGTGCTTTTATTTTCTAAATATTCTATTGAGAAAAGTACAGCACAGAAAGACATCAGTGTTTTATGAAAAAAGGTGCAATTTAGGTATAGTTTAATATGTGAAACTTTGCAGATTTCAACTCTAATAAAAGCCACTCATGAACTTCTAATAAAAGCTCCATATGCAAGAAAAAGCAGTCAGTTTATGCAGTTTATATTGTTAAAATGGTATACCAATAAAATTCAAGAAGAAAACCCATACATCAGAGAAGGAAGCTGAAAAATAGAAGTGTTAAATTCTTTCTTGAAGCAATATTAAAAAAGGGGATATTATTGTGCATGCAACTATTTTAAATATTTTCTTTATAATACGTTGTTTTTCCTTATCGGATCTGTTGAACGACAAATGACATGAAGACAGGCTTATGAAATTTCAGTCTGAAGCCATTTTTACGGCCAACACAAATTATAAATAATATGTGCCTTTTGTCAACTGCACTCTTCAATAATCTAATTGAATCGCGCTAACGAAACCAGATTTGGAAAATGCACTGAGGTTCCCATGCCCCAGGTCAAAAGATACTGAAAACATCTGGAGATGAAACACATCTGCTGCACGAGCCAGGCAGTGGCATCATTTGGTCAACCCAAGGAGCACCAGCTATAGAGGTGACCATGCGCTTGACCGCTCAACTGCAGGTAAAGCATTGACCCATTGGCAACTGGGCAAGGAATAAATCACAGAAAATCTCTGCTTTACCACCAAACTCTTGCTGTGCATTTTCACAGCACAATTTATACCAAACTGCATCTTGCTGAATGCATCAACACACACCTACAGCAGGTGGAGATCAAGGTCATGAGTCAAATTCAGATCATCCTTTCTGTGGTTATCAGGAGGCTGGAGTTCTGAGCATAACAAAGCTTATTTTTAAAGGAAACTCCACCTGTACAACTGAAAAGATTTTCCTTTTCTAGGCACCAAATCATTTTTCCATTATCTTCCCTCATTCCAGAGAACAACCAGAGATAAACTTCCACTTTTGGAAGGGAATCACCTTCCTATCTCACAGACGGAACCTTGCAACACAGCACATACCTAAATCAGGACACCTTGTAGAATCAGAGAATCATTTTGGTTGGAAAAGACCCTCAAGATCATCGAGTCCAACAATAACCTAAATCTAGCACTACCCCATGTCCCTGAGAACCTCATCTCTGTCTGTCCAACCCTCCAGGGACGGTGACTCCACCATGGCCCTGGGCAGCCTGTTCCAATGCCCCACAGCCCTTCCCATGAAGAAATTTTTCCTGAAATCCAATCTGAACATTCCGTGACACAACTTGAGGCCATTTCTCATCACTTGCTACCTGGGAGCGGAGACCAACACCCACGATGGTCCAACCTCCTTTCAGGCAGTTGTAGGGAGTTGTACAGTGTTGAACACAACGAAACTTCATTTTTAATGGAAATTCCACCTGTACAACTGAGAATATTTTCCTTCTCTAGGCAACAATTAATTTTTCCATTATGTTTCCTCATTCCAGAGAATAACCAAGGATAAACTTCCACATTTGAAAGGGACTCACCTTTTCATCTGGCAGACAAATCCTTACAACACAGCACATACCTAAATCAGAAGAGCTTGTATATTAATCTCCTAGCACCAAGTGACAACTATTGGAAGTGAGGGATTCTATTTCTTTCATATATTTCTTTATTTTTACCCCAGAGTGTTTTCACTTTGCTCGAGCAAACGAGTCTTCCACACCTTTCGTTCCCCGTTTATTTATACCTTGGATGGTCTAAAAGCAGCTTTGCACGAGTTAGCTGGATATCAACTGTCCCACAGCAACCACTTTAGGAATGAGATGAAATTTTTAACAGTTTCATATATGTAAAATATAGACTAAATTTCTTGATTGAAACACCCGTATAATCTTCAGTGACACTAACAGGTTTTACAGCATACAACTGAGAGGATAGAGAAGCGAAAATTCCCATTTATTACAGAAGATGAGAAGCTGGAGAGGAAAGTTACATTTTAACTTTCAATGTTAGTTTTTTAGTTTATCCTGTGCATTAGTTATATTATTAAAATCATGAAGTATGGAAAATTTACTTAACACACAGGAAGGCAGAATTTTTCTGAGCCGTTTCAAAAATTATCTGTTCTTTTGCTGCAGGGTTTTGTGTCTAATGAAAAAATATGCAGTTTGGAAACATACATTTTTGTCACAAAATTAATTAATCCATCATTTCAAAATTTTTCATCAGACTCATTTCCAAGAACTCGTTGGACCTACAAGAAAGAGTCAAAGTAAATAAATTCTGGAAAGAAAAGCCAGGAAACAACAACTAAAAAAAAATCACAAGTGAGACCTTTTGTTATTTTTGTTGATCATTGTGAAGGTTGAAACTGCTCTTGGGGAGCAGAACGTTACACAACTCCAACATTTTAAGATAAGAATAACCTTGGAATGATGCCTTCTGACCTCTATATAAACCAGGCCAACAGAAATCCATGTACTAATTATTTTTTTTTTTATTATTAAAAAAACCAAACACATACACACAAAAAAAGCCTCTTTAACTTATGTAAGTTATAGCAGTGAACTTTTATTAGGAGTAGGAAACAATCCAACCTTGAGATGGAGAATTCCCATCACCAGCCTGCTCCAGCAACTCAAGCCACATGGCCAGTTGTTCAGGTTTTTCTAAGAAATAAGGTAAAGCAACGAACCCCAAACCATTTTCCATAAGTGATTTACACTTCCAGAGATGCGAGATTCAACAAATATTAATTGGAATTCAAAGCAGTTCTATCAGACAAGGAATTTCTGAAACGCTTTGTTCAATGAGCCTGGGAGTCTGTTTCTTCCACCACCATTCATGGTGACACATTTTGTGGTGAAGAATCAAAGAATTGATAAGAAGCCAAAAGATTCAATAACTTATTTTATCACTGTAGAGCACTGTGGGAGAAAAAAATGACGTGTTCACACATGCAGTTCTGCTGTAGCTATAACAAAAGTTTCAAGTTACGAGTTCCCACACTTTTCTACAATTGCTTTTATAATCTCTTTCTTTTAATATTCGCTTTTTAGGCTATAACTTTAAAATTCTCTCTAAACCTATTGAGAAGCAGGAAAATAAAAAGCAAGAAATCCAGGGATTTTGCACTAAAAGCTATAACTGCAAGTTTTTTGAGCAGTTCTAGTGCTAAAAAGTAGATGGGACAGAAAGCTGAAATTTGAAAACGTTGAAGGGAAATATTTCCTTTGTTGAATATATTTAAGAAAAAGCATTGATATGGAACTTCTTAGTGTGCCTTCTAAATTCTTTAATACTGCATGGCATGATTCACAGCTTCTGTTTTCTTACCAGAGCTTTTTGAGAACTTTCCTTTCAAGACATAGCCCGAAGTTTTCTCAGGCATGTGAATGGGATTTCTCCTCACTAGATAGTTCTGCTCCACATTCTGCTCTTAAAAATAACTGTCTATTAAGCATCCTCAGGTGCCGAACAGATAAAATAGTTGAGGCTTCGGGTATTTTATCCTGGTTTTGACGCAGAAGAATAATTAATCCCTTAGTCCCTTGCTCTTCACGTGCATTTGTTCAGGATTATGGGGTGTGTTTATGTTTTCTTTCCAAAGAAAAAAATAGTGTTTCTTGGAAGCCTGAGAGTTTTAGTTTTGGGGTGTTTTATTTAAAACCTTTGCCACACTCTTCCTCATTTCCTACAAGTTCACTTAGCATATTTTTGGCTCCTTTACAAAAAACTTCTTTATATAGCAGTGGTACACAGTTATAATCATCTGCTGTCCAGTAGCTGAAAGCATTTGATAATATTGGCTTGAGACAAGTTGGGGTTTTTTTTGTCACCTCATTGAATTTTTGCCCTTTGTGCTGTCTTAACAGCACTACGTGACATGTTTAATTCTATCCGTCTGGCTTCTGGTCTCCATCTCAGCATTATAGTAGATGCTCACCTCTGTGGAGATGGTAATTGACACAAAATGTTATAGTCACAGAAGTTAAGAAGGCTTCTCCATTTCAAAGCTCTATATTACCCACAGCCACACATTCTGCACTATAAGAATATTTTTGAAGCTGTGTTCCAAGTTGGGTAATACCTAAATTAAAACTCTAGGAAGAACAGGCAAATGTTTAGTAAAAAAAAAGGCACATAAACATGTGGTTTAGTTTACCGAGCAGACACAGTTTAAATACTCTCTCCCTATTTGGGGCTACTCGTTCCCATCAACATCCCAAAAACACACGTGGGAATATAATGCAAAAGCTGTAACAACTTCTCTTTCTTTTTTTTCCGGAACATGCATAGAGTGGAAAAAGCAATGGTTACCACACATTGTGTCTGGTGTTTTCCAAAGAGAAGGTGTGTGCACACATCATGTTGTACGTGGTTCGTGAGCCTCACGATTTACCTCACCAATTTACCGTGTGTGTCCCAACCGTGCTGATGCTGCTTGGGCAGCAGGCTGGACCCTTCCTGGAAACACAAACCTCACTGCACTTGGTCTCTGCATGGGACATTTCCAGATGTCCAGGGGACCATTTGGATCTACTGCGTTTCCCAGGCTTTCGTATGGCCAGAAATCCTGAGCAAATGTATTTAAGTCACTGAATTTCATGCAGACAAAAGTTCTAAGCGGGGAGAATATCTGAGGAATCTTAAAAATATGCTAGCCCTATACTCTATGCATTTCTGAAAATTAAAGAGAGGTAAATGTTAAACGTCTCTCCAAAGACAGCGATTGTCGACTCTGTTATAATCAGGAAAATGTATAGTAAACACAGCACTCAACAAAGAGAAACTGGAGTTGAAGGAGGAGAAATGAGGTGGAAAGCAGAAAAAAAGAATGAGAAATAAACAATATAAAGTACCAAACTCAATATGTTACACACTTGAATTAGAGGGAAGACACTGGGGAAGTTCCTTACATAAGATTTTTAAAATAAGCCTTTGCATCTCCTTTACGACTTTGCCATAAAGAACAGGAATGTGGTGACGTCTGCTGTCAATACAGAAGTTTGTAGGTATTATCCATCCACAGAAGGGTAGTAATATTTCCTATAGATGTGTCATGTCCTTGAGGACTAGATTAGTGTAAACATAATTAAACATAGCTATACAAACTACAAGGGATATTAATCCAAGGCAGAGCAGTAGTGGATAAGGAACGTGACTGCTCAGGATAGCAGAAAGGTAAATGAAGAAGAAATCTTAACGCTGGCACAGATGTGAATGGGTATAAATGTTCTGCCAGTGAGTTTATGCTGGATCCCATAAAACAGGGGTTAAGCACAAGAGGAACATCAGTCCCATGCAGCTGCTCAGTGCTCCACACCATAGAAAAGCAGTGGAAGGAAAAGACACAACCAGTTTTACAAGAGTCTGACAAATACATGAATAGGATTTTAGATTTTTGTTTGGTTTGGGTTTTTTTTTTCAGTAGCCAAAACCAGAGCCTAAGCTCAGACTGCATCATAAACCTACCTCAAAAATCCATGCTAAAATAGTAGGGAACAGGTTAAAATTTCTTATACTATTAGTCCTAGAAGTTGTTATACTTCCCTAGAAGAGCAGAAAAAAGTTGTTGGGAAGGTTGCTAAACCTTATTAAGAATAAATAGCAAGAGCTTTCTGTGCATAGAGAGGTTGGGGAAGGATTTGGAAAACAACTTGAACACTGCTGACTGGACATCTTTGCATGATGCGGACCAGATGGAAAACCCAGAAGAGCCTCGATGAATTCACTTGCAAATTGTCATTTAGTATTAATTATGCCCAGAAATCTGCCTCACATTGACGTTTGTGTTACCAAATACTACAGCATAAATATATCTACGTAAAAGCTTATAACCAAATCCATGCAAACAATTTAAATATTGCAATGCTGTAAACAGATTAAAGATATGATTTTAGTTAAGTATTTGGGTTTGCAGTAAAACATTTCACCGTTATGCCATGTGTGGTTTTTCTGCTTAACTGCAATCTACAAAATCGCTGTAATAACACAGCTTTCTGATTAACCAAACAACTAATAACTGAGAAGACATAGTGACTAGCGATCATCCTTGTGTAAATAAGGAAAGCTTGTTTTTGCTCACTAACAGCCACCCATAACAATGAAATGCTTTTAATAAGTTTTAAGAGGATAAGACCAAGAAATCAATTTGGCGAATGCCCTTTCCAATGACCGCACACCGTGTCTATGGCTGGAGCACGACATGTTTGCATTGTTATTTGGCTGTAAACAAAATGAAAAGATCTGTCATCGAAATTTAAACAGAGACTGGTTACATAAACTGAAACATTCTCAGCCCCAGTACCATACAATCAACAGTCTGAAGAGACTGTACAGCTAAACAAAGTTTGGGGATGTTTTTGGATAGGGGAGAAAGATTAATAACCAGAAAATAACTCTTGGCTCCCGTTACGAACTCTTAGGAATATAATTTAAAATTTGTGTAAATCCGAAGATTGATGTTCAAGCTTATGAAATAACCATTTTTTCCGCAGTGTTGAAATACACTGCCACGTGGAAACAAATCTTTTTGCTAGCCAATTTTAACAGAATATACTGCTTTTACAAAAAAAAAAAAAAAAAAAGAAGGCAAATTAAATAAATCTGACCTATCTGTTCTCCTAGATAATTGTAACTGCGGTCAGCAAACAACAAATCTTCTATAAATGGTCATCTTTCCAAATTACACTCGCTTCAGAACGGGCTTGATTAATTGCACAAGCACTGCATGTCTACAAACGTGATTTGTCCACAGGGACCAACAGAGGATGCTCGAGACGCTCCCGGCAGCCACGTGGGCGAGGATTTTTCTCTCTTTCTGTGTTTGTTGCAGGTAAACAACACTGTGCTGTATCACGAGACCTTGCATATACCTCTAGTCCCAAACAGAGGGATTACATTGCCCTAAATGGCAATATTAGGAAAACTGGGATGAGAAGCAGTGAGCTCCGGCTGTTGGGAGGGCGGTGGGAGGTGAGCGGATCCCAGATTTCAGCTCACGCAAGCCCGAGGTTCGTTTCTACATCAGACAGACACGCGGACAGACCAATGCACTGAAATCTGTGCTGCCACCATCAAAAGCAAAACCCTTGCAATGAAAGCATAATGCTCACTGGCATAACTCAAGTAGGTTGTAGTAAATGGAGTTCTAGAAATGGGAGTGATGAGTCACGGGCTAATCAACTCTTCTGAGGCGTCTATCTTCTTTATGGGAATAGAGTAGAATTTCGTAAATTAAGGTTCAATTTTAGAAGTGGTACATCGCTTCTAAATGGTCTTTCTTACGTATTATTCAAATGTGACGCCCATAACTCCATCAGCAACATAGAAAACTGTATTTCTGACTGAGAGCAGCAGAAGGGTTAAATGGATCCTTCCACTACAGAGATTGAGTGAAGCACAACGAGTAATCAAACTGGATCAGGACAAAACGGGATCCACATTCCCTTCTGTTTCTGCAAAGCCAGTTCTTGTCATGTTTAGCAAAGCCACTGGCAATTTAGAACCAGGTCTTGCTTTATTTCAGTCGTACATTCCCAAAAGAGAGCAGAGTTTTTGATAAATGGTTTGGTTTATGGCACATCTCTAGTTTGTCCTCTTTATAATACTACATCACAGTTCAATTTGATTAATACTGAAAAGCATTTCAGGGTATATACATCTCCCCAGCCAGTCAGCTCCATCAGAGGAAGAAAAAAGAAAACACATGTTAATAACACAAAAAGATACGTAGCTTAGGAACAGCACTAAATGTAAGATAACAAAAGGGGCTTTAGGGTTCGTTGGGGGTTTTTTCTACCTTCAAAAGGGGTTTAGGCTTTCTTCACAATAAGAATAAGCAGTATAATTAGCAAGATAACCCTGATATTTTAGTATAAAGCTTATTTTTTTACATTATAATTGAACAACTTTTTAAGATATGAAAAAACACTGTATTAATCACACAGGGCATACGGAAAAATTGAAACTATCCTGAAAGCTGGGCCAGTCACAGCACAAAGTTAAAGTGAACAAAATGTTGCTGTTTTGCAGAATTTCAACCACCACACATGCTCACTGCCCAGATTGACAACACGAACTGGAACGGTGCCAGAAGAGCAGCTATGATTTATTAGGTCTGTAGCACTTAATCCAAGAAATAAAAAGGACTTGCATGACAGATGAGCACAAATGAACTATCGGGTCAGACATCCATTTCTTAACAAGTAAAATAGAAAAGGACTGAAGCAAGATATTGCATACGTTTAATATACATTAGCGTATTACAGCTTTCCTGGTATCTTTTTAAATTCCTGAGTTTTAACCAACTACAAAACAATTATTTTCTTTTAAACCAGACTAGTTTAAATAAATATTTACCAAATCCCATCACGTCATACTGCCCTTCCCTCAAAGTATCATCATGGATCAGAAAACATTTACAAAGAATTAGGACAGAGGCTGAACCCCTGACCTGACTGAAGTCAATGACCAAATTCACCTTCTCAGCAGAGACGGGGAGTTTCATTTTAAATCCTCTTTTCTCCTACAATATGAAGCAGTGAAGGAAGAAGGACCATTTACATCATCCTACTAGAGATGAGAATCTGCCCGCAGGGCCAACTAGTCTCTATAGTTAAGTATGGCCTGACTCAACACCAGTAACAACACAGCACTCCAGTTCCTCCACATGCCAAAAAGAATGGTAGTAGATCCACAATGTACTTACTTCTGTAAATCTAGGGAGATATTAATGATTTTATTCCCTATGTGATTCACTCTGGCAAACCATAAGCTGCTGTGCTTTGAGGTTTAATCACCTGAAACAGGGTAATATTTTTTTTTCTCCTATCTAATGAATTGATAAACCATTTTCAGCACGTAAATCTCCCTTTTATCATAAAAACTTGATCAGAAAGCAATAAAAGGTACAATAAATAGCCAACTACATGCTAACCTGTGTGGTTTGACACAGCTGAACAAGCTGTGAAAAGGAATATTGTTCCTTTAATAGAAAGACTGAAACGGTTCTCAAAACAGATTGGGCTGACAATTTTTGCAACCTTGGTGTCTCCTCCAAGATTTACAATGGCACAGCTCCCCTTTTTAGCAAATTAAACCTTGTGTCAAGGCTTAAAATTGAATCCAAACCTCTTTTCTTCTCTGTACAGAAGGAACAAATTGGCACCACATGCCGGTAGTCAAGGAGTGCTGATGGGAAACAGAGTGAAGTGAGCGCCCTCCAACCTGGAAGGCGTCACTAGTCAAAATCAACTGGGATAAACAGTCAATTCCACTTAAAGTTTGACATATAAAGGCTTGTAAGATAGAAACATTCAAATATAAGAATTCTTCTGTACCACACAAACCTGTCTCGGTGCCAAGACTTAAACTTTCTGTGCTGTGCAAGCACTTTGTGGAATGCTGCCTTGAGTACAGTTTGATGTTATAAGACCCTGCGTTGCCAAAGCCTGTTTAGTTTGTTCCAGAGGAAAAAAGGAAATACAGAGACCCAGAGCATATGAACAGCAGTGACTTAATATCATATTGCCTACTGTTACCAATATAATTTTTTTCATTATTCAGGATTCTCTTTCATAACATTTTAGAGCTTACTCCAGCAGATAGACCAGATAAAACAAGCGGGTATTTTTAAGGATGAATACATGAACTGCCTTTCAGGGACAGAAACATAATAGCTTTTGCAAAACAAAACAAAGGCCAGACTTCCCTCAAATTAAGGAAGGTACTTCATGCAATTATTTTTAGGCTATTGAAGCAGGTCCCATGTCCAATTCACCCCAAAATCCACTTTGCCCACTGTTTGTATGCAAAAGTAACATTACTTTTCCCTGGTCTAGAATCAGAGCCAGGCCAGGCACTTCAATAGGCCTCTCAAATGTTTACGAAAGGTTTTGCTTTCCAGTACATTCTCTTTAAGCAACCAGCACAGAAACTACTGCAGGAAAGGGCTTTTCTTACAATATAACAAAAAGATTAAATAAACCTAGTTTTAAAAGACCCTTTACCTTTTTATATTAACTATATAGATATGAGAGATTGTGAGACAGGTGATCTGATTGCCTGCTTCAAGATGTCCATTGGTCTTCCCCTTAATGCTTCTACAAAATCCTTATCCAAAAAATACCAGCAGGCCCCCTAAACAGCAAAACACCACACCCGGTCACAGAGAAAAAGGGGAAAGAAGAGAATCCATTTCTCCTGGTTTGGCACAGCAAACGAAAGCATTCTCTCCAGTTTAACCTCGGTTTTAAGCATAGATATAAGATCTCAGAGGATGAGATTCTAGTTTCACCACTAAAGCACAATACAGCACAAAATTATCATCTCATCACCCAGCACCACTTCACAGCGGAGAGATACTGCAGTAAAGGTAACAAGGACTCCAGACCAAGAGCCCGGAACCTTTGCTATATTCTCTCTCATTTCCATTCATTTTGAGTGGATTAATTAAAATTATTTGTCATACTCCATCATAGCAATTTATTTATATTGCCCTTCTAGGCAAGTTCCATGGTTGCATGATAGTCTGAGACCAGATTAGGATGGCAATTGGTTATCAAGACACACTTTGTCCTTCCTTCATCCCAACAAGTCAATCAGGAATTGAAACAGCCCCACACACATCTGGCATATAAGTCAGGGTTACCAGTGGCTAGAAACAGCCTCACAATTGCAGACCAAGAATGAAGAAGCTGGATTGCTAGAGATGGTTAAACTGTACTGGAATAGGGAGTACAAATTCATATTTTTTCCCATGCATACATGCATATACATACATTTTTTGAAAATTAGACTTTTTATTAATTTAAATTAACTGGTTATGTAATAAAATGTACATAAGTTTAAAGTTTTCAGGTGTGTTTTTCACACTGACATCCAAGTGCTACCTGTGACAACTGCAGGTGCTGTCACCGGTATTGAAATGAGCATCCACAAACAACCTTTCTTTGGCCTTCATTAGGACACACCAGCTGAAATACAAGAATCCTAAAACATACCCATCTTTGCTAACAAACCTGTAACAGTCTAAACAATTCTTACCAACAATCCCAAAGCTTGAGAGGAGCAAGCATTGCAGACCAACAGTCCTAAAACCAAAACTGCCTGCACTGAGGACAGTTGTAATGTCACACTATTTCAAATTACCAGTTTCAAAATAGAGGTTATGTTTGCATAACTTTGATAACAGTTGGGCTTTTCTTTAGTGTAAAAAACCAAAATGAACAACCAAAGACTCCACAAACCAACCGACCAACAGCAAATAAACCCCCACAACACCACCACACACACTCTGCTGCATTTTTTCCAGACAATAGAAGCACAAAACTGCAGAGTTATGGTGACAGTAAATCTGTGCCCACCATTCAACCAATGGAAGTGTCCAAACTCCCCAACAACCACCTTATGAACTTATTTTTCACTGGTACATAAATGTTTTACCTAATAAATTTATTTTCTGCTGATACAGAAATGTTCCATTGGGATCTTTTCATTGCACTGGGGTAATTTCAGATAGCAGATACAAAATTTTAAATAAGGAGAAATTTAAATGTGCAGCCATGCTGAAGCTTTGCACAACTTAACAGGAAGTTTTATTTCATAGAGCATTTCTCAGCTAAAGTTGCATTTATATTTTGCAGTTCACCCCTATGTTTAAATAATAATTATGGTTGTGACATCCAGTGACAAAAGCCAGAAAATTCATAATTAGCAGAGACATACTCTGCCCATTGTTTGAATGTGCTCAGCTGGTTTTGCTTTACTAATACCACCAAGACAGAAATTTTCATTTTCCAAAAACACAAACTTCTGGCACGGGGTTACAGAGTGAAATAAATCTTATTCTTGGAAGAGATTTTTGTTTGACACCTGAATCATTTCTGCTGGTTTCTTTCCTTTCTTTTTTTTTCTTCTTCAAATGGAGTCTTAGAACTCTAAGCCAAAATAGAGTCTTAGAGTTATCACAACAAAAGCTCAGCATCCAACTTCTCCTTCCAAATACACTCTCCTCCTAAAATATATCAACAAAGCCGTAATCTTATGAGTCTGCACAGAACCCAGAAGAAGGTTTGCCACCACAAGGACATCTCAGAAATGTTGATACGCTTTCTCAGCAGTTGTATGAGCAAAACACGCTTTTGGAGCTTACTATTTTTGATTTAGAAGTTCTGCGATAAACGCACTTCATTTTCATTTATAATAGACTGGCAAGTGCTAAATGCATCTCATACCAGCAAGGGTATTATACATTAAAATTATGAATTACAAGTTTATTCTACTGTGTACCACTTTTTCTACCTGTTTTCTCTCACATATTATTCTCCTTTTTTTTTCCTATTTATATGTTTATATATACACATTACACATCTCATGTTTTCTTTTACATTGCGCAAATATGAGAATGCCTTATTATCAGAGTGGTTTCAAATAGTTATTCCAGTACACTGTGAATTTTTAAGCAAACATTTTTTTTTTCTCCTTCTGATATCAAAGAGCTCCAGATCTTTTCATTTGCAATCCTAGAACATTCACAAGATTTTTCCAACCTCTTTATTAAGTCCCAATCATATATTTACTAGAAATTTGCCATGGACTTCCCAATATGCAGGTTTATGGTTTTGGCTTAATGTACTAATTCCAGTATAATACTATTGTATCTGTTCGGTTATATCTCATAGGAATTCGGTCCACAGCTTCACTAATTAGTATATGCTATGGTAGGACACTGAATCCGGCAAAGCTTTGAAGTGGATCTGCTGAAGCCATCACCTACAGCGAGATCCCTAAAGACCAAAAGTCTTTTAAACACAAGAAAGCCAGGCTTCATTTGAATAAAATTGGAAATTTAACTTTCAAACGGAGAATGCTCAAAGTAACTAGGGAAGGCAGGGCTGGAGTAGAAAGGTTTCTGCACAGCTCTCTGTCCGTATCCTCGCTTGTGGCCTTTATTTCATCTTACTCAAGTCCCCTGCAGGTAATTTTGCCCAGTTCTCTCTCATCCCTACAACAATTCTGTACAGCCTGATTTCACAGAATCATTTTGGCTAGAAGAGACCCTCAAGATCATCGAGCCCAATGTTAACCAAACCCTGGCACTACCCCACATCCCTGAGAACCTCCTCTATGCAACTTTTAAACCCCTCCATGGAGAGTGCTTGTAAAGCTGACATTTCACACCACGAGGCCTGTTATCAACAGAGCCTCAACAATTTGCTCAGCATTCCTAGTCCTCCTAGAATTAGCTCAGGATGGGGAAAAGCAGCTCCACACCATCTCCAGCTATTTCCCCAAGGCCATTACTACAGGCATCAGCCACAGGACTAGTATTGACATTATATCCTCTGTACTTGTCAAGCATGTTCTTGCTCAACTCAGCTTGTTTTGGTCTCTAGTCTTGCTAAGATTTGAAGGGGAAACATACATTTTTTTAGCTGATGTTATTGTGAAAACATGGAACCCAGAAGATGTTGGACCCACCACAACCAGGTTGGAAGGTTGTTTTCAGAGACTCTTTACCACAGACACCAACGACAGCAAATTACAGGGTTGCCTTGGAAGTCCACCAGACTTCAAAGCTCCAGCGACACGTGGGTCTCACTCTGCTCCCTACACACCAGACACCGTTTAACTCCAGCCCAAAGCTCCAGCCCCTGAGAACACATCAGATCCTTGACAGCTCCCCCTCACCAACCCAGCATCACATGAAGGCTGAAAGCACGTTCCTGCTATGTAAACATAAAATAACCTTTAGTGTATTTTCATGTCCTTTTTAAGTAAAAATAATTGAAATCCCAACATAATAGAATGAACGTTTGACAACAAGAATAATTTTTTCCTTGGTCCATTTTTAAGAGCCTGCGTAATAACTTCAGTCATTCTCCAATATTAATACTATATTGAGATAAGGCAGAAAAGGCTGAAATCAATGATGAAAGCAAGTCTTTGGTTAAAATGCCTCAAAATTTTTAACTGCAAATGAAGTAACTGTTAAAAATAACCTCAGAAGTCTTCATCCATTCATAACGATTTGTTAAATTAAAATGGGTTACAGTGCATATACATTTTTCTTTGGTACGAATTGCAATGGCACAATATAAAATGCAGCAGAGAAATTCAGGGAATAAGATGTTCAAAACAAAAATGCATGTGTTAAATGACAAGTTGAACTTTCAGGCAAAGATTAAAAGTGACAACAAACACGTTTTTACGTTTACTTTCTCTAATATAATTGTAAAGAAGCCACTGGGTCATAATTAGAACCTTCAATCCTTAAAAAAAAAATATATATATATATTTAGTACTTTACTCTGATGAAAATATTCTGTTATTTTAATAATAAGAATATGATACTATTTCTATGTATATTTTCTGATTAATTTAGAATATATTTGAAGCAAAGACTGTGCACTCAGCTACCAAAAAAAAATAACACATACCCCACTAGAAAATATTAAGACCTTAAAATTTTCCTACTAGGCTCCATTTCTGCACCTAAAATAACCCCCATCTCTGCCAGTCAGTATTTGGGTTGTGCTTTTTTAAAAATTGATTTATTTTTAAAATCAGCAAAAACTTTAGTCCACTTAAGAAATCACATTCTTGAAAGTATTGGTACAAGGCACAGTAAGAGGGATATTTTTTCTTATTAGTCCATCTAGTGACCAGGCAGGAGAAAGGACTAACTTCAACTTGTTGAAAATGAGCGTATCCTAAAAACCAAAATCCAAATATCCAACGCAAATACTCTCAGATTGCTTGTCCACTAAAAAATTAATTGGAATCTAATTTTGATACAATTATGAGCAAAAGAAGTTCCACATATTTGGCAGCCAGCCCACTTCTGTATGCAACGCAAGAAAACTGTAAGAACGGATTCTATACTAACTACAGGGTGCTTACTTTCCTTCAACGATAATTGTCTTAATGCCTGTTTTAATCAGTATTAACTACTAGCAATAACACGCTTTTAATTATGTTTTAAACGAGTCCTTTATTGGGCTGTTTTGGGAAGCAAATTAGTCAAAAGGAGCTGTTAATCAAAAACGTGTTACGGGCACAAAATAAATGTTCATTTAAGGAGCCATTTGAAATAAACCTGGCTCATTGACTCTGACAACCTACAAGGACACCGGGGCCTCCCGAGGATAACTCCTTCCGCGCTCGCCGAGATACGCCTTGCTGCTCCCAAGTTATAAGTAGCAACATTAAGCAGTTTAGGTCATTCATCAGCTAACTTTTACTACTGTACTCAAGAAAATGAGCCTCCTAGGAACTTCACAGCAGATCTATTCCTTCATTAGCTAAGTAATATTGAGAGAGATGTTCCTGTCATTATGAACGGGGAAATCTATTGCGGGGAATTCTACTCGCGGCCCCTTTGTCTAGGAAGCGTCTTTGTAGATTCTGAGGTATTTAGGCTGAAAAACTAGCATAATTATCTTTGAGCATTATTAGTATTTCCTTCTGCCGAGCGATATCCGTGCCCAAAAATTGAACGGCCCAAGATTATACATTCAACCTAATACACAGGCACACAACTTGGCACTCTGTACATAACATCACCCTCACAGCACAACTTTAAATAGAAATTTCATTAAATCTGTTCCATCGCCAGGTTTGAAAACTTAATTTTGCTGTAGCTGCTTAATTTAAAACACTTCAGCTTTAAACAAACTGCAGATTACTTGAGTTACAGCAGTAGTTAAGAGTCTGGGTTTAAAGTCCGCATATCACGGCTTATTGGTTGATCCTTTGACTTCCAAATCTTAGACTAATCTTGCTTCACGACATAGAAAAAAAAAAATAGTACTTTAGAAATGGGGTGATTCGATTTTACTTACATGGCACGTCTCAGTTAACTCCTTCAAAGTCCTCAACGTTCATCTCCAACACGTATCTTAACAAAATGGGTATCCGAAAAAGGTCACTGAGATACCAATCCCCCCATCCTGCCCGTTATGACAAGAATCAAGCTGACGCAGTGTAAAATGAGTTATTCCAATAACAAAACTGGGCTTCCCTCTATCAAGAGCCCCTTCAGGAACGCATTGGCGAAAGCTGTTATTGGGGAGGCAGGTGGTTAATTAAGCATCAATTCACAGTATGTCCTTAAGAGACTGAGCCTAGGGGTAGGAATGAACTTGCGAGAGAAGTTATCGCTGGATTAACACCACCACAAAACAAAACAAAAAAAAAAAAAAAAAGAGAGAAAAGAAAACCAAACCTGAGGGAAGGGTGCTGGGAATTTATACACACTGAAAACATAGGGCATGCTGCATGTCCATGTTTTGTTTTCCAGAGCCTGCTATCGATCAGAAAATCCACTGGTAATGGTCACATCCAGTATTATTACAGGAACAATGACAATATTGGTACTCAAACACCCGTCTTCAAAAGGTGACTGAAGATAGCAGCAAGCTGGGCTCTGGGGTATCCTTGACACACATCTTAAACAGCCTTCTAATAAGAGTTTACAGGCATAAACCACCACCCTTCCTTCCAGCACAGCCATACCTATGAAATCTTCAACCTGACTAATTCCCTGCTCTTTTCCATGTTCATTCCAAACTGAAACTCTGCTCATGACTATGTCAACCCATAGACAACACCAGCACAGAATCACACAGAATCACAGAATCGACTGGGTTGGAAAAGACCTCAGAGATCATCGAGTCCAACCCTTGGTCCAACTCTAGTCCGTTTACTAGATCATGGCACTAAGTGCCATGTCCAATCTCAGTTTAAAAACCTCCAGGGACGGCGAGTCCAGCACCTCCCTGGGCAGCCATTCCAATGCCTGACCACTCTCTCTGTAAAGAATTGCTTTCTAATATCCAGCCTAAATTTCCCCTGGTAGAGTTTAAGCCCATGCCCCCTTGTCCTATTGCTGATGCCTGGGAGAAGAGACCAATCCCCACCTGGCCAGAACTGCCCTTCAGGTAGTTCTAGAGAGTGCTGAGCTCACCTCTAAGCCTCCTCTTCTCCAGACTAAACAAGTCCAGCTCCCTCAGCCTCTCCTCATAGGTCTTATGTTCAAGTCCCTTCCCCAGTCGTGTTGCTCTTCTCTGGACCCGCTCCAGCACTTCAATGTCTTTCCTGAACTGAGGGGCCCAGAACTGAACACAACACTCCAGGTGTGGCCTCACCAATGCAGAGTACAGGGGAAGGATCACTGCCCTTGTCCTGCTGACCACGCTGTTTTTGATACAGGACAGGATACCATTGGCCTTCTTGGCCACCTGGGCACACTGTTGGCTCATGTTGAGCTTCCTGTCAATTAGTACCCCCAGGTCCCTTTCTGTCTGACTGCTCTATCAGCACTGCACTTCATCAGCACATCGCTTTGGGCAAGCAGCAGGAGGTGGCCAAGAGTGGAAGAGGTTGCCAAGACCTGGTGGGCAGCACATTCCTGGGGGGGTGAAGTTGCTTCTCCTCCCATGTATTTTCTTCAAAGAACATGGTGAAGGTACCCGGTGCCACAAAACCCTCTCGTGCTGTAGCAGACCCCACCTGGCAAGTGTATATTGCCGTAAACCAGACACAATGCCACAAACCCAACCTGTGGACAGACCTACAGGCTTCCCAAAGTGTGATTAAAAAAATCTGGCCAAGTCAAAGTTTCTGCTTTAAAAGTCAAAATCCTGTAGTGGGGCAATAGGGAAAGGCAATTTTCTTACATCCCACCAAGCACAATTCCTTTTTCATTAGGAGCATACCATGCCACATTGGGAATAGTTTTATGGTCTAATAAACACGTTTTGATTTTATTGACTTGTCTTTAATTTTTGCAGTATGTATCTAAGGGGAAAGAATGGCCCTTAAACACTTAAAACTATGGCTTTAATCCACTTACAGAACAAATTAAAATAAAAATTTTACTAAGGGACAATCCAGTAAAAACCTTAAGACAAATACTCTTAATGAAATACAAAGATTACCAATAGCTACTGACCACTTCCATTACCAGAGTCATTATAAATTCTCTGTCTAAAGGAGAAAATTTCCCTCCCTTTTTAAGATTTTAACCAGACCATAATTGCCAACCTGATTTTTATTTTATTGCATTCCAAGTTGATTGCACTATTTGATGGACTTCGTAATGTTCCAAAACCAGCATAAATGCTTTCTAAGATGTGGGTTTGAGAAAGTTATCGGGGCTGACAACTTATTTTTCAAATTATCATTCGTGGATCTGTTTTCAACACCCTCTGTCCATTAGGAGCATTTGTGCAGCCTTCATCTGCAAGCCACAGTGAAAGGTTGTATCTGACCCTGCTCCAGAGTAGCAATACTTTCCTGCTTCCAGTTAGCAATACAACCACAAATGCAGTTTTTACTTCTTCTTTAAGTTTCTGGAAATGCAGAAATGTGGTCTTTTCAATACACTGTAATTGCTGCTTTTATTTTTCCCTCCTCCTCCATCACATACGTATATTCCAGCCAATACTGCCTGTATTTTGGTGCGTTTTGGCTTCTGCATTTCTTGATGTAAACTGTTCTTTGGGGATCCAGTTCCCACATTTTTATTTTTATATTAAAAATAAGGGCGGGTAAGAAGATAACTTGGATCTGAGGAGATTTACGCTTTAAGCATTCAGTTCATTCAAATTCAGCATGGGCAAGTAACCTTACCTTAAACTAACAAAATCTAAGGTAAGTTATGAATTCATTTTCTTGAACCTCACAACAGAAAACATTATTCTAACTTGGTTTTGCTAGAAACTTGACAGAGGCTGAGATCCAGAGGCCAATGGAATTAAAAAATAAATAAATACATTAATCTGTTGAAGTCAAAGGAAGATTTGAGTTTTTTTACCAGTCATCCCAACACTTAAAAACCTCCAACATGAACACATAAAAGCAAAGACAGTGCAGTGACAGGAGAGCCAGACCTGTCCTTCAATCACCTTCTTTTAGCACTAAAGTCACTACGCAAACCTCTAAAGTGCGAAAGAAAGATAATGCTCAAATACGAGCTACCAGGACAGGTGGTACAGGAAAATGATGCCAAAAACCCATTACAACATATAAGATTTTAATCTCTTATTTATGATTCTTCCATAAAGTTTATTATAAGTCATTATATACATCTCAAAGTATCTCGTCACAAAATGACATTTACAATGTAACCATAGCAAAATAATTCTGCACAGAACAATTTGCAAAATATCACATCAAAGGTAATGTAGGAGTACAACATAATTGTTGCAGTTTTACCATATTAATACCCTACTGCTTATACTTTGGGCCCCCAAGCAAAATAACTTTACACGCAGAATAGGTAGGCAAAAATACTTATCTCTGCTTATATCATTTTATCTCTGTTAGATCTGCATGGAACAGAGTGTGAAATATAGAAAGTACACCCGACGTGTCTAGTAGGTTCCACTATTTTTTATACAGTGAAATCTAGAGATTTTTGTTGCAGAATTACAAAAGTAGTTCAAATCCTGCTTTATATCTAAAAATCAACTTATCTGGAAAAAAAGAAGGGAAATACGATGCGCAAAAATTTATTACTGAAATGTCTCTTATTATTATTCCATACTAACATATCTCTAAGTCCATAAGACAGACTGAAAGCAGCCCTGCAAATAATTTATTTAATGGTGGAATGGAAAGGAGAGTAAGGAAAAAAAACAGCTTAGAACCAAATTTGTACTAAACATATCATGAAAGTTTCCATCTAGACTCGCAGAGCTCTCTAAGTTGGTCTGTTGCAGGGACATTCATCTAACCAAATATGAGGCCCTATGGGAACTCTGAGGAGATTAAAAAGAAATAATGAAGGCATAATTGTGGGTTAGCTGGGAATAGTTCCTTCTCCTCCTCAGCATATGGAGAAGTGTGTCAGTCAGATGGTGCACACTGGAAGGTATAATACCTAGGGGGTTTGAGCGGCTGATGCTTCTTTATCTCTTCGTTTTGCTTTCAAATTTCTTTTTTCATCTGTTATCTTAAGAGATACCAGGGCTCGAGGTATTCTCTATGGCTTTGTCTCGCTATATTATTTTCCCTTGGGGTGGGAAATTGAAGATCTGCGTTCATTTATACATTGAAAATTATTTCATATCCTTACAGGTGAAACATACCTGCTCAGACAAATCACTCTGAAATTATGAAGTTACAGATCTATTACTATTACCGTTTCTACAGGATTTTTTCTTTTAAAAAGGCAAAACCAACACTGCAGACGAGCACTTTGGATAACATTTCTTCATCTTTTCACATCTATTAGTTCTTCCTTATGGCCTTTGTTGGACATAAACTGCTTCCACTTTGTTTAAAGTCCAGCTTTCAAATCTATTATTTTCTATCCGACAAACAAAACAGCTACATCAAAGACTGTGGACAGAGAGATTAAACCGGCAATGTTTTTAATGCCATCTTAATTGAACCTCAGTATTCATGCACTTCAATCCAACAGATTTGCATGCAGAAACATTTTTGAGCATATGTAAAATAGCTGAAATCCCAGATCACCTTCAAGAAACAGTGTTATATCTGCAGATTTGGAAGACTAGAAGAAAAATTAAAAATAAAATTTAAAAAAATATGAAAGATCATGAGTCCTTTCCAAGAGCAACTGGCCCTGGCAGCAGTTTGTGTCCAAATGAGCTTGAATAACAATATGGAGCTTACACACCTTCCCCTGCCTGATTACAGCTCTGCACCAGGTGAAACAGTACACTTATAAGAACAAGGCTATTAATACAAAGGTACAGATTAAAGCTCTGCCTGCACACAACATAATAAGCTCAGCCCAACTGAAAACACCATCCTGAAAACTAAACATTGCTATCTACATATTATCCTCTCCATTAACAGCAGAGTGAAACACCCCTGTCTGTACAATCTTGAGTTAATGTAAAAGACAATTTTAAGTCCCATTGCAAATGCAGAAACTTAGAGTGACACATCTCCAGGGAAATGGGTTTGGAGCTTGTGTCCCCTTCTGCTCTTCTCCTGTTCCAGAGATCGTAGCTGGCTGTTTCTGCTGGTATGAGACAGAAAACTACTACACCTCCTCACGTCAGCCAACATTTATAATCCAGCAGCTTCTCAACTACTTATGACTATGCCCCAGGGATAATAAACTATATTTTGGAACCAGTTTTTAAGCTATCTCACTGTGCAATGGCACACTTAGTCAAAATTACTTGCTCCGTTTATCCACACAGTGCATTGAGGACAGAGGACATGACTGTCATTAACAAAGGGTAAGAGTGGAGCCAACTCATGAACGACCAAGCAAGTGAGCATCTCTATAGCTAAAGCACAACAGCCGTGTCAGGAAAACAAACAAACAAATCCCCCTCAACCCAGAATATGTAATAGGAAAGTGTTTTCTTGAGATTTGAGAAAGAGAAGGTGGGATCTGCCTCAAATAAGGCAAAATGCAAGGATAAAACTGGTCACTACCTCCAGGTTGACTTCGCCCAGCATGAAGCAACCAGTCAGTAGCATTTGTGAGCTGGTTGTGTCTTAGATAATAGTCAAGAAAGAAAGGCCACTTGGCAAAAAAAAATACAAAAATCAAACAATATAAAGGCAGATTTTTGAGCTAATCCTCTGGTATGAGTATGAAAGGCTTTTTCCAACACCTATAGGAGGAAACTCAGGTACCTGTACAGACTACAGGAGCAGGTAGGGGACAGATTTAGGATATTCTATGATAACATTATCAGTAGATACATATCTGGCTTCTTTTGTGGACACAATCATGAAATGAGGTTACAGACCATATCGTGTTCTACTCCATTTGGAACAAATGGGTTTTCATCTCGCCTAGGGCTGGCAGGCCTGTGTCTGACCCGACTTTTGTGTTGAACGGGCATTTAGCCTGAATCGTAACCCCGTCCTTCCTTCGCAGAACTTACAAAAATATATTTCAGCCCACTCACGAAAATTAAGCAAAGCAACAAAATTATTAATAATTGCTAGAAAAAAGGCAGAAACTAGTGGAGATTAAAAGATGATGTATTAGACTGGAAAGAGCTAGTCTCCAGAAATTATTCTCATTTTTTTTAAAGTTGAAACGGGTGAAAGTATTTTACAAAAGTTGTTTTTAATGAGACATTTTCTCTACATCATATCAGGACAGAACTGTGAACTTTTTTTTAATGGAATTACTTGACAAACTGATCAGTGCCATATCACTGCCTCCAGACACAGTTCTTTTAATGATGTCCAAACTACTTAACTATTAAAATGAAATTGTGAGCCAGCACAGTAGGAAGTAGATTGAGCAAGCTGAAGATCAAAGAAGATACCATCAGAGTGGCCTTTGTGTGCTCACTGTAGGTTTGCTCTAACTGAAGGGTAAAGTAGTAGTGAATTGATTTATATTGGGTTGGTTCGACACCAGAGCATTGAAAGCAACATAAAAGAAGGGTCAAATAAAATAGTACGAGCTTACGTACCATAGGCAAGATTAAAACCTATTTTGTAATTCCGTGAGCCATTTTATCACTTTGTGTAAATAGTGCTGGTGTGCCTGTGAACAAACCTCAGCAATTTATTTATGAGTAATATCTTGTTTTGTACGTGTACCCTATACAAACAGGTTGGCTGCAGTATTTGGGTATGTGCTGTACAGCAGACTCGACACCCGTAGTTCTACCACTCTGCTTTTTTTGTGCATCAATAACACTGCCAGAGAGATATGTTGAGTTTGGCTTTCTTTCAAAACCATTCTACAGAAGAAAACCAGCATAAAGAACAATATTTCTTCTCTTCCTTCATCTCTTGCATCACAACAAAAGCTGGGTACAACCTGTTTTGTGAGGGCCACAAATTGGTTGCGTTGCCGAGAGAGCAGCGGATTTGTGTGAAATTTGTGACCATCCCCATCCAAAGAGCAGCACACCTGTTGGACAAACACCACCTGATGTATTGTATCCATACATAAACTAGGCTGCAAATTTCCTTTTAAAAAAATAATTAATAAAACAGACCCCACACAACAAATAAGTCTTACAGCCCTAAATGAATTGGTTGTATTCGAAATCTCAACTACATGTGCCTATGTAAACATTAAGAGGAAATACAATCTTTCTATGACATTTCTAATCTATTGGCTTTACGTTCTGAGCTGGCTCACTGCTGGAGCAGATGTTCAGATGAACAGCAGTGCTGACCAAGTCCCTTCTGCTCTGGGAGCTCATGGGTGCTGCCCCGAGCTGGCTCAGGGATAGAGGAAAAAAAGGGACTATTTTTCTGGACTTAGCTTTTAGGCCACAATAGTGCCAGGGTATGAGTATTCATGCTTGAAGAGCTTGACTTAGCCAGTACTGGCAATGATGTTAAATCATATCAAACACACAGCATATCTACAGAGCCTTAGGTTGGAGAAAGTCAAGTGTAAAATGCAACCCGATGGAAAACAATATAAGAAAACAGCAAATGTTCATTAATATACAAAGAGGTTAAAATATTTTGTATTTGCAGACCCTAAAAAAAGCACCAAAACCATTATGATTTTTTTGGTGGTTTACTTACTTTGAACTGGCACTATCTGGGATTATTTTCAACTGCTGTTAGAATCTCTATAACCATCCCAAGCAAAGCGGTGACCAGACTGCAGGAGAGACTGTCAAAGCTGCAAAACTGCTTTATTATTTACCTTTGCCTTTTATTCCATAACTGCCCCTTCTACAGAGGCGATCTGTGATACACATACACAGTAGAGATACACAAGTACACAGAGCTTGTGCTGCAATTTTAAATTTTTTTTAATGAAATGTAAATAAATTTTCAATATTAGGAAGAAGTTACAGGTGCTCAGGGAGAAGTTATTTGTGTTTTATGGGATTCATTTTCCGCACAGTATGTGCAGGGAATTAGCTACAAAACTTTCCATTATTACGCAGGGAAGTTGCCTGTTTAATTCTCCTTGTGTTGTTAAGAAGATTTACCTCTCTGTGTTGTTTTAATATTTAAAATATCAGAGTTTGAGTTTGGGCAGGGGAAGAAGCAGTGGAGTCTTGGGCTGTTTGGGATGAGTTGCACCAGGGGTGACAATAAGTCCATCCTTACAAGGCTGTCACTTAGGGTGAGCCTAGGTAAGTCTAAGAGGGGCACAAGGGGAAGAGGATGGAGCTACAAGATTGCAACCACATTGCATGGCAAAGAGTGACTGGAAGCCCAAATAGTAAGAGCAGAACACATTCCATGCCTTCTGCTCAGACCCATCAGCCTCTGAATCAGACGTACAACGTTCTACCTCCATGAACAAGAACCCATCGCCATCTCCATAACCTTCTTGTCCTATGTCCCAAAAGACTGTGCTCACTCTCTTCCTTAGAAGTGTCTGCAGTGAAAAACAGAACCAAGCAAAAGAACATTTACTGGACATGATGTGCCTTTCCATCCAGCACGCTCTGGGAACCAGGTTTGTGAGCCTAACATAGCGGAACATGAAATCACGTTTACAAGTACACGCAAAGAGCAGATTAGCTAAGCTGGCAACTGTGCCATCAACAGTTCAGCCAACACCACCAGGGTGAAGAGCATCGTGTGTGCTTCTCATCAACCCAGCATCTGTATCACAGGTGCACAGTGTCACCTGTCACTGTGTGAGGTGTGGCTTCAGGGATACAGCATCAAATCCCTGCCTGCATATCCTTGAAGAAGGCAACATCGAATAAGAGGGAGTTGGGCCTAATACACCAGAGACTTGTTAATAGAGCCTGGATGATTTATCCACCACATCCCGCAAGCGTTGCTTTCCTGTTTATAGGCTTGCTAATTACAGCACCTAAACCCACCTGTGTAGGAATGGCAGGTCAATATATCCCAGAAACATCCCCTGCACCAGCAGCACAACAAACGGACACGGCACAAGCTCCTCAAGTGATCCTGAAGATCCTTCGTACATTGTGTTTCAGCCTTGGCACACTTCCACTAGGACTATTTTTGCTAAATTCCATGGAAAATTCTCACTCTGAAATATTCTCACTTATAATTCGACCGAAACAATCCCCTGTTTGACACTATCACTCCATCATAATTCAAACTGCTGCTACAGGAAGAATTCATCACGAGATGAGATAAAAGTGTGCAAGACACAATAGGTAAATGATTCATTTTAATATGGTAAGCATTGGTTTTCCCCAAGAAACAACAACAATAAAAAAAGTCAAATCAGTTCCAGATACAGAACAGTCACGGAACAAAACCTGCCCATGAGCTTTTTTGTGTCTTTCTTGAAAATTCTTGCATGGGACTTCTTTTTTTAGTCCCTCATTTAATTTTGGCCTGTAGCCTCTCCCAGACTGAGGAGAACAATTCATTTCATAACCCCAATGCATTTATAGTGAATCACTTAGTTAGATCTCAAGCAACAACTCTGATCTAAGATAATACAAACTTGTGTGTCAAGGAACGCTTGGATCTTCAGTGATGGAACAGAGCCCCGAGGCACACGCAACATTTCTAAAGCTTCTGTGTTTTCATCTACTTCATAATTACAAATGGAGATTTTTAACATACGTTTTTATGGAAGTTTAAAAAAAATAAAATTAAAAAAAAACACACTTTCTCCCAGTTTTGCAGACTAAGTCACATCATGAATAACAATGGTTTCATTAACAAAGATTAATTGGATAGCAGGTCTCATGAGCAACTGGACTACGTTCCAAGTGTCAGTATCACAATAAGAAAACGGAGCAGACTCAGGTATGATCCCTTAAAGAAGAAAAGCTGCCAGCAGCTTTGAACCGGAGAACCAAAAGAGCACAATTGAACACTTACATGCTAAACCTAATCAAAACAATTAAGGGACACTGATTAAATCTGATTTGCTATTATGCACTTCCCACTTTACCTTCTCTCTGTGTGCAGGTACTAATCTTGGCGTTTCACTTATTCTGGCAATCCAGTGCACCCAAAGATTCACCAGAAAGACTTAACTTACAAAAATATTTAATGTTTATAAAGGCATTTAATTAAGGCTCTAGTATATATCTCAAAGTAGAAAGAGGTTGGCAAAAATTAACATGAATAAGAATCTAGAATCCATACAAAACTGTTAAGTGGAGCAAAAGATGCAAAAGAAGAAAACTGCTGGAATCTAAGGAGTCTTTAAAAAAATAAAGTTGTAAATTATAATGTGGCAAAATAAAACGTGCACAATACTATTTCTACTTTATTGATGAAAAAGCAAAATGAGGAAGCAATACTATAAGTAGATGGTGGAATGAGAACACGAACATAACTGGAAGAAAGCTGGTGTCAAAATAAATTTAAAAGAAAAATCCACACCCTTGTAAAGCAAAAATAGTTGAGTGTATCTGTCAGCCTGACCTATATCTGTGACAAAGTGATGTAATGGCTAATACAGGACACAATTTAATAAAGAATTAGGTGTAATACAATTAATAGTTTTTTTGGAAACCTAATTATATCATGGGAACCTGATCTTTTTAATGAGATTATGAGTATGGGTGATAAAGGTAATACAATGTTTGTGTAATACACTTCAGTGAGGCATCTGACTTCCTTACACATGACTTTTTGATTAAGAAACTACAGTAAAGAACAATCAACTGCACACACATTAAATGGATTAAAAGTTGGCTATGCCTCAAAATGCAGCTGTGAATGGGGTCTCCTAATTAAGCAGTTTTAGAGAAGCCCTGCAAGAGTGAGGTCTTGACTCTGAAATACCAACCAAAAAAGGCAAGAAAAGGTATAATTATGATTTCAACAAACCTGAAAGTGATGAGATCAGAGAAAGGGAAATAACGAGTAAGAAATTTGACTAATACAGATGTTTCTGGATTTTTCTGGGAAACAAGCCTTTTCAGGACAGGCAGCGCTGGGGCTAAAAGACATTCCCAAATTTGTGAAGCAACTGCTCAAACATTGCACGTGTGGTTCTGGTGTCAGGTCCCCATAAGCAATCAGGAGAAATGGGAGAGTTTCACAGAAGACTCCCGGAAATGGTCAAGAGACTAAATAAGAAAAGTTTCATAGTTGTAGGTTGAACTATCCAAAAATCACTCCACCAGAAACTATGGTCACTACATACCAGCAAAGCAGGATACAACGCCATCCAATAACTGCAAATGTATAAGGAATAAAAATACACTGATTTAAAAAAAAAAAAACATTAATTAAACTTTCAGTGCAGACTACTGCCAGTGGACTTCTTTAACATCAAATATAGTAATGTCACAGTTTCACATCTTTCTAAAAATTATATGCTACAAGTAAAAACTGGCTCTTAGATTTGACACAGAAATTAATTCAGGGAATAGCCTATGGCTTATAATATGTGAAAAGACAGATACCGCCCTAAGAGGAGTGTCCAAGACAGAGGTGATGAATCTCTCTCCCCTCATTACAGGGGCAGCCTGGCTAGATAACTGGACTAAATGCTTTTTCTGCTAGCTGAAGTTATACGAAATTAATCCCAGCTTAAATTATTATTTATATCCCCAAAGGCGATAAAACTAAGAAAATAGGTGACATGCAACAACAACAAATAAAAAAGTCTCCATCTTTTTGTTCACTGAGGTATTTGTACATCACGGTATATAAGTCTTCTTCCCTATGTTAAGGCAGAAATTGGTGAACAGCTCTCTATAACAAATTCTTTTTGATCCATCTTCAAGCCACCAGACACTTCTGAACACAACATCGAGCCACCAACACAGCTCCAAAGGCTTTGCCAGGAATTCACAGTCTTTAAGCCAGTAAGTTCTATAGCACAGAGGTGCCATTACAACTTCAACAAAAGCTTTGGGCAGCATCAACATTCATTCTGTTACCTTAGTTCTTTAAACATCAACCTTTACAGAACATTAAATGAAGGTACTGGAATATCTGTGCCACTTCCTCACATGATAAACCTTCAAATACACATTTACTTAAGCTTAATGAGATGCCATTGGACAACAAGGCACAAAGAGTGTTTTCCCTTCCTCATCCCATATGGATTTTGGGGAATATCTACCGTAAAGTAGATTCTTATTTTCAGCAGCAAAATAGCATTTAAATAAGGTTATAAATACATCCTGACCTCTGTCTTTGCCCTGTTCCCTGCTTCCACAGCTATTTGACTCACCTGATTCCCTGCTTGTAACATATTTGGCTGAGCCACTAACAGGAAAGAGATATTAAACAAACCTCAACCTCATGGACAAGAAGGAGGATTTTAAATCCTGCACCTGGCTCAGCAACTCAAAACACAGAGATCGGACTTCCAGTTTCAAATATACCCTTCTCAAAGAATTTGCTTTATTAATATTGCATCTTCTTGTTGCAACGCAATCAGTCTAAACACAAATACTCCAAAGATAATACTGTAGATATAACGTGTGCAGATCCCCTTCTTGACTAGCACTGGATTTCGCCCCTTAATAAACCCAGCAATTCCAGTTTCAGGAATATTTCCACACTCTTGTGTATATATATTATGTTTTTCCTTAGCTCTGTAATGTCATACCCACATTAGACCTTTTTCCTGAAGAGCTGTGATCTTATTTATCTTACTTTTCCCATCATTTTTTGATCCAGTGTTTTTGATTACTATGGCAATATAAGAAGAAGAAAGAAAAAAAAAAGAAAGAAAAAGAATCCTGTAATTTTTCTTTTCATATTTGTATATATAATTGAACAGCGGCATTTGTCTGGTTTAACTTAATTGTGGTGGCCCAGTCACACAATCCAGATCCTTTCTGTAGTGTGAGATGGAGACCCAAGGAGGAAGCAGAAGCCCACATGTAAGCAGAAAAAAAAGGCATATTTCATGAAAAAGGCCCTTTTCTGTTCCCTATGACTTCTCCTACTTTTCTGCTGTGTTTACGAATCACACAGATAATGAGCTTTTTGATGAAATGTTCAGTAACTTCCACAGTATTAAAAATATTATCACAACTTGACAAATCTCAATAGGCATCATGACAATATAAACAAAACATTACACTGATAACACGATTTCAACTATTAGAAGTTTGGTAATTTGCCAGTGGTACAAAGTACCCCTATCCACACTCAAAAGATACTTCAGCCTATAAGTGTAAAGTGAACCAAAACTTCCCTGAACTAGAAAATAAATAAATCAATAAGAAAAACACATTTTAAAAATTTTATTTATCACAACATCCTAGCTAGAGTTATGGTACAAGGTATATTTTTTACTTTGACTTTCCTTAGCATAAGCACCTTCGCAATGTGTCCCCACCTACACTCAGCTGAGGAAAATATCTCACATTTCACAGAATCACAGAATCGACTGGGTTGGAAAAGACCTCAGAGATCATCGAGTCCAACCCTTGGTCCAACTCCAGTCCGTTTACTAGATCATGGCACTAAGTGCCATGTCCAATCTCAGTTTAAAAACCTCCAGGGACGGCGAGTCCAGCACCTCCCTGGGCAGCCATTCCAATGCCTGACCACTCTCTCTGCAAACAATTGCTTTCTAATATCCAGCCTAAATTTCCCCTGGTAGAGTTTAAGCCCATGCCCCCTTGTCCTATTGCTGACTGCCTGGGAGAAGAGACCAATCCCCACCTGGCTAGAACTGCCCTTCAGGTAGTTCTAGAGAGTGATGAGGTCACCTCTAAGCCTCCTCTTCTCTAGACTAAACAAGCCCAGCTCCCTCAGCCTCTCCTCATAGGTCTTATGTTCAAGTCCCTTCCCCAGTCGTGTTGCTCTTCTCTGGACCCGCTCCAGCACTTCAATCTCTTTCCTGAACTGAGGGGCCCAGAACTGAACACAATACTCCAGGTGTGGCCTCACCAATGCAGAGTACAGGGGAAGGATCACTTCCCTTGTCCTGCTGACCACGCTGTTTTTGATACAGGACAGGATACCGTTGGCCTTCTTGGCCACCTGGGCACACTGGTGGCTCATGTTGAGCTTCCTGTCAATTAGTACCGCCAGGTCCCTTTCTGCCTGACTGCTCTCCAGCCACTCTGCGCCCAGCCTGTAGCACTGCAGGGGGTTGTTGTGACCAAAGTGCAGCACCCGGCATTTGGCCTTATTGAACTTCATCCCATTGGAATCAGCCCATTTTTCCAGTCTATCCAGATCCCTCTGCAGAGCCCTCCTGCCTTCCAGCAGGTCGACACTCCCTCCCAGCTTGGTGTCATCAGCAAATTTGCTGATGATGGTCTCAATCCCCTCATCTAAATCATCAATAAAGATGTTAAACAGGACTGGACCCAACACTGACCCCTGGGGAACACCACTAGTGACTGGCCGCCAGCTGGATGCAGCCCCATTCACCAGCACTCTCCGGGCCCGGCCCTCCAGCCAGTTCTTAACCCAGCGTAGAGTACACTTGTCCAAGCCATGGGCTACCAGCTTTTGCAAGAGTATATTATGGGAGACAGTGTCAAAGGCCTTGCTGAAGTCCAGATAGACCACATCCACAGCTTTCCCCTCATCCACCAGGTGAGTCACCTGGTCATAAAAGGAGATCAGGTTGGTCAGACAGGACCTGCTCCTCCTAAACCCATGCTGGCTGGGTCTGATCGCTTGTCCATCCTGAAGGTGCTGTGTGATTCCATTCAGGATGATCTGCTCCATAACCCTGCCAGGCACCGAGGTCAGGCTGACAGGCCTGTAGTTGCCAGGGTCAGCTCTGCAGCCCTTTTTGTGGACTGGGGTAACATTGGCCAATTTCCAGTCATATGGGACCTCCCCAGTGAGCCAGGACTGTTGGAAGATGATGGAGAGCGGCTTAGCAAGTTCTTCTGCTAGCTCCCTCATCACCCTAGGATGGATCCCATCTGGTCCCATAGACTTGTGAGGATCCAGATGGCTCAGTAAATCACCAACTATTTCCTCCTGGAATACAAGGGGCCTATTTGGCTTTCTATCTCTGCCAACCATCTCCAGAGATGAGTTGTCCTGAGGGCCACCTGTCTTACTGGTAAAAACTGAGGCAAAGTAGGTGTTAAGTACCTCAGCTTTCTCCTCATCTTTGTTAACTATATTTCCTTCAGCGTCCAACAGAGAATGGAGGTTTTCCTTGCCCCTCCTTCTGTTATTAACATATTTGAAGAAGGACTTTTTATTATCCCTGACAGAATTGGCCAAGTTAACTTCAAATTGCACTTTTGTTTCCCTGATATTTTTTCTGCATGATCTAGCTATTTCCATAAATTCTTCATAAGTAGCCAGCCCTTTTTTCCACAGTCGGTAAAGTCTCTTTTTATTTCTGATTTCATTCAAAATCTCCCTGTTTAGCCAAGCCGGTTGTCTTCCCCGCCGGCTAGCCTTTCGGCACACTGGTATAGCCTGTTCCTGTGCACTCAAAACCACCTGCTTGAAGCATGTCCAACCCTCCTGGGCCCCCTTGTTTTTAAGCATTGTTTCCCAGGGTATGCTCTGAACTAGACTTCTGAATAGGCAAAAATCTGCCCTCCGGAAGTCCAGCGTAGAGGTTTTGTTAACGGTTCTCCCTGCATCTCTGAGTATTGAAAATTCTATTATTTCATGGTCGCTATGCCCCAGGCGGCCTCCAACCACTACATCTCCCACCAGCCCTTCTCTGTTTGTAAACAGTAGGTCTAGCGGGGTCTTGCCCCTGGTGGGCTCATTTACCAGCTGATGAAGGAAATTGTCCTCTATACACTCTAGGAACTTCCTAGACTGCCTCTTCTGTGCAGTATTGAGCTCCCAGCAGATATCCGGCAGGTTAAAGTCACCCACAAGAACAAGGGCCGTCGATTTTGAGACATCTGCCAGCTGCTTGTAGAATAATTCATCTCCTTCATCGTCCTGGTTGGGTGGTCTGTAACAGACACCCACGAGGATGTCAGCCTTGCTGGACTTCCCCCTGATTCTGGTCCACAGGCACTCAACCTTGTCACTGCTGACCTCAAGTTTAACAGAGTCGAGTGACTCTCTAACATATAAAGCCACCCCTCCACCTCTCCTACCCTGCCTATCTTTTCTGAAGAGCTTGTAGCCACACATAGCAGCACTCCAGTTATATGAGTCATCCCACCATGTTTCTGTCATGGCAACTATGTCATAGCTTTCCTGCTGCACGATGGCTTCCAGCTCCTCTTGTTTGTTGCCCATACTGCGTGCATTAGTGTACATGCACTTCAAGTGGCCTGCTGATTTCCCTCTTAATTCGGGCTTTCCGTCCGTAGGCTGATTTTTGGAGAGCCCAGTTTCAATCCCTTCCCCCTTCAAACCTAGTTTAAAGCCCTCCTGATCAGCCCTGCCAACTTATGGGCTATAGTCCTCTTGCTCTCCCTAGAAGGATGAAGCCCATCTGATTTGAGGAGACTGGGTACCACGGAGCTTGGCCCATGGTCAAAAAACCCAAAATTTTGACGGTGACACCAATCCTTAAGCCACCTGTTGATGAGATGGGCTTTTCTGCTCCTCTATTTAGTTCCTCATCCATCCCAGCTAGCACAGGAACTGAGGCAAATATCACTTGTGCTCCCGTCCCATGAACTGACTGACCCAGTGCTTTAAAGTCCTTTTTAATTATCTTGATACTTCTTCTGTTGATGTCCTCGCTGCCAGCTTGGACTACTAACAGGGGATAGTAGTCTGAGGGCTGAATTAGCTCTGGAAGTCTTCTATTCATGTCCCTCACCCTGGCCCCAGGAAGGCAGCAGACCTCCCTGTGGGATGGGTCTGGGCGACATATAGGGCCCTCTGTTCCCCTCAGAAGAGAGTCGCCGACTACTACCACTCTTCTTTTTTTTTTTTTTCCTCTTACAGCTGCAGTTATGATTCTTTTTGTTGATGAGGTCCATCCAGAGGGCTCTCCAGGTGGATCTTCTTGGCTATCCTCTGCCTGATTTTCAGGGTCCAGGGCCTCATATCTATTTGTTAGGGGCACCAAGGGTGGTGATGGGGTTCGAGAGAGGGTTCTTATACCTCTCCGATCAGGGACCTGTTTCCATTCCCCCCCATCAATCAGATCTGCTGTATCCGCCTTATGGCAGGAGGGACAAGGCTTTGCCATCTCCTGTTGCACACCCTTAGGAGTCTAAAGAGCCTGACCCCACCAGTCTATTTCTTCTTCACTCTCCCTAATGCTCCTTAGTCTCTCCACCTCTTCCTTAAGCTCTGCCACTAGGCACAATAAGTCATTCACCTGGTCACATCATACACAGGTGTCTCCCATACCATTCTCGGATACTAATGCCAGGCACAGACACTCTGCGCAGCCAGAAGCCTGGGTGGCTGCATCCTTCTTGGCAGGTAGTGTCTGTGTAGACACACTCTTTGTATTAACGGCAGCAACAGCTTTCCTTTTTCTAGAAACCATCGCTACCCTTAGCTAAATTGGGGACAAGAAAACAAAATGTAACCCCGGACAAACTCACCTACAAGAGCTAGTTGTGTCCAGTCTACTTGCCCTGCCACACCCCAGTCTGTGTCACCAGCAACAAGTGAGAGGTCTAACAGCGAGGAGTGACAGAACCTCTGAGCCCCACTGCACGAGCAGCCCCAGTCGCTGCTGCAGCACCGTGTGGGTAGTGCTCACCTGCCTCACAAGCACTTCACCTTCCAGCGCCTGGTGGGCAGCGACACGTCGCTCCAAGAGGCTTTTTCAAAGCAAGGGGGAGGGGTGTGACTTCCGTCACCGTGGTAACGGTCGCGCCACGTCAGCCGGTGCCGCAAGGGCTGCCGGGGACTCCCGGGTAGCGGAATCGAAAACGCGACCAGAAACCCCTCTCTTTACCCTCTCTTACCTCTGTAGCTTCGAGATTTCCCTCCGGCCGAGCTGGCTTCAGTCAGCTGATCCGAGGAACTGAGTGCTTGTCTCGAGTTACAGCCGCTTTTAAATCTCCCGCGTCACCGTGGTAACGGTCGTGCCACGTCAGCCGGTGCCGCAAGGGCTGCCGGGGACTCCCGGGTAGCGGAATCGAAAACGCGACCAGAAACCCCTCTCTTTAACCTCTCTTACCTCTGTAGCTTCGAGATTTCCCTCCCGCCTCCGGCCAAGCTGGCTTCAGTCAGCTGATCCGAGGAACTGAGTGCTTGTCTCGAGTTACAGCCGCTTTTAAATCTCCCGCGTCACCGTGGTAACGGTCGCGCCACGTCAGCCGGTGCCGCAAGGGCTGCCGGGGACTCCCGGGTAGCGGAATCGAAAACGCGAGCAGAAACCCCTCTCTTTACCCTCTCTTACCTCTGTAGCTTCGAGATTTCCCTCCCGCCTCCGGCCAAGCTGGCTTCAGTCAGCTGATCCGAGGAACTTCTTCCCCAAAACATTATACACAAAGCGTCTCTGCTTCCTAACTCTTCCATTACATATATCAATAGTCCAAGTCACAGTCCAAAGGACATATTTACCAAAATGATTAAGGTCATGAAAATCGAACCATGTTTTTTTTCTAGACCATACCAGGTAAAAAAGTATCTTACATTCACCATTTTCTCATATTAGTTTTAGAAATAAATTCTTCTGCAGGACTACACATCTTGAATTTTTCTTTGTTACAAGGATTCCTTCTTTCACATATATCTTTCAAGACTGAAAGATGACTTTTTTTCTTGAATTATTCCAATAATCTTTAAAACAATCTTGTGTGAGAAGATGAGGTGAAGATCACTTTGTAAAGATCTAGTGAGGAACGTATTCCTTGCGGGCATTTTCAAAAGAACCTTCACATATATATATATATATATGTATCTGTAACTTTTCAAATAAAACAAAGTTCTCAAGCAGGAATAAACCATAAAATAAACTAATTATAATACATAATGTAACGAAACAGAGCAATTCTTTCTCTCTCACACTCAAACCCCTCTTCTCCTTCAGATTGAGCAAGCCCAAATTCATAAACATTTATCCAAAGCCACCCCTGATCACAGCACTTACCAAGGACACCAAAGCATCTGCTTCGTGACTCTCCCAGCAAAGAAAATCCATCTATGCCTCATGGTGGGCAGGTCTGGGAACCAGCAAAGACACCATGTACCCAGAAAAGTGAATTTTGCAAACGAGCTGCCTGAGCCTGCATTTTCAATTATGGAAAACACCTGAAGGAATGATGTTAATGAGCTATTTTAAATAGAGCAAAGAGCAGCTGAAGGTTCCTTCTTCTTGTGAAACATTTCCATCCCTCTGTCATGGAGAAAAAAGTGGAAAAACTTCTTCTTAACTATACATCAGCTGTAATTTAAGTCCCCACAGTCCCCTGAATTGCTGAAATACCTTAATCACCTTCACCTAACAGCATTTTGCTCCATCCTCAGCAGCTAAGGCAGAGCGTAACGGCCTGGGAAAAGTCACCTACTGGTCCTAAACTTCAGGATAGTTTAGTTCTCTCATTCCCTGACAAGTGTTTTATACGATGTTGCTCAACATCTTCTGAAGTCTTACAGTCCAGCTCCCCAAAAGCAGGGCTTTCATCCTATAGCCTCGCTGTATGGCACACAATTACACCAAACGTGGTCACATTTTATTGTTTCAAGGATAAAGATTGTTCAAGGCATCTAACGCTACGCTTAAATTATTCATTCGCTGGTATTACTTATTCATCAGCTCTTGAGTTATCTTGCTTTGCTGAAGTACCTGGTTTCTATTGCTCACAGGAAAAAAAAAAAAAAACATGCCATTTTCTTTGTTTTAATTGACATTTTATGACTTCTGCAAGCAGCTGATTGTGTAGCAGGGATACCCCACAATGTGTATTGCTGAGAGTTTGAATAAAAGTGTCATTTCTGCTCGCAGGTATTGAAAGGGAAATACATTCTGCTACTTGGCTCTCAGAGGCCTGACCAAGCTCAGGGGAACAATGGGGAGATTCAGGGGTTAGTGGGGGTCTCAGGGAGTCCCTTTTCAGGGCTCTGGTCCATATTTGGTGCCATCCAGGGGGGTTATTATTTCCTACAGTTGTGATACTTGGGCATGTGAGGGCCACATCTCACCTAAACTACTACCAGAGTAACAGTAATTGAAAACCTTTCATTTGAAACTGCTCCTTGACCTGGAAATGCAACATGGAGCAGCCTGAGCTCCCTACAAGTTACAGTATAAGGGAAATACTGGATATCTTTTACAGCTTATGGCTATAATATTTTCCTCTAGGCACAGCCAACCAGCAGAAGAAAGAGCAGGAAAGTTGTGTTGGTCAGTGCACAGAGCTGGGAACAACAAAACTTTCCAGGTGTTGTGATTCCCAATCTCTGGAATAAAAGTGTATTTTTGGACTACAGTATATTATTACACTATTTTTTACTCCATTATTACATGCTACTTCTGATATTCAACATCTCAGAGAAACAGAATAAAACGGTGACTCCCCAGCTGTGATTGGAAATATTTCTGACCACAACTGGCATGTTCTATATCTTTGTTCTTTCATATGAATAAATAATATGAAAAAAAAAAGCAATGACATATTTATTTATGTTAGATGGGGGACGACAAAAGACAATTCCCAAAATTTTGAGATTTTCATTAGAAACATATATAAGATTGCAGCCTTAAAACTGAGACTTTCTTATTTACGGAGGTAATACGTAAGGTATGATACCTTCCGCAAAGACAATGCCATTACCCCAAGAGAACCTCAAGATATAATTGAAGTTAAATTACAATATAGATGATCACACTTCAGAATTTTGTGAAGACACCAGCCTGACAAATCCCTATTTACTATGGTGGATTTTGCACACAAACGTTTCCAGCATCAAATAAAAAAGAAAGGAAAGGTTTGCAAGGCTTAGCTCACCACTTCAGCCATTTCTCCTGCAGTTAAAAGTTGGCTTGTGATAAAGGTTTCAGTATGGGAACAATCTTTACCCACTTGAAGGGGAAAAATACCCCAACATCTTACCACTAGGTACTGTCGTTATGGTGATATAAATTGCATTTTATCAGTTTCAGCTGGTTTCTTCCTGGCTTGTACATAAAAATCTCTTTTAAAACTGAAGTTCTTCGAGGTTTACTTGCCAAACTTTGCTATCAGTTACACATGCAGCCCTATTAATGTTAATGAGATGGCTAAATTTAAGCAAGGGTAGAATTTGATCTTTACCCTAGTATGTTGTAGGCTGTCTACATATTTGTCTGCTTTAACTTATCTATTCGGTAATTTCTTCTTTATAATGAGGAAGTCTTACAAAACCTTATAACTAAGTGCCAAAGGTAAAACAACGGCCGGTCAGACCCGTATCTTCTCTCTGAAAATCAGCACTGCTGGGTCGCTCCTACAGAGAACATAAAGACCTGAAATGAGCTATTATAAAACAGTTTGCCTAGAGAAAAATGTTCTCGACTTGACTATCTTCTGGCTTATGCTCTGAACCATGAGTTTTTCCATTCTTTTCAGACTCTTTTTTTAATAAAAAGTTCTTCGATTCAAATCTCTGAGAGTCAAATTTTGCAGCCACAGAGAGGCATGTGCAGCACTTGTACACAGTTTCCATTAATACAAAATTACTAGATATATTTACAAGCCATTTACTTCGTTAAGATTGCAATTCATTCCGGAGTGCTTCAAAAGCAAACCCTCCTTTTCGGATCATCTCACATTACAACCCCAGCCACAGTTTTTTAATCATTTCTAATTTAAAAAAAATTAACACTCAATTACAATGAGTTTGAACTCAAGAAGAACTGCAGCAGTAAGAGCGTTTCTCTTTCTCCCTGTGTCTGCCTTTCTCTCACCCACACGCTGGTGAAGGAACAGGGCTGAAAAATCAAGCGTTTGGACCTTAAGAACTGTGGACAGCCTTAACTCTACCCTGATACTTGCTATGATGCTGCATTTATTTGCCCAATCACTTCTTTACAGGCCTTTGCTCACTCAGTTCAAAACAAACATTTGGTGTAAGGATTTAGATAAAAAAGGATTATCTGTGACAATTGTACAATCTGTATAATAATGTGTATAAATATATTTAATACCTCTGATATTAAAGTTGTCAGGGCATTGGAACAGGGTACCCAGGGCAGTGCTGGAGTCGCCATCCCTGGAAGGGTTGAACAGACCCAAGGTTCTCAGGGACATGGGGTAGTGCCAGGTGTGGGGGAACTGTTGGACTCAATGATCTTAAAGTCTTTTCCAACTTAAATGATTCAATGATTCTATTCTATGTTTCCACACCTATCAATCTCAGTTAATGTGCAAGTTGAAGCGCATAAAACAAATGCAGAAAATAAATGCACCATTTCCACCATGAACTCTGCTGGGATGTGCAGCAAGTTACTTAACCCAAACTCTTCCCTGTAGGCTATTATTAATATTTGTGTCCCTAGCTTTCTAAAGCAGCATACGTGAGCTCCTTCCCAGCTGCAGCCAACGTCAATGCAGGTGTGCTCCAAACTTGGCGACTGTAGTGTCACCTGGAGTGTTCCTGGAGCAGATCTTAGATAACATTCCCACGCTATAGCTCCTCATCTACGAGCCGAGAAATTGCTGCTCCCACTAGGGGGTTGTGACAATTAACTAACATTTCTAAAGCATTCAGATGTTTTACAGATAGGCACAACTGAATAGCAAATGAAACAAATTAGTAATGACATCTTCAGAGTCAGGTTTGAGGAGTGCAATACATGAAACCCTCAGGTATATGGCGAGCTGCATGGATAATAATATATCAGCTGAAGAGCTCCCATTCTGTGCACTGATCAAAGGGAATAGATGTTAGAAATGTGATGCATTGCCTTATACTACAATGATAAGAGGGTATTGAGCCTGGCCCAGGTTGCCCAGAGAAGTGGTAGATGCTCCATTCCTGGAGATATCCCAGACCAGGCTGGATGGGGCTCTGAGCAACCTGAGCTGGTGAAGATGTCCCTGCTCATGGCAGGGGTGGCACTGGGTGACATTTGAAGGTCCCTTCCAAACCTAATCATTTGATGATTCTGTGAATATGGAAAGCATGCACATTATGAATAGAGAGGATAAAACAGCACCACTTCACCGGTCACTTCCTGAAAGCCAAATGGGAAAGTGGTGCAAGGGAAAGGAAACTTGGGTCAGGGAGCTGGCACAGCACAAAGCCGGTGGCTTAGCAAGATCCTGGGATCCAGCTGAGCTTCCTGGAGGGAGAGAAAAAAATTTAACACTTCCAGGTTTTCAAAAGTTGTGTTACAGACTGAGTTTTGAGATGATATGACAGCAAAACTAAATCAACCATAAATGGAAGGTATGAATGCCACTGTTTTCTAACTCTATGGTCAAAGCTGCATAATTTATGCATCTTGAGGATACTAAACCTGAGTTTCTGTATGTCAAAACAAAGAAAGAAACTTGGCTTCGGTTTACGGGCATAAACACTGTCATGTCTTCATTTCTTGGAAATAAACATTATAAGCCATGATACTGCCACTAACAAAAGGAGTTTGTCAAACAAGCTCCACAGTAACTTTATTTTTCAGTTTACAAATATGTGAGAGGTGAACTCAACATAAATCTGGGAAAAGGTTGATGATTGCAAGCATACTCTCTAGAGCCTTTGGGAAAAGCAAATGAAGCAAAGTTCAGAGTTAGATTTCATACATATCTCTGTGTATATATGTATATGTCATATATATAAACACTGACAAAAAGAATTTATTCAATGACTGGTAAAAGAAGCTTGAGCTTTACTAAATTTTGCTATAAAAGTTGCAAAAACTTCCCAGTTGCTGTTTCCCCAGAGCAAATGCCTTTGGTGGAGCATTCAGATGGTGGACAGTGACTTCTCGATTCCAGTCACAGCCCAAGAACCTGGAAAAAATGGATGCTCTCCATCCTCGGGCAGATGGAGGATGTGTGAGAGGACAGAGTATTGACAAGTCCAATGCATTGGCAGAAAATAGCTTCAAAACAGTAAAGAGTTTTCAGAACTGAATGGAACATCCACCTCCGACCGATATTTATCCCAAGCTCCATGCTGCTGGGAATTGTCTGGATAGGGGAATTCACAGCTTGAAAAGGGCAGAAGTTATCATGCTCATCACATTGATATTCATTTTAGCAAATTCAGGATTGGTCACAGACTCCTTACATATTTTATGATTTACCAGAATCTGCTTTAGTCTAAGAGACCTAATTCTTCCATTACACATCTCACCCATCTTTCTGGCAGCATAATTTACATCTCAAACTGGAATAATTTTGCATACTTTTCATTTTAGCATTCTGACATCTTTAAAAAAAAAAAAAAGCCTTAATTCTGTGGAGCAAATTATCATCAACCTGGGGAAAAAAGTCCTGGAAATTATTAATACTCTTTTTATGCATAGTTGTCTGTACAGTTTTGGTGTCTTTCTCCTCTCAGCTCTACGTGATAATATTAATATTAGCAAGAGTGCTGCAGAGCACATGGGATTCAAACCAGGACCAGCGCCATGAGGTTTCTAAGGACACACGACGTAACTTGTGCGTTTTCCCAAGGGAATCGTGCAGCCTTTGTTTACTCGTGGACTTTCTTCCACAGACACGTTTCTAATCTTTCTGCATTCAAAGAAAGTGTCTTTCATTGCCCATTTACTGAACTGACACATGTCAGTGCTAAAACAACTTGTAAAGCTTTAGAAAAGAAAATATTGTTAAACACACACTTGAAGCAAACCTGTGGTTCTGATTTTCTGTACTTCTGATACCACAGAAAGAGGATCTTTATTTAAAATTAACTTTGAACACATAAATAGTGATGTCTCTGGGATGTTTACCTTGTTTATTCCCCGTTAATACTGTCTGAGATGAATGCACTGGAAGCACTTAACCACCAACAGCAACAAACTCCTTGCATCTTCAAGCAGAAACAAACCACAGAGGTCGGCAATATACACAGGACAGCAAATTTTCAACATTTTTGAAGGCACTTTGAATTATTTCAAAATAAACCTTTTGCCTTTCAGAAAAAAAAAAATCTTTTTTTAAAGCCAAAGGTTTACGAAAACTTAATAATATTTAAAATATTGACAACACACACAAATATTAAGTCTATATATATAACATGTAGAAATTAAGTAGTTTTTACAAAAAATAAATCCATTTTATATATATTTTTCCCCAGTGAGATACTGTCAGTGTGCATACACAGAGATGGAAAATAAACAAATCAAAATAGAACTGTATTTAGAAGTAGAAGCCAAATCTATGCCAGTGTGTGACTTGTTCATACCCAGCACCAGAATATTCCCAGAAAGATTCTGTGTAGCACTCAGTTGGTGGGCAGTGATTTCTCAATGCTGGTCACAGTCCCAGAACCTGCAAAAGTTATTTAAGCACAGGAATCAAAAGACTCAACTTCTAGTGGGGATTTGTCATAGTGGAGTCCTCCCCATCCCAGCTGCAGCCAGCCTTTCCAAGAAAAAGAGTATTTAATGATTAGCTGGGACATGCATTCATGGCATATTGGCAAAGTAGATGCTCTATTACTATATATCTTTCTGCTGGCATAGAGGGAAGAGCCTCAAAAAAACCTCAGACGTCCTGGCAGGGTGATTCCGGTGTCACCCACATCCCTGCAATGTGTCACCTGCATCCAGTCAAGGATGCTCCTGCGTGAAACAGGGGCTGAGTCTGGGTTCTCGGGTGGCACTTCCCTTCACCCTTGCTAAATCACAGCCTTTCACAGAGAGAGCATGTGGTACAAAAGAAATGAAAGAAAATAAATAAAAAATAAAATAAAATAGTAAAAAAAAAAAAAAAAAAAAAAAACACAACCAACCAAACAAAAAACAAATTAAAAAAATAAAGAAAATAATAATAAAAAAAATAAAATAAAAAGTCTTTCTCAACGCTACAGTTTCCTCCTGATGTGAATTTCCCCCCATCGTGCTGGAGTGTAAAGACAAAGTGTTTGCTGCTCATCACCATTTCTCCTTCGGATGCGAGGGAACGTGCACTGAAATGCCCAAAAGTCCCAAGAGAGCCTCCAGTAAAAACTCTGGGACCTTTGCGGGTGCAGAGTCACCATTTCATCCCCCTGTGCTGCTTTGGGATGTGCAGGAGACCAGAAATATAAGTTCTGCAGCCCATAGGAAGACTCTGCTTGTACATACACTATTCATCCCAGCTTCGCGAATCCCTTTTTTCCCCGTACAGCCAGACCTGAGATTTCCTCAACGGCTGCAAACTTTTTAGGGGTGGATTTTATAATGGCAATCAGTGATTTTAGAGGAAATAAATCTATCCCGTAGCTGTGTACAAAGCATCCCAAGGAATAAGCCGGGGAGACCGTCAGCGGTGAAAAGAGCTACATTTCATGTGCTGCCACAGAAACGCTTGCTGGCTGAGCTCTAATATTAATCTATTTTGTCCCTGACATCTAGTAAAACTCCGTTGTAGCAAATGCTTTTAAAACATACATATTCAATAGCAGATGCAATAAAGTATTGGGAACTGTCGGGATGAAGAAGGCTCGCACACACACAAATATCTTTGAAACTCCAGTTAATCAAGGTGTCAAAGTAACTAAAGCAGTTTTACAGATTTTTATTGAAAATAAATCACTTTATTATATACTGAAATATATATTATTGTTTCCCCATAGAGTTTTACTATCCAGTTGCCTGCGTTTCTTTCTTAAATAGAGTATCTCCTGCCCTCTTTAGTCCGGATTTTATAACTACATTTACAAAGGGAATATAGCATTAGAAAGGATCTTCAGCCTGCCTCCTCCTATTGCCCGATGTAAATAGCCCATTAATAGCCATTTTCTGGCACAAGGAGCTGAGAGGAAACAGGAGAGGAAATGATATAATGGTTGAAGAGCCGCACAGCTCCTTTTGTCCATTTTTTTGGGTGTTTCTGGGGTTGAAACTCCAGAGATTTACACCTTGGTCTCAGTTTTCAGAGCCAAGTTCCCAGGTAGGAACACAAAAACTTCACGCACCTCAGGCCAGGGAAAGGTTAAAATGAGCACAAGGAAATATTCGATTCAATCTAATGGACGTTGTAATAGGTATTTATAGACCTCACAGAGAAACTTTTCAGGGAATGTTTTTAACTCCTGTTGTTGAGGAGCTGCTTTCCTTTTAAAGTACTGGATCTGGTTCAGATCTAAAATAGCCAGCATGCTGTTCTACAATGCATTTCCTTAAAATGTGATACTACACAAAGATTCATTCATCAGATAATTCTCTTTTTAGCCACAGTGCAGTTTTTAATAGATGGATGCTATAAATGCACAAATAACTACATCTATTGCATCTACATCAAAAACTTCTAATTGCTTTTTTTAACATTTCTCCATGAAGTTAAAGGATGTCTAATACAGTCCATGTATAGAAAATAAATGCATTCAGCATTTTTGACTGCTTCCTAAACTGATAAATTTCACACTGATAAATGTTAATTCAACAGTGGTTAAAACCTGGGATTATGTTTTTTTTCCACCCCAAAACTAGTTTAAAGTTGAAGCACAGTATCTAAAATAGGCTTCAAATATTAAAAAGAAATCCATCTGTAACCAGTATTTTTATTCATTTGCCAGAGTACAATATATTGGTACCCTAAGTCATGTAAGTAGTTGTTTTACCCATATACTATTTCCTAACTACTGAAAGTGAAATTGCTGTCCTTAGATAAACATAAAGGTGTTTAATATCCATATGTGAAATACAACAACTTTTTCTGGGACTGAGGAGGGTCACCTGCGGGATATTCACTTCTGTACCAAATTCCACGTCGCTGAAACAAGTATACGAGTTCACCTCTGGGCATTTTCCAGGTTATATGTCACGTTTTCACACTGATCCTTATAGATCTTTATCAACATAAACCCCAATGACTCCTAATGCAGAACTCAAACTCTATGGTACCTAAACCAATGAATTTTATCTTCAGCTTTTAACCTTTCAGCCACAAACATGTCAAAAACCATCAATTTTCCTGAGAAGGTGTAAAGAAGTATTTCATTTGACTCGTTATTCATCACCAGGAAGCTCCCAGGTAATTTCTACCACAGGAAAAAAAAAAGATGCATCACATTTTTAAGTAATGTGAATATGTTTTATTTCCAGCCAATCAACCCTGATAGCACATCAGATTCAAAGGACTGCATCCAGCTATTGCATTAGTTTTTAATAGCAAGATGTGAGTGTGCCTTCCACACCTTTAAAAACTGACTGTAATCAAAATCTAATTAGTATTCTATTTTACTAGTGGGAAAACGGAGAAAAATGCACCCAGACATACATGGTGTTAGATATTAAGCCAAAGGATGTCTCCAGAAACCAGCCATTCATCTTTCGCCTTTTTTTCCCCCTTTATCATCAACATCTTGTCTCTTGAAATATAGACATCACTAAATCAAAAACACCTTTTCACATCATTATAGAATTGCTCAGATTAAATAAGAGCTCTGTACAGCTTTTCAAATCTCAGCTATGTTTTCAAACCACCAGGGAGGGCTAGTTCTTCCTGCTCACACAATTATCAAATTGTTGCCAATGCGAGCGTTCCTTCGATCAATCTCATTATTATTAAGTAGTCGAAATCACCTATGGATCTCATTACCATCGCTTTGAAAAAAGGTCACAAGGTGGCACCTGCAATTTACTTAAAATTTATCATTAATAGTAACCCCTTTTAAGACTCAAGCTGCTTTATTTCCACTTTAACAAACAGAACTCTTAGCAGCCTTAGGAATTCTGCTTGATTTTTCAGTTGTTGTGGGGTTTTATTCTGTGTTTACTGTGGAAGTAACAAGGACGTCACCATCTGTGCTTTGTTTTCCATGCCAACTCCTGAGGTTATGGGGTGGTTCAGATAGTAAAAGAAAGCCAGGTCAAATAACTAAAGATGAGGTCCTTATCGAAAAGTTAATTAGTCACTGAAAATGCATGAGTATTAAGGGGGAAAAAATAGTAGCCTCAGCTTGGTAAAAAACAATTGTTCAATTTAACTAAAAAAGTAAAATATTCCCTTATTTATATTTTTTGAAGAAAAAAGGCAGTTAGAACGTGTTTATAAATGACAAGTAAACACAAAACAACCCTTGCTGTCCATTTCCCACTCACTTTTAAGTAGATCAATCTGCCAAATATTATGCGGTCGGTTTGGTATTTTTACAGGAAAATATTTTTGCCCAGTAATATAGAAATAAAATAATTGCTATCACCTTCTCTATTTTATATTTAAAATTCACTTGGGAAAGAAACCGTATTTTTGACCCAAAGCCTTGTAGTTATGCATTCTATTTATGATTTATTCTGGTCTGTACAGCCTTATGCTGCATTTTGGATGTGAACTTAATAGAAGATGCTGCAAAAAGCAGCAAATTCAAGTAGTGACAGAGACTTATCAGACAAATATGCAAGGGCAGAACATACAAGACGAGGGGAAGAACACTTCACAAGCTCAGAACATGATTGCTGTGGATAAGTATATACTCTTAGGTATTTTCAGTCCTGTCTCTCATTAATTCTCCTTACTACTGAAATGACAGCGAGTGTGATTTCTTTCTAAAATAGCCGATAAGATCATCCAGCTTTATAGACACAGATTTCCTATATTTCAGCTATGCAAATCAGTCATAAAACCACAAAAATGATCCCTACCGACATTTTCAATTGTTGCCGTTTATCACAGTGTTTAAAGACCATTTTACGTTATGCATCTCACAGCAGATAATGCAGCTTTGCATCGGGCTCTTCTACCTGCAGACTTTTAAAGTATAATCTCAGTCTCTACGTCCTATAACAACCCCACACGTTCTTGCCACAGACAAGCAAATGCCTGAAACAGTTCAGACCAAGATACAAAATCTACAAATACTGCCATGAAACAATGGATTTGTCTGTTTCAGAAATGTATTTGCCTAAGATGTGAAATGTCACTGTACAGACACAAACATTTCAACAACAAACCATTTCTATATCTTTCTATTTATACTGACTCATACAACTCTACATAACAGCTCATAAATGTAGGCCTTGTAATACAAACATCCATAAATATACAACACACACACACACACACTATATAAGTATGTATATTAATATTTGTAAGAGAAATCCTATCTTTAAATCTTCCAAAGGCGTCCTTTGTAGCTTTCTTGCCTTTTAAATTCAACTATTCTTGAACACACTTTGGCTTTGAAATCTGTCAGGATAATGCATTATTGAAGTACCGCACTGCCTCCTTTTTGAGCCTGTACATAAAATCAGTCACGTTCAACAGATTTCCATTTTACTTAGTTCTTTTTCATAATTATTCCTCACTTTTATCGCAGCCCTGTCCTCAAGAGCTCTCTGGTTAACGCCACTAAAATTAACCGCGCAATGCAGGTTATAACTCCAAGGGACTTGGAGGTAAAGGAAGAAAGCAAAATAAAATCCTCTAATTTTTCTGAAATGGATATGACTAATATTTGAACCAGGTTACAAAACTCAGCACCGGACAGATAAATTAGATTTGAAAAAAAAAGTTTCTTATTTCACCAGATGCATCAGACACACTTGGTTTATTTCTTCGTCTATGGATTTTGAAGCATACCAGGGATTTAAAACCTGTCTTAAAACTTCTGGCTTAAATTGGTATCATTTTGTTCAAGAAAGAGTTAAGTCTAACAAGCAGAAAAAAAGAAATTAACTAAAGTAAGGCCCTTGTGATACAATGACACTTGCTCTATGCTCTTACAGAGAAAAACATGATGATAAAACACCACAAAGAGGAGTGTTATGAATTTTATTAATGACTAGAAGACAGTGTGCAAAACATCAAAGGTCTGTGGAAAAGATTAATGACCCCGTGTGAGACTGTTTAATTACCTCCAGCTAATTAGATTCTTGACCAAATTTTTAATATCTGCATTCCTTCTAAAGCCTAATTGAGATTCCACATTATTTATCAATCTTTCAAAAAGCCCTTAGTGTGCTGCTTTTTTTTTTAGGCTTTTTTTTTTTTCCCTTTGCACTTTGACTCCATTTATGGTCAATTATTAAATAAATAGCAAAGTAACCGTTCTCTCCAAACTGTATACGTGGAACACTTTATGCCTGTTTATTTTGACTAGGAGACTATCATTGGCATCTTTTATACATAATGAAGCACTCTAACTAATAAACTGACCAACTTCACTGTAAACAACGGCGATAATATTTTTGTTATCTGGGCTGTGCTCAGGAACTCCTCATGCGGTTTCTGCAAATTGGCCTTTGCTATTGTCAGTTAATCCTTATTTCAGTTTACCTTGGGCCGGTCCCAGGGATGAAGTGGAGCGTTATCATGTGAACTGAATAAGACGAGCCTTTATATAAGGAAATTGCTGTCAGAAGGCACGGGACACATGCAATAATGCCGTATTTTTTATACCCTTCAGGTCTCCCCCTATCCCTACGAAAACAGAGGCTGGTGCCTACAGCACATCTGAAAACTGAGCTTTAAGTTTTAGGGTTTTCCACAGAAGTTTTACCATTTCAAGTTTGGAGTGTGGAAAATGAGGAGAACTCATGCATTTCAACGTATGTGATGGGGAGCACAGTTTATGCGTCAAGTTTGACAAACAAGATACTTCCAGTTCAGAGGACGCATGAGACCCCCGGTCTTCTTTTAGCTGTAAAACAAAGTGTATTTGCTTCAAAAGTATTTTCTGTCATTTGTAACGTAAGAAAAATCGAGTGTGCACATGTGAAATTATATGCATGTATAAAGCAAAACACTTTGGGAAAAGTTCTTTGCAATTTCATATGGATTATTTTGAATTATCCACTAGAGTTCAGCTCATAAAATCACACCACATATACCAAAATATATGGGATACCTTAAAAAAAGTTCTCTATTGAATTTTAATATGTTTTACGTTATTTGTATAAAACATTGTTGGCTGTACCCCTAGTAAAAGACACAGGAGGTAAAAAAGACAGACACTGAAAAGCTCTACTCCATGGTGATCTATGTAACTGTAATAAATATAGAGGCGACTGGGATATGAGGGAGGGATCACTTTTAGCATTACCATGTTTGCAACAAGCCTCATTCAATGGGATAAGAACACATTTGCAGTATCACAAAATACATAATTCAGTGATGTAAAAAGTATAAGACAAAATAGCAAACAATGTGAATCAATAGAAAAAGTTATACACTGGGAAGGCATTAAAAAGACACGCAATACATCACGCTTAATTTCTTGAGAGTGATGAGAACATTTGGTTATTTCCTAAATCACTCACAGGAATACTGCAATGAGCTTATTTGGGATGCAGCAATCAGAGCTACTTGAGCTTTCTGATGCAATAAATCTTAAAGTTCCTAAAATTTAGGTATCCAGATATTTATTCTGTGCTCCAGTTGGTGGAGGAGTTCCCCAAACCCCTTAAGGATTGTATCCTTATGGCTATGGATGATAATAATAATATAACTTGCATCGCATCAGTGCACCATGATTGAGGGTTATTTTTTTATGTCAGGTACTCAGTAAAGAAAGAATTAGAAAAAATGGGTTCTGTTTAACAGAGCACCCACATTTTGCAAAGCTGAGGGTCCATTTGATGGTTGATTTCCTATGTCTCGCCCATATTTCTTTGCCCAGCAGGGTCAGAATCTCTGTGATTCTCTCTCAGACTCTTTGTACCTCTCTGGGACACTCTCTGTGCCTTCTACATCTCAACACCAGCCCCAAACATATGACAGGTGACTGATGCTCCTCGTTTTCTGAAGCACCATAATGCATATTGGTACTGAAATAACTGATCTGGACAGACAAGCTGGTAATGGGATTCATTCAAATGGCGATCAGGCCCAGTTTATTCAAATGCCACATGGATGTGCAATAGATCAAGTATTTAAATCTGGAGTTAGAGCTTCCGTCAATCCAGGGAGATTCTCCCTTGGTCCCCATGGGCATCCCCTGGCCAGGTCACCACCAGGTCCCTCCAGATTTCCCTTCTCCCACCTGTCACAAGCGCACAGGAATGTTCACACACATCACATCATGCTCTGATAAGATGAGCAATTTTGTAATTTGTAGTACTCCATTTCTTTCCAACTGTAAGGATACAACAATAAAAAACGAGCAACCAAACAACAACCAAAAGAACAAACCCAATCCAAAACCAGCTAACCAAAGAAACTAACAGCTTTGTCCAGCTTGGCCCAGCAGGAAAAATATCTGTGATGGGGAAGAAAACGCAGACAGTTGTGTAGCACCCAGAAAACATAGAGCTGGCCCATACGGGCAGGACATGAGGCAGCACAAGCATTTACTTGCTTTAAAAAAAAAAAAGAATTTATTAGCCCAGTCTTGCCACTGTGGCCTTTGGGAGACTCAAAAATAAGCTTCTCTCCTTGTGCATCACCCTGTTCTTTCACCTGGGAGGGATGGGAGGGGCGGCCAGCCCACAGAATTCCTGCATTTTCAGAAATATTTATTCTCTGAGAATATTCCATTTTCTATGGGATGTTGAAAATAAGAAGATAATGGAAGCCAATAAACATAATGAAAATATATAGTAAGACAAATTTTGTTTTCCTGAATTTTTGAGTTGTTGCATTTTTAAATAAAATGCTCTGTCCTAATCTGCTAGATTAGCGTTTGCCTTTACACCAATATGTTCTTGTATATCTGGAGCACTTCCAGAATTTTACATATTTCCACACTGAGCCTGCCCAAAACCAAGATCACTTCTAACTTAAAGTGCTCCTAAAAATCTGAAGTGCTCTATTAATTTTAAATTGCTCTACATCATGTCTGCTTAGAATCCCAACTGCTTTTTCACGCAAAAAATATTAAACTATAAAATGCACATCTGCAACATAACAGCCACCCAGCTTTTTTTGATTTCAAACATCAACTTTCTCTCCTTTTCCTTTATCTTCGGAAGAAAACAGTGCTCTGCGAGAAAAATAATAGAACGACTCATCACGCGTTTTATTGCAAGCCTCCCTCTATTGAAAACCTTTTAGGTATGTCACGGGACTAAATATATTTTATGTCTACCAATTGGTAGCACATAGCCCAGCCCATTAACCCATTGACCTCAATAAATTATGATTTCCTAGCAAGAGCAGCATTGCTCGAAGATTGACACATCACCAAACGCGCGCTGAGGGTTCACAACACTCCCCAGGATTTTTACAAGACGGACTTATGATCTGAGACTTCTGTCTTGCAGGCAGTTCTTTGGAAAAAAACACAAAAGAAAATGTGTTTCTGAAGTCTTTGGTGTTTTTAAGGAATCTGACTTCATCCTCAGCAACTAGGGAAAAAACTGGCAGTGTTTCCAGCTGAGCCCCTGTCAGGTTATCTGCAGCAGAACAAAGACAGGGCGCGACACCAGCGCAGCCGTCCCCGGGTGGACCTTTGCCAAGGCAAAGCTTTGTTGCGGCACCACGTGCGTCCCCCGCCGCGAGGTGACACCGAGATGTCCCTCTGCTCATGTCGATGCTTCCACCGAGCGTTCGTGGCTCTCACCTGACCCTGAAAGGTCTGTGCAATCCAGTCCTGGGCACTGATTGCTGGTTATCTCCGACCACCTCCATCTCCTCTTTGATGTTTAGAAATGGATGTTGTTAAAAGGAACTTGTTGAGTAAAGACAAGAAAAACCCTCTATTTACTGGAAAGATAGGAAAAACCCTCTATTTACTCAATATAGCAGTGTACTTCAGTGACCAGCCTGATTTTTAGGAAAGTTTTTCATATCGAACACCTATCATTATCCCACTCGCATAGCAACTCAAGCACTAACAAGTGGATTCACTGTCAAAGTCATTTTACTTGTTCTACTGTATCTGAAGTACATTATATTAATCCATCAAGGGGTCACTGATCCTTTAGCGAGTGACCATAAATATACACAAATATGAAAAAAAAAACTTGCTCTGAACATCCCAAGCACTTTCAGATCCAGATATATATTTGCTGCTTTGCCATGCAGATATAAAACCCTCTGAGTGATGTGATGGAGCAGTAACCCTTCCCGGCTACGACGCTTTATCACAGGAGCAAGTTGGGAGGTGCTGATTATTTACACACAGTGTATCGCAATAAGCTGCTCTTGGGATATTTTCCAAGTAACAAATTCAAGCAAAGTTTCTTGACTTTAAATTATAGCTTGATCTCTACACACACTCTGCTCTTCAGAGCATCTCTCTATTACCGAGCAACCGTGCTCCTGCTCAGAGACGACTTCTGCTCCAGAGGGGCAGGTCACCTGTCACCCAACATTAGGTGGTACCTTCCCAGCTAACAGAGAAGTCACTCCCCTGCCTTGACCAAATTCCAGGGTTTTTTCTGATTCAGTTGCATCTCATATTTTTCCCTATCCCAATTTACACAGCCTGAAAATGAGATGATCGCAACTGTGTCTGCATGCTCCTTCACAAACATGAATCATACCTTGAAAAAGAACGCGATCCTTTTTTTGGCACCTGCTGTAATACCTTTTATCCATTTAAACCATTTCTTCTTCACAGGCATCACAAAGTAATTTGTATTATTGAATGCTAAATCCTATACTACTTGAGCATATAGACAAACCCATGGTGGAGTCTCTGCTCCTGAAGATTTGTTTGACATTCTTATTTTTCCCCATGTCTGAGCACTGCCAGGTAAAACTTCTTCCATCTTTAACCAGACATACTAATGTAAGGGTACCTAAATGTGTGTTTGCTCTACTTAAAAGACAGTTTCTAAGGCAAAGACATTTATTTTTATTTTCTCAAATGAGATTAGCGATTCATTACCCACTGGAACACAACTTCCCATCAAGGCAGAGGCAGCAGCATTATTTAAGCAATGCAACGTCTCACAAATAGTAAGCATCGGACCAGAAACAATGCAACAAATCAATAGCAACAAAACTAGAGGGTGATGTTGGCTTTCAGTCTGGGAATTACACCTGCTCCAGCTGCGGAAGAGCCAGCTGCAGCATCCATTTTAGTTATAATTTACAGCCGTGTTGCATATTTCTTCTTCCTTACCTCTGAAGGAAGTTATGGGAAAGTTGTATTTTGGGAAGGTTGTGGGAAGTTAAGCCTTTCTTTGTTAGCAGCAGCAGTGTGATGTTCCCATGCAGCCACCTTTGCTATAAAACATCCATCAGTTTTGCAATTTCTTGACTCTGCAGCTCTTTATCAAGAAGAGTTGAACTCAAATGTCCCCTCTTCCCAGCTGCACGTTATTTAAAATAAAGTGAGCATAGCTGCCATATCAAACTGTCTATCTCCATCCCATCCCCTGGGAAAGCCTCTGCAAACTTAAATGTTCTCTGTCAGAGCCCAAGAGAGGGGAAAGTTTCCTGCACCGGCCATTGGTTCAATAAAATATCTGCTGGATGCAAAACTTGTGGTTATATTGGGCTTTGTTAAGCCATTTCCTAATAAAGGGCAATGTTTGCTCAGCCTTCATAGTAACTGAGATGTAACACAAATAATATGGCAAATAATTACAATGACCTTTCGCTCACCTCAAATTTAAACAAAGGTTAAGCTGCCCTTTAGAAAAGTAAATATTTTCTGTAGTCAAATAAGTGTAGACACCTTCAGAAACCAGGATATATTACCAAACTAAACCAGCCTGGAAATGGTTACAATAGAATAATTTCCAAACAGAAGCAGCAGCCAGACATCCTGGCATCGCGGCCGGTCCCTTACCTTACACAACTCCAGGCTGATCTCCATCTGTTTTCCAAGAACTGTTGCTTGAAATTTCTGTCCAGTGACGGCAGATAGGAGGGAGAAATATTAAAAATAAGAAAGTGCATAATCTCCTTGCCCCCTTAAGTCAGGTAAACAATTTATATTCAATTTCATACAACAGAACGAATCGAAGGACCTTTAAGTAATTAAGAAACAGACACTGAGGCTTAAAAAATAAACTTAACAGAAAATCTCACGTAGTGGCCAGGAAATGGCTCATAGGTTTTATTTAGTTCTCTTAGTGGAAGGTTTAGCTGTTAGCTAGATAAGAGCCAGGTGTGTTTTACACATCTAATTTGTTTAGTCTGAGGCTAATTCAAACAGTGCTTTATAACTACAAGTCTGCAACCGACTTTTAAAATCTAAGTCCAGGCTGAATGGGTGTCATATATATTCAAGGTCTCCAAATGAGAAGGATCACCTTTGGGGAAGGAAATTCTCACATATTTCTGGTGTGCTTGGGTTTTTTGGGGGGGTGGAGGATGGTCAGACCTGGTTCTTTCAGCTGCATTAAGACCAGCAAAAAGCCAGTGTTGCCCGACACAGCGTCTCATACCAAAGGCAAAAGGAGAAACCACACTGAAGGCCACTTTGGAGGATCTAGGGCCAAATAACATCACTTTGCTGACCTGTCCAGTGAACAGATGAGAAAAGCCCAAGAACGTGTGATTATTCTCTTTCGATACGAGCAAGCCGTGAATCCCCTCAGCGTGGGGAAGCGGCGGAGCGTGCTGAGGGAGCTGGAGCTGCAGGAGCATCCTCGGGACGAGATGTGAAAACCTGTGATTCTTAACATCTTCACCTTCGGCCACCTCCGACAACAAAAAGAATTGCAAAATACTTTGTCAAAAGTCACTTTATACATGTAAAACAACGGCATAATTTATGGCAGTAACATTAATAATGCTCTAATACAGGGCAAATCACAAGAAAACAGACATAATATCCATCATTACCATTACAGTGTTGACTAACTTGACTTTCAGACTCTGATTGAGACTTCTATTGGTATAAGTAATGTTCAACTTTAACTGTACTTCCATTTTGACAAGTATTAATCATGCCCTTCTCTGTTTGATCTACTAAAAAGGAGAGTAAATGAATTTACACCCTGTTACTTATTCATGAACAAGTTGTGCCCCTGAATTTTAACGTGCTATGCCTTAAACTATTAGCTGTATATCTGCTTTATGTGATGTTCCTACATAAGCTGGCAGTCCATCAATTTAGTGTCCATACATTTCTTTGGAAGCTATATTATAATTAGAGCTTAGGTTAATACTATTCACTAACCATAAAACAGACATAAAATAATTATAACTCATTTAGTGAAATTAGAAAAAGCGCAATTATTAGACTCCCATTGTGAGGCTTTGCTGTGAGGGACAGATAATCTATCTGCAAGATGTACTTTAAGAACACCATTTTGAAAGAAATAAACTAGATAAATTACCATTTTGTTTTGGTTTAAGAAAACTTAAACCGATAAATACAAGTTCAACAAACAGAACGGACGTGTGCAAGGGAAGTGAAAGTTCTATGGCAAGAGGAGATATTAAAACATTTATATGACATATTCCTGACATGACACTCTCAGGATGCTGTGGAGCTGGATTTGTTAATACTTGCAAGGCATTAATTAGTACAGTGATGTGGACACAGAACTATAAACTATTAAACAAGAAGATTCCCAATTTGATCAGGAGGGAGCGGACTCACTGATGCCGATGTCTGTCCAGTCACCCTTCGAGTACAGGATTCCTGGGAGTTTCAATGTAGTTTTCATGTATTAGGAAACCTGGTTTGGAAATTGCCTGTTTCTTGTTCTTGAAGCTCCTGCTATGTCCAGATATTCAGTTATATAGGAAAAAAATAGTTTTTGCTGCAAACACATGTCCCCAGCTGAAATACAGCTTAGGACTGTACTGAGCTGACAATTTGCCCAATTTTTCCTTCTTTAGTTGGAAACTGGGACAGCAATCGTGCTGATAAATCAGCACCTAACAGAATGTCTCTTCCTGATGGAAGATTGTCCAGCTCCTGTTCATACAGATGCAAATCCCCCAATATCTGTTTTCCCAGACCCTAAAATGACAGAATTTTTTCCCCAAATACAGGATCTTTGCATGTCTGATTTGTGACTTTCTTTGTAGGCCTTTGGTCATATGGGTCTTTCTCTTTTGTACACTTTTAGTGACAGAAATTCACATATTTGTCAATCTATGCCATTTGTAAGGAAGTTTGACTTTGTTCACCACACGAGAGCTCCAGAAAAGCCAAATGTTTCTTCAAGAATTCCCAGGAGAGGAAAAGGAGGATCTGAAAGAACATGTTCCATGTGGTACTTGGAGCCCAACCCAAGAATGAGAGAGACCCAAGTCAGGGGGAAATCAAGGTGTAACAGACATTTCTATAGCACAGCTAAACAGAGCACAGACACACTCCTCCTGCTAACACTGAAAACCACAATGAATTAAACAACAATTGGCTTTAAAGCACCAGTAATTTATTCTAAGCAAAACCACACTGGTATTTCTCATTGCTTTTGGGGTCAGCACATTTCAGATTCATATTTTCAGTCTTCTCTCTGTTGTTGAGAGACAGAAAGTCGTCTCTACTATTGGGCTGATTTCAAAAGCTGGAGGTAAAAACATCAAATGTCACACCATATAGCAAAAAATGTATCAGTTTCTATTAAATGCTTTATTTCTCTGGAATAGTTTATCTAGAATGCTTTCAAACTTTCAAAGCATCCTGTAAGTTCCTCCCTACTTAATTTATAGAAATACTAGATACTCATCACAATTAAAACAAACCATTTCATATTAACACACAAAAAATGGCACATACAAAGGACTTTAAAAAAAAATAAGTGTGATTCCATTAAGACTTCTCTGTGTTCATGTAAAAGCTTGTTTCTTGGCTTATATTGAAATACAATTTCCGATTAAATGAACCCTAGGTTTGTTGAGAGAAATTCATCACTACCAACATTTGTAGAGGTGGCAAAGTGTTACGTTCTGCTTTCTATTTAAATAGTGTAAATGTGCTGTTGTAACTGCAGAAACAGGGGAAGGATCTGACTTCATCACTAATTTCACTCTCCAAGTGAACAGTAAATTCTGTTGAACAACACAAAAGACAAGTTCAGAGAGCTGGTACCTCTGACAGATGTGAAAGACAGGGAAGAAATGAATGACATTCTCCAGAGGATATTTTTCTGTCACTTAAGCAGTTTACATATTTCTCTATTTTCAGTGGATTTTTCTTCATCTGATCACCAGGGATCGTATGTGAGTTTAGGGTCACCAGGGCCATGTCGAGTGCCAGACAGATTCTGCTACAGGCAGATTTTTATGATGACAGCATGAAATTTTTGGAATGCACTGGTGAGTTGTGCAACTATTGTTAGTCTGTCATTAAAATGAAAATAAATAAATATATATATACAGACACACACATATATATATATGTCTTTTCTTTTACTGTAGACGAGCCCTTGATTTTTAATTTCATAAAATATAACAGGATTTCTTGGAAAAGATGAAAGAAGTTTCAAGTAAGTTTAACAATTAGCATTCCAAAATATATTGCAATTGATTTTTTTGTTTCTATCAAGAGAGTGAGAGAAGAATTTTTCTCAGCGTTAACAGACAGGGAACAATAACTGAGAAAAGGCAAAGTAAAAAAAGGCAAATGAAAAATTTGACCTTTTTATTTAATTCTTTCTTTCCTTCTGTCTTCCCTTTCCCTTTCTTTTCAGTGTTTCAATCTGTTCTCCTCATCCTTGGGGAACCTGCTTGAACCTGCATTTGTGAATTATAAGCTCTCTGTACTGTACGTAGCAGTTGTTAAGGATCAACTGATTAACCATTTTATACAAGATTTAGAGGACTCATTCCCATTTTTACAACTCCATGTGGGTTTTAAATATTGTAATGTTTTCCACCAGTATGTTTTCTGCCTCCCAGCTGTAAAAGAATACCTATTGGCTTGGGGGGTGGGAATTTATTTTTATACCATTTTTCTATAACACAATTTTTTCATAACACATTTTTTTCATGCTACTAACAGTATCTTCTGGGAAAGAATAAAAAAGTCTCAAGATGAAATACTGTTCTCTTCATTCTTCACTCAGGTTGGTGAATTACAATTTTCAAACACAAGGTATCACAGTACACACCAAACAACGTAGAAAGGGCATGTTATGGGATTCCTTAATTCACTTACTTTTCTTGGTTTAGCCAGACCCTTTACATTCTTCCTTATATTTAATATCCTGTGTATTTCTTAATGGCAGAATAAAGGGCTCACATAAAATAAGTCAAGCTCAAAAGTCTTCTTTACATGGGTACTTAAAATTGTATTGTACATATGGGTTTGTATCAAGACACTAAGGACAACAGCCATGGTCCAAATTCATTCTCTCTGCAGCTTTTAGCAATGGTTTTTCATTCTCTTGGGGTGACTGTGAACCCCTTTGCCTTCCAATAACTCAAAAAGTTGCAGAGCAGAAGTGGGCAATTCACGTAAACTAAACTATGAGTAATTATAAGACCAGTGTATTCACTTGGGGAGATCTTCTGAGCACCTTAGTCTTTGTTTTCTAATGGTTTTAAAAGAAAAGCCTTTCCTTCGGGAAGTACAGAATTATTTTCCTGTGCATTTTTGGATCTAAAATTCTATGGTGGGATCTACAGTAATGATTTTTAGATCTTCACCTCTGCTGATTTCACTGTAATTGCTGAAGTCTTTCAACCCATTGTGTTCCTACCTTTGCTTCATCTTCACAAAGCATTTATCTGTTTACAGAAACAGACGTGTATCACTACCACCACCACCAATAATGTTATAATATTATCATATTACCACAATACAGAAGTTATTACAATATGAACTATAATGATTGTAATTATACGTTTAGTTAATGTTGTTTAATAAAACATAATAATGCTTTAACAAGTATAATAACAAAAATGCTACTTAGGATCCTGAGAAGGAGCAAGAGTGCTTTTGGGCTAATGTAAAATATATTCTTAACTACTTACTTCACAATGAAATCTAAATACTATCAAAAAGTACCAATTTACCCCCCCGTGAACTAACCAGGCAGGACAAATTTAATTTGGTTTATCCTGCTTTCTCTATGAGCTAACCTAAAGTATAATAAATAATTTCACATTTGCCACAGAGCACATACGTGGGCGTTTGCTGCAGAGCCATCGATGCCCAGTTGTTGTAACTTGTGTCTAAGACCTAAATCAGGAAGGCATTTCTATGTGGCTTAACAGACCTTTCTTAATTAGTACTGGAGCATCTTCATTTCACCGTAAACAGAAGAGTGGCTAATTAAGCCACGATCAAATTCCTGATGGGATCTGGGATTCTGCAGGACACTGTCCCTCTGACTGAACATCTCTTGGAGTTACCAGCTACCAAATGAATTTACCTCTTGCTCTGATCCAGAAAAGAGAATTTCTGAAGGAAGAGACCAAAATCAGCGGCACTTGGGATGCACAAGAGCCACAATTACACGCAAACCTAAACCCCAGCAGCTCTCCTGCAATCGGGTTTTAGATTAGGAAGAACCTCGTCCCACCACGTACTCCCATCTGGTACCTGGAAACTTTTCTAGATTAAAATTCTTTGACACTGGTATTCATTAATAATTTGGCTCCTGACAAGATAAAAGCCTTGAGACAACAAATACCCAACAAGCTGCACAAAATACTTCCCAGGAAGATGATGGGAATCGTACAAGCATCAGACACGCAAGGGAAGAACTTGAATCCAAGATGTGTTACCACTTGGACTTCTATGCCTACCACTTAGAGATTTTCTTATTTTCCCCCTCTACATGAAATAACATCATTTTTTCCTAACATCGTATTTCTCCAAGTGGAATTTGGAGGTTCCTGGAGGTAAGAACCCAGAGGGCACCACAGAAGAGAGAAAGTATAATAAGTCATACAGATCTGCAAATGAACGAGAGAATCTAGATATATCAGTTCACTAATACCTGTGAATCTGAGAGAATCTGTGTTGAACACATTTCAGGCCAAGATCTCTCCATTCTTTCTCTAGAACATTCTTGCACTGCTTATCCCAGCACCCACTCACCTAAATATCCTCTTACAGAAACACACATTGCACAGAAAAATCAATGCATTCTTATTTTTTTAATGTATGAGAGTGCAAGCACCTGTTGTACCTTTAATATATATATAATAAAAGCACCAGATGCTGTTTTCTTTTCTTTTATGCATTTTTTTGCAACAAATTTCTTCTGTGTGCAACATAATTTCTATCACACTATTTTTAAGTGACAGGTTCTTCGTAATGTTTCTACCCTGCTAGGAATTGAACAACATTTAAACTTTTTGCATGTTTAATTTGCATAGGTGTTAAACAAAAAGTTAAGACAAGATTCTTAACTGAAAGAAAAACGTGAGAAGTTCAAGATCCAATCCCATGAGCTTTTCATTCGAAGCATCACCTGCTTTGCTACAAGATGTTCGGAACAGATTAGGTGGTTTTGAGCCTTCAGCTCCCTTCATGTACATAAAATGAAAAGATATTTTAAGGTGTTCATCAATTTGACAAAAGCCAACTGCTACCAGAACAGATAAAGCTGCCCTGAGCTGGGAAGTGTCCTCACAATCCAAGTCATCTGCCTGATGGCTCCATTGCTGCTTATTTGTTAAATATTTGCCACATATTTACAAAGGAGTTACATGATTATAGAGATTCTGAAATAGGAAGCACTGCCAAATTCTATAGCTATAAAAGTGAAATGAGAACCCAATTAAGGTCGGGATGTCCGTTGTCTAAATATAAGAAATACTGCACAGGATTGGGTGACACAAGTGGTGCTTCCATAGTCAAAGGTCCTGTTTCTACCAGATAAATCATCCTAGTATTTCCCCCCTTCAAAACTAATCTGTTGTGGTTTGCATAAACTGAGCTCAGTGTTATGTCTTGCAGTTACTGTACATCCAATATCAAACTTATATTAATCAGCTTATTGAACGTGGCTTAGATTGTACTTCAAATTCATTCACAATTTTCCTTGACTTTATCTGCAAGACTTGGTCCAATCCATATTATGTGTTACCTTTTGCCTGTTAACATTGATAGCATCTCTTTTTATTGGGCTCTTGATGCCCACTGATGTTTTATGCATAATGATGCTCAAGTTTAATTGAGCTGTAAGCTTCAGTTTAATTATGAGCCTTCATGATACCTTCAGCACTTTTTCTTCTCTGATTACTGTTAACTGGTTCTCTCTAAACCCTTTAAAATCCTTAATCTATTAAACCACTAGTAGACGAGTCATTTTTAGGGCAAAGTCTAATTAGACTATTGCAATTATCTTAATGCATCCTCAGTATTTAGGAAAAAAAAAAACACACACACCACAACCAACCTGAATGAAATTCACCTTGTGGAACATTCCAAACATCCACATTTAATGATTTGATTCACACTGCATGTGTCTTGTGCTTGAAATGAATTTCTATGTGGAGAAAGAGAAGTGACACTTAAGGATGTCATCTCTTTGGATAATTTTCTGTTCATTAAGTTCCCCACAGGTTTCATAGCTGCGACTTTCAGACCTGTTGTGTAATTTTGCTCCTTTCAGCTTCAGAGTCAAAGGAAGAAGAAAAACACAAACAAACAATGGCAGATATATCCAGATAAATAAATTGCATTTCTTTTAAACAATTCATTTACATCTGTCTCTAATATAATTTCTAAAAAATAAAAATCTCTTCTATTATTCAATAGATCACCAAAAGTCTGGTGGTATTTCATAGCACTGGAATGATGAAGGAAACTAAAATGATATATATTTCAATTAAAATATTAAAGGAAACTACGTCTCGACTTTACTGCTTTTGTAAAACCCAATGTACTTAAAAAAAAATGGCAATTTTGATCCAGTCTATTCTTTCAAGTATAAATTCTTTTTGTATTTCTTATACTTATAATGTTACATATTATATGCATAACCTCTTCCTACTTAATATGAATAATTAGTACACACATACAATATTTTTCCCCACAGTTTCAAGGAGGATCCTGGGTGTCACTTGACTATGATCCACTGTGAATTGCTAATGGTAAGATGTGCTACTCATATTAGGGTGCAAAAAAAAATTCTGGGATGGAGCTGTTGCATTTGCACTAAAATCCAGCGAAGAAGGGCCATGGAGCACTGGAGGTACATTTTTCCTGAGATGTCTCCAGGCCAACTGAATGCTGTTGCTTATTTATTGCAGAGTATATCCACTCAGAAGAAAAAGAAAATGTATTTCTTAAGTATACAGGCAATATTTAATAAATTTTGAATTGTCTATAAAAGTCTAACACTTAACAATAAATTTATTAAAAAAAAAAGTAGAAGAAGAAAAAGATAGGTAAATGAAGTAGAAAGCACTATCACCTAAGTCCTTTTGGAACCAAATCCTATGGACTGTTACTGAAACAGATTCCTAGTTAGTTAACATGCTTTAAAAGGGACTTGAACACAAGCCCTATGGGGAGAGGCTGAGGGAGCTGGGCTTGTTTAGTCTGGAGAAGAGGAGGCTTAGAGCTGAGCTCAGCACTCTCTAGAACTACCTGAAGGGCAGTTCTAGCCAGGTGGGGATTGGTCTCTTCTCCCAGGCATCAGCAATAGGACAAGGGGCCATGGGCTTCACCTCTGCCAGGGGAAATTGAGGCTGGCTATTAGAAAGCAATTCTTTGCAGAGAGAGTGGTCAGGCACTGGAATGGCTGCCCAGGGAGGTGCTGGACTCACCAGCCCTGAAGGTTTTTAACCTGAGATTGGCCATGGCACTTAGTGCCATGATCTAGTCAATGGACTGGAGTTGGACCAAGGGTTGGACTTGATGATCTCTGAGGTCTTTTCCAACCCAGTCCATTCTGTGATTCTGTGAAAATGCTTCCTGAAAGTTTAAGTATCAAAATAAGCCAATTACATATTATTCAAAAGCCCAAAGGAGGGATATCTGACCTTGAAATACTTTTGGTAAAACTTTTCATTTTCATCCTTTGAAAAAATTTCTAAGGCATTTTGTAAATTTTATAGCTATCAGTCTAGTAATTGAACCCTAAAATGAAAAAGTTGAAACACTAAGAGAGAGAAGGGAGCTCTGTGTTCTGTGTTGTCTGGTTTTGTTCAGTCAGAACTAAGCTCCTGAGTTTTCTGTCTTCACGTTCTCTGTGTTAATAACACACTGTGAGTTATATTGGCACATGCATTGTGAATGTGGGGAAAACAATTCTCAAAATTAGAAGGTCAAGGATCAGCATTAATGTTGACTTTTGTCTCTTAGTTTCAAAATCCCTACTTCTCACTGTATAAGCATAACCTAAAATAATATTTAAAATATTGCTTTCCTCTTCAGGATTTGTCACTTGTTCCCTAATTTATATATTTATTTTCTGCAACAGGGATCTTGATGATTTTTTTTTCCCCACCCACTTCTTCACTTGTTGGCCACATAAGTATCTGTCTTTTTGGTTAAATTCCTGAATTTGGAATCAAATTTCTCAAATATAAATGAACACACCATGTACAGGGAACATATCAATTTGAAATCAATGATTTGCCTTCTTGCATTATAAATTACTTTCTCTAAAGGCATCACTTTACATTACGCACTTCACCAAGTGCAAGACTGAGCTTGCAGTTCTTGAGATTGCTAAAATATTCTGCTATTCCTATCCAAATAGCACAATTTGCCAAAGCAATTCTGATGGAGGACAATTGTGGTCGCCTAAGGAAATGCAGTATACAAAAGTTTACAGCTTATCAGCAAGTCACATGAGAAAGGGCTGATACATTTCCTTGCATCTTTCTGCTCCAGTTTTCTTTATTCATTTAAGCTTTCTGTAATATCGACACTGTCATGCAAAGTACCGGCCAAATCTGCCTAGAGTGTATTAGTATCTTCATAAGAAAGATATTTTAAATATTTAAAATCTATATGAACCTCCTCAACTACCAATTTTGAGAGATATAATTTCTCCTTTACAAAAGAAACGCTCCTTGTTTTGCTTTATTCTTTCAAAGCAGTATATATACTGTCCATAATAAACTTATAGTGTTTGTATTGTACCACAATTTTTTGGGAGGGAGGTTTATTTTTGTTTCTTCCAGATCCACAAGCCAGAAGACTAAATCTTATTGTGGAGCCACCCAGGGTGAATTTCAGCAACACTGAAGGCAAACAACAGCGGTTGAGAAATTCTGCAAAGCAGAAGCGCTTTTCTGCCAAAAACACTCACAGCTGCCTTCTCAGAAAAATAAAATAAAATAAAATAAAGTCAAGGTGTTCCCCTGGACCTACTTTACAGATTTGTGATTATGCAAGTGTTCTGGTCTTCCTGTTTAACATATGCAGATGGAGTCAGTCTCGTTCGTGTTACACCGTGCTGGTTCCAGGCTCATCTGCAAGGGTCGGTAGCTGGAGGTGCCAGCACTCGCAGCTGCTCGCACTTTGCACGTCTCTCTCTCCGGCGAGTAAGTCCTTGTTTAGTCCTGCCTGATGCGCCCGTGCATACCAAATGCTGGGCAAAGAGGGACATCAGCAGTCTTCTTTTCTTCTACGCACTCATAACTCTTTGGGACACCAAAGAATTCACCTGACTCGCTTTGGAAGGAGCTGGGATCACTGTTAAGCATGATAAAACCTAATTAATAAGCCTCCTCCTCTGGGATGATAACATTATTGCGCTCTCGCTTAATGCTGTTCAACAAATTTTGCACTTGTACCGCTTTTTGCATTGACTGTACGCCAAAATCCAGCCCGGAGTAGCCAATGTAATCTCTGCTCTGTAGCCATTCTGGTTTTTAGTACTTAAAGCACCAGCTCAGACAACACATAAAGATGAGCTACTGTTTGTATATTACAACTTCCAGCACATAAAAAAGCAGTATGCAGGTACTGCAATGTTATCATAGCTCAAATTAACCACTTACGGGCTGCCAAATGACTCTCTTGCCTTTTTATCTGGCTCAGGTCTTACCTCGCCGTATAAGATCACTGCCATCATTATTTGATTTTATTATGAATTATTATTCCATCGTTACAGGCAGGAAAACACACATAATCTTCTGCCCCTCTCTGTTTGATACTTCCATGTCACAAACTTTGGAATGGCTTAAAAAAGCGCTTCTGAAATTTTCTGAAGATAGGTCTTGGACAGTGACGTACTGAGCTGAATTCTTCTCACTTATCCCCAGTTAAGGTTAAACTGTGCCTTGACCAGAAGGAAAATACATAATTCTGTCACTATTACAGAAAATGGCAGAAATTGCTCCAAAGTTTGGCAAATCCAGAGCAGAAACGCAATACAGTTCTCTAATAATTAGTCACAGGAACCTTTCATACAGATCTCCTTCACTCAAGGTTCTTTAAATCAATTCACAGTATTTTTCTAAGAGGTTTTACTTTAGTTCAGCAGAAGATGCACGATGTAGAAACAGCTGAGATCTACAACTTGCATCCTACAGAAAATCAGCCTGGATTTTTGCAACAGTTCTTTTGTGCTATTGCAAATATGATATTCTATGTCTAAGAAAATGTTTTATTCTTCTAACCTATATTGATCAAAAAGGAAAGTGTTTCCATCTGCAATTGACCATAGTTTCTGAAAGAGTGTTACAGGAGCTCAGTTCACAGCATCAGCATGAGGTATGGTAGACTAGGAACATAAACCTGAACGAATGAAATCTACTACCAATGGTTCATAATTTCGATGGAATATGAGTCACTGTATCTAACACCTAGAGAAAAATAAGGTCAATAATTAGTTTACTATATGTTTAGCTGGCTTGATAATTGAGTCAACACTTAGAACTTCTTTTTCTTCCAGAAAATGACTGAATTTGATGTGTTTACTCGTTACCCTTCCAACACATTAACACAGTTCTCACTTGGACAACAGCAAAACCTGAGATTCAGTTACCAAACCCAGGGATTTTCTTCTTGCTTGATTCCCTGTTTTTGAAATAAGCTCTTGTACAGACCAATAAAAAAGTCCTAATGACTTGTTGTAAAGAGCCCTAATAACACCAAAGACCAAGGCAAATTAATTAAAACCTAAGAGCTGAAAAACTGCCCTATTGCGGTGAATATTTATTGGTCAAACACAATAGCAGAGAGTGAACAGAAGAGACAGAACAGTCCCCCTACGGCAGTTCTGCATGATGCTCCACATCTGCACCCATGGTAGGAAACAAAGACGCTGGTCACACCAGCAAAGAACTGAACTTAATTCAACTTTTGCATATTTTGGTTGAGCTTGACCATTACAGTTTCTTTTTAGATCCAAGTAAAATTAAAAGGTTTATCTGCTTCAATATCAAAACCATGAATACTGGTAATTTGGGAAAAAAGCAATATATTTGTATATTTTAAGGTCAGTGGGGACTAATACTGCACCCTTTCTTACATGCTAATGGTGTGACCAAATGCATTTTATTCAAGACTAGATTTTCCTAAGCAATATACACTTCATAATTTCCCAAGAAAATATTTACTTAAAAACTCACAGGGAAAATATATTTCATGGGGAAAAGGCTGCTGAATTTAAGTAGCATGGCAAAATACCATGTTTTGACTGGCATTCTACAGTTATTAAGATGCTGTATTTTTTCATGACTTTTAATAATGTGTTTCACTTCTGGTTTATACAATAAATCTCTCAATCACTTGATGCTGAAATCACCTTCAAAATTTATTTCCTTCCATCAGGCACATGAACCAGTATTTATAGGATAAATGTTATTATTGTAGGGTTTTCCATGGAAGTTGACTGCCCACTACTGACTGATGGACTGACTTGGGAAAACAAGATCACTATGACTTATTTTAAGACAGTATATCAAGAAATTCATAGATTAAAAGATTTATAGAATGGATCCTGAAAAATGTAACTGTTAGACTAAGAAGTCCAGAACATAGGTTGTATGTATTATAAATAAACAGAATAAATACAACCAAATGTACTAAGTCTTACCAAATTAATATCTGAGTTAATGTAATCAGAGTTTTTAAAAATTCACAGAGGAAAAGACTGGAATTTCTCAGTGCCAATCTCCAAAAGATATGGAACTATATGGAACTTTGTATTATAAACATTTCAGACACCAGTTAAAAACTTATGTGTGATTTGTACAACTCTTCTGAAGTCTGATTGCTGCAGTTTACATTTAGAAAGTGTAAAAACACTCCTGATCTCTCAAGTTAAACTTCATCACCTGTTTTTAGCAGTTACAGGCTCCAACTTCAGTGGTTGAAGTTCTAAACAAGGCTCAATTTTTGATGACCATCCACACAAACCTGAAGGTGTTTCTTGATGGCAACACCAACACAGCATTTTCTGGTGTACAATTTGACCACTTAAGCTCACTTTTGGTCTCAGTCCCTTACACAATGGAAATGTCCATAAGAGCAACAGGTAGAGCAGATATCAACTGGTAAACTGAACACTGCTGACCACATTCGGTCCCATCGATAGATACTGTTGTGAGATGGAAGATCACCCAAGTTAATTCTCAGTCTGCATGCCACCAGTTTAATCTTTGAGTTCTGAAACATTAAAAATTTATATAAATCTATGATACACTGGGACTTTTAATGTTAAAAATATACATAAATCTATCATACACCAGGACATTATTTTTTTAATTCTGTTCTACACATCTCTATTATAGAAGCAGATGGCTGACTAACAAAGTTGTGACCTCAGCAGTAGACTTCCAGGTAAAGAAGGATTCTGTATTTAGAAATGGAAAGCTTTGGGTTTTATCACTGTATAGACTGCTCAACACTTGCCAAATTCTTTTTAAAATCAACTTACACCAACATAAAGCAGATGGGTAATAATATCAAGTAGCAAGTCATTTCTGCCATCCATTTCACCTTATGGTAAAGGAATATCTAAAACCAGCAGAATTTTCTCAAAATGCACCAGAAAACTGTAAAGTCAACAAATTCACCACTTATTCACTATTTTCCCCATTTCATCATCTTACTTTAGTTGCCTCACTTTAAGCAGATTAATATCCGATATCTTTCCCTTTTCAGTAAGAAAATGATGAAGCCTCTTTCCATTGGGACCATTTCAGTAGTTGGTGTTTAGCACACATTGATTAAGATGATGAACTTTCTGGGTTAGAAAACTTATAATTTTTTACAAAGTGGAAAAAAAAAATTAAATTTTCTGCTTTGGAAAATGACAATTTCTGCCACCAGTGTTGGTGACAGAAACCTTCAAATCATTTCTGATGTGAACAGAAAGGGCATCCTGCAAAAAAAGGAAAAAGAGACAACACATTTGGGCAAGTTTGCCTTGTTAGTTCCAACGGCACAGAGAAGCACAATGTCTAATATTTGGCTATGCGTGATCTTCATAAACTGCCTGAGGGAATGGCAGAAAGAGACAGAAAAAAACAACAACTAGAACCATTTTCACATCAGAACACAGCTGGGGAGAGAGATAATAATGATGCCGTCCTTATGCATGACGTCCCTGTGTTTGGAGCGCTTAGGAGAGAGTTTACTGCTTCTCTGGAGACTACCCACAAAGTCAAGCTACAGATTAAGTTGGGAATGGCGTGTCTACTCTTCCCAACAAACTGTGGACCTCTTCCAGATGAACAAATGTGGATAAACTAGAGTCACAGGACAAGAAATAAAGTATGCAAGAGGAAGTCAAGCTTTGTGTCCTAAAAATAGGGATGTTCAACGTGGGGGGATGGATAAGGGATGTTTTCTGTACTATTCTGTTTATCAATGGGTTTGCTCTAGTGACTGATGAACAGAGAGTTGGCTAAATTGACTCCCAGAGGCAAATCCTCAGTGCTCTGGCACACGACGCACCCAACATTGCAAACCCAAACATGTCAAAGCTTGTTTGTCTTGCAGGAAGTCAACAGGCTTTATCAATAATGCACCACTACTCCATTATTTATCTCTAGAAAATTAAAAGTACATCCGGTCTGTCAGGTTCACCTGTGTTGTCTTTTACACACTATTCCACCTTAAAATGCTAGCAGTTAGTTTTTCAAATTAAAATGGAGAAAATTCAAGATAAAATCATGGAATTAGAGAAATACAGCAATCAGTCTCCCAATTCTGACTGCTGAACCCATACCTGGAGTGCTCCATTTCAAGAAATTCTCTGGGATTTTCGAGCCAGGAAAGCAACAGAAATCACATTTATGCTGGATGAATCCACGCCAGTGGTGGAGTATGAACCTCAGCAGCAGGTGCTTCTCCCAGCAGGTCCATTCCCACCACACCACGCCACCTTCTCATGGCCCAAACCAGGAAATCCAGGGGCTCCCACACCCCCACTGCTAGTCTGGCATTAGATATCTGTAAATACAAATTTACCCAAAACTTCTTGCAGGTGAAGTGACCTTATTAAACAACACTTAGAAGAAACACAGAGTTCCTTGTAAAACTGCACTTGAAAAATAGGATGGAAACTACCCCTCGGTCACTAATTACACACCTCAGATAACCCGTTCTATTTCAAGTCTCCCAGTGGATATTCTTGTGGTATCCCAGGCTACACTTCTGTTTTATTTTTCTTTTTCTGGTGACTCTTAGCATTCTTTATTTATCAGCTGGAGCATTTGGCATCAACACAATAGAAAGACTACGTTAACCAAAATATAAGGCATTTATATCTACAGATAGAACTTCCTGGATTTCCTCAGCTCATTCTTAAACTGTTGGTTGTTTGTTTCTCCTCATGTAACTACTATTGGTTTTGAAAGCAAAGCTGGTCACTGCATTTTACATTGAGTAAATACAAGTCTATCTACTATTTCAAAATGCTAGAGATTTCTTAAAAAAAAAAAAAAAAAAACTACCAAGTTTCACTTCATTTTTTAATAAAAGCCAGTTTCTTCTGATCTTCATATGATAATAAACTTTCCTAATATTTTCCATTGAAGATTAATACACTTCTCTAGAAAGTTATATCTAATTTATGTGACTTTAAGGGTCATGCTTTAATAACAATGATGAAACACGATTATTACTTCCTAATGCTGAAATTACAGTTTTTACATTGTAAATTTTTCCTGCTATGCGCCCTGTGGCACTAACATTTTTATCACTCCATGTGTTTCTAGTTTTAAAACCTTTACCCCTGCTGTTTGAAAAATATTTCTCATTTTCGTCCCCTATGGAGTACAGAAATCCCTAAAGGCAAACCATTAGTGATCTTTCTGCCTTTTCCCAAACACTTATTATGATCACCAGTGTTGCTTCCACTGCCTCATTGGCTTTTGGTAAAGTATGCAAATGAGGTGTTCAAAATACACACTTTTTGCAACTGTGCAAGTTCATACTGATTTATAAAATGGGAAGGCTATTAAAGTGACTGAAAATGTCAGCAAGATTTATGCATGGGTGACAAATTGTATTGGAAATGCTCATTTTTAACATGGTCTTTGGATTCCTTCTCTTTTTAAAAAAAATATATATTGTACGTGATACATTTTCTTTAAGGCCATTTGCCCCTCCCATCTCCCCATTTGTTTTAAATACACTCCGACAGTGACTTTTTGACCAGGAAAATAAACAGAACTATTCACATTGATTGTTTTTATCATGGAAAGCACAAATTATTTTTTGTCTTACCTGTGCTTTTCCATGAAGCTATTTAAGATATTGCTTATACCTTTGCTTCATGATGAAACACTTGTGGACCAAATTGCTACTTCCATGGAAAAAAGAAGGGACACTACCTGAAAAAGCACGATTCTTCAGATAGTGGTATAGCCAATTCCCATCTTTGGGTACACAAACACTCCAATCGAGAATGCAAAGCTTATATTTCAAAGCAGAAACTGCCCTGACACACATAGGACCCAATCTACGAGAGCAAATCCATATCCAAATATAAAGACCATTAAAAGAAAAATCAACATGTGGCACTTAAAATCACTACAGCTCTTAAATTTGCCAAACATGGATAAAACAGACTTGGAATCATGTGAAAACTAGTAAAGGAACCCTATTTTATAATTGTATGATAAAGAAATATATTATGAAAACACTATTCTACACTTCACAATAGTGAGGAAATGATGGAGAAATTGATGAGGGTTCATTTCAATTTCAGCACCAAAGGCAAGAAGAACCTTATCATTGATGTTAAAGAGAAAAGGTTCAGGCCCATAATCACACATCATATTATCAACATATGTAAAGGCAGAAACGCTGTAAAGAAAGAAAAATCAACAAACTATTGAATGTCTTGAAACACTCGCCCGTAATCTCAGATGAATAAAGAAAAATACTGGTCTGATAGCAATATATTTATAACTTCTGTCAACATATACAGTATTATGTGTGTTTCTTTCAATAGTTTAAAGCATAGTGTGTTCTACGATACTAATATCAAGGAAGACAAGCTGTGCTTTTGTGATTATTTTCCTCTCCTCCTGTGCATTCAGTTGGGTGCAAATCCCACTCCCATGAAAGCTTAAACCAGTGTTTGGGTTTGGGCAGTTATCCCAACCTACAGGGTTTCATGGCATCAGTCTGCAGGATCAGCCACCTAAGCCATGTATTCAAGATATCTAAGCACCTACTGACCACAGATATCGGTATTTCAACAGTATTTAGGGGCACATAAATGCAAATTAAGCTTTTCATGATCTGGTCCTTATTTGTGACTATTTTTTTTAATCAATACATGTGAGTTGATTTACAAAGTGAGTTCAGGACACGAAACAGCAGATTATTTGGGTACCCACAGCAGCTACGGACACAATCCTCCCTCTGCCCAAATTCAAAATGCTTTAAAAGTTACTATATCATGCTTTGTATTGAAAAATTCAATACCGAGAACTTAATTCTACTTTTTATATTCAGATCAGTCAGTACCAGTACCATTATTGCTCTGATTTTCCTAATTAGTTCATTAAGTTGCATAATAATTGGTTTACTGCCACCCACTTTTTATGATGCTAGAACTGTGAAAATAAAATTGATTTAGGGCCTTATTCTGATCTATTATGCTTACTCACTCACATATCCTGGTGCTTGCTGCAGGTTTTTTTTCCCCCTTCATCTCTCAAACTCTGCATATTTTTCCCTGGTTTCACTTAAAATGCATCCCATATTCCAGTTTTATATAGGTGGATTTCAGATGTGCATTTTACAAAAATAAACAAATAACCACAGCATTGCCAATGGAAAACATCTGTCTCTCACCTTAGGAGGTCAAGATAAAACTCAGTGTGTGAAACACAACGTACGAGTTTGAATTTATTTCCATTGTGTTAATGACATATATCAATTGCCTTGACATAAGTATCTGGCATATTATAATAATGGGGTACCGTCCTAAAAGAGATGGCTCATTGCTGAACGATCTAAACAAAAACATGATGCATTACATGGAGAACAGGGCAACTATCTGTTGCTACCCTGGCTGAGCAGCAGAGAAGGCAGCATGTGAAACATGTTTTGGAAAACAAAACTAACTGCACAGATGCACAGTGTCCACTCAATGCAAATGCCTGGTGCAATAAGAGGTATGGAACATTCAGGTCAGGAAGGTGGTTTGGATTTGGAAAGAATTTAATATGAACTCAGCTTTAATCCACACTGAATTTATCCAAATGACTCATTTCCAGTACATAATAAAGCCACAGTGTCCTTGTTCTGGGTAGGCATAGCCAGAACAGAGCAGCAATTTACACCAAAGGATGCAGGAAATATGCTCAGATACAACATACAGTTAGCGTGGACCTCACTCTTTTAGAATAATAGAAGGGAATAGGAATGGGAATGGGAGAATAGCTCTGCTCTCATTTGTTGCTTTCCCAAAAGCTACTCTGCCAAAAGAGAACAAGAAACACTCCATTGCTTCATCCATTTTGTGCAGGATGCATAGTAAAAGAAAAAAATATCAAAAATCTGAAAATGTGTATATTTCCTTATGACTTGAGACAGTTATTGGTTGAAGGCACTTCTGCCCACTCTCAACATCAAAGTTCCAAAAAGAAATGCTAGCTCCTCCTCTGGAAAAAACAAGGGAGGTCCATACCTTGCAGCTCCCCATGGCCCAACCCAAGAGCCCAACGCCAGGTTGTGGTGGTAAAATGAATAAAACAGAATTCAAACAAGAGTGGACAGAGGTTTTTCCTGAGTTTTTGCTGCTCTTGGCCTGCTTTTATTTTTGGCTGTCAACTTTGCAGCTTTTGGAAATGGAAGTACACAGACACTATGTAAATCTGATATTATCCTCCAACAGAAGCAAGGACCTGTCCTCTGCGCGTGTGTTTCAAGTGGTAAAAGTTTATTGAGATAGCAAACGGTTTAAAATGTTATTGGGAATGCAATATGGTGCATTATATTCTCATGTTTACCAGATGGTTGCCTTAAACAAACGCCATCAGTTGGCCACTAACGCTTCCAAATGAAGAGACAGCGGTTCAGAGGTGGCCGAGACCTTTCGGTCCTCCCTGCCAGAAACACCTTTTTCCTCCCCGGTTCCAATCCACACTCATCACATTAATTGCTCTGGACCATTGAGTCCCAAAACTTTGGTGCCAACTGCTTGCTGTCCACCCTCAAAATATTCTCTCGGATGAGAAAACGCCCATCAGAAATTTAGTTCAAAACACTTCTGAAGACACAGTTGACTGATTCTGACTGTAATCAGTGGTTAAAGCATCTCAGACTACAATTTGAGAACCAGTCACTCTTGTTTTAAATACTCATCACAAACCCGAAGCACAACATTAAAGAGATTCCTCTACCAACACCATGCTGCAGAACAAGTTTTGGACCCTCTCTCTATGCTAAGACATATTCATGTCACTATATTCATACCACCATTTGCCAGAAAAGGGCTATCAAGTCAAGGGCCAATTCTCCCCATATAATATTTCACTTACATTACTCCATTTCCCCTGTTCTCCCAGCATATGGCCTCATTTGATGAATATTTTTTCTTGCTGATGTAAATATTCTCAAACACTGCAATAAAAATTTCATTACGAAAGTGATTGAGATGTTTTCGGTAGTTTTGCTAAAAAGAGATGATTTGCACATTTTTTTCAAATATACACTTGAAGGGAACCGATGTGAAGTTAGTGCTATAATAAAAATGTAAATAAAATTCATTATAGTTCATAGATTTCCTGATATCATCTTTATTGACTCAATATTATTGAAATATGTAAAAATAAATATGAAATTATTTTGAGAATACATCAGTATACCTTATTTTATCATCATAAAATAATAATAGAAAATTCCTTCAGGAAAAAAAAAAAGACATTTACAATACATGAATTTTCTTATGTTTTCCACATGTGATGTTACATAAAATTAAACTTATATAATTAATGTCCCTCTGTTTATGAGCAGCGTTGTTTTATTCTTACTGCACACAGTGTCTCAATGCCAAGATACAATGCAGACCCACTGGAGCCAATTTCCCTGCAGAATCACAACATTTTAATGGTTTCTTGTAACCATCCAAATCGTACTAGTTGAATGATGTTTGTCAACGAATCTTTTAGCTTAATTGCAAGATGTCGTATGTGTTTCATGACCTGGTTTTGGGGTCAAGTAACATTTATACCTCACTGGAGCAAATAGAAGTGTTAGCATTGAAATGTAATATCCAGTGGGTTATATGCTGGAGCTGACAGACGTCAGAGGTGATTTTGAATTCTCATTTAATATTGTAATTTACTCGTAGAATGTAAGTCAGAGCTGACAAAGTGTGGCTCAGATTTACAGATTTGGAGGTTTTTTTGAGCATTTCCTCACATCCATGTGATCACAGAGTAATTTGGGAGGTTAAGGGAGGTCTTTGCCCTGACCTCCTGCCCCAGCAGGGTCAGATCTGGGGTCTGACCTGGTTGCTCAAGGATTGATCCACTCATGCCCTGCAAAGCTCTAAGGATGGAGGTGACACAACATCCCTGGACAAGCTGCTGTAGAGTGTACACTCCACTGCCACCCCCAGGACATTGATAAAGACAGAGTAAGTCTCAGAGAACCCTGTGGATTCCATCACTTCTCACAGACACCCAGGGATTAGGATTTAACCCACCCATTAACTACTGCCCTTTCAGACCTGCTCATCCAACCAGGTGTTAGTTGGTTGCTTTGTTGTTTTTTTTTCCAGCTTTATTCAAAACCACTTGCATTCTTTCCTAGTTCATATTCTTCAAATACTGCCCCATATGCTGAACTCTGTTAGGAGAAAGATTGTTTTTCCCCTGAGGGTGGTGAGAGCCTGGCCCAGGTTGGCCAGAGAGGTGGTGGATGAACCATCCCTGGAGACATCCCAGGCCAGGCTGGACGGGGCTCTGAGCAACCTGAGCTGGTGAAGATGTCCCTGCTCATGGCAGGGGGGCACTGGGGAGCTGAGAAAGTCTCTTCCCACCCAAACCATTATATCATCTATTACCAAATTTTATTATGTTTCAGTGAGAAAGGAAAGCTAAAGTTTTAATATCTCCACAAACAGAATAGGAAGCTTCTACTGCCTAGATAAATTTAAGCATCTGACTAGGGGTATTATAAAGTCCCATAGTCTCTCAGTCATTCTGTGGTTTATGTCACATGGGAAACGTGTGGCCTTGTGAGCACCAACTGACCACAACTGTAGAAACTGGGGAGTTGAATTCCAGTTCTGTTTTTAACATTAATTCATCATATGTGTGGTCAAGTGAGAAACTGATCTCTGACAGGGTTCAAGAATATAATCCATAGACTTCAGAAGTCGTAGTACCAGATAAGATACGCAATGACTGTACAAGACAAAGTCCTGGCTCTGTAGAACATTGTTCTTCCACCTGAAAACTGTTTAACGCATTGCAATGGGTCAGCACCCCCTCTACAAGTTTTGCACCAGAGCAGGTGCCATGAACCCCCATCCAACCAGTACCAAACCAGCAGAAATTCCTCTGAAATATGCAGTTCACTAGGAGACAGCAATGTATGTGCTGACCGAGAACAAACTGACATTGCTGAGTAATGCGGCCATGGCCACCACCACCACTCATGGTGACATCACTGCTCCACAGCCTCTGCTTCCCTGGTCATCACGAAACAAGTCACCAAACTGAAGTCACCACTTTGAAGAATCAGGATTCTTATTTTCTGAAGAATTATTTGAAATAAGCCCTGAATACCAAGTATAGAATGACACTCTTCCCATTGCTAAAATCTCCATATAGCTGTAACATTTTACCCAGCCCTGAGATCAGCTCTGGGCAAAACTAAAGAAATGCAACAGCAAATGCAGGGACAAACAATTTGGTTTTTTGACAATGGATAAACAGGCATCCTTCCCTGTGCGTTCCTCACTGGATCTTCAAGCCTTTGCCAACTTGATTACACAATTCTTAACTAAATATTTGCCAGCTGCAGCTGCAGTACTAAGTGGTGCTGCTTGAAAATTCCTTTAGCAAAAAATTATTGCAGCACTTTTATTTCTAGCATCTTTTCTTCTTATGAAAAAAATCCATTTAAGAATCCTAGATGGGATATTGAAATTAATAAGAACTTAAAAAATAAATATATTTCTACCAATAATTTTATATTTATTGCACTTAATTTAACAAATTATTGCACTAACTACATAGACAGCATTTTTCCCGTGAAATTATTATACTTAAATGAACTTTTGACAATGTATTAATTACAAGGACATGACCACATTTATTCTGCTGATCCGGTAATTACATGCATTAAAGAAATATTTATTCAGAAACCATGTAGTGTACTTCAAAACAGGCTTTTATTGCCAAGTTACATTTCCTGTATACAGCTGCCTTTTTGCCATTTATGAGCCTTTTTAAAACTTTTACAGAGGGCAAAAAGGGGACCAGAAATGCTTAGTACACTCTGAATTAACAACTTGCTCTGGTCAGGTTCAATAATTTGGGTTCTAGCTGCCACAAAATTAATTTTCATTCTCTAGACGTGCAATCTACTCAACCCAGTGTACCTGTATTAAACCTGCACATTTGATTACTAAATGTGCGGATATCCCTGATAATAAAGTCTTCCACCATCATAACATGCCTGAGCGCTCAATATGCACAGGTGAAACGGAAAAGCATTTCAGTCTTTGCTCTTGTCACAGAGCAAGAACCAAAATGACCATCAGGATTATTCTACAGTTTGTGGTGTGGCCCTTAAGTTTCACTAACATTCAAACCTGTGACTACAGTAAGAAAAGCCAAAGACTGAACACCACAAGCCTCATCTCCAAAACAATCTGATTTTTATTTTTAGACAGTGTACACAAGCACTCAAGTTATCAACTAGTTTCTTAGAATCATCTAGTTCTGTGTATTTGAGAGCAAACATAAAAAAAAAAAAATGAACTATTCTCAGTTTCATCCATTAAGCAAGGAATCTTCCCAAAAGTAGAACATTCGCCTAAAGAAAAATAACACATTTTTGTCCTTTTCTCTAAAAGGATGTTTCATAATGGCAGGAAACAGATTTATGGAGTCCTCTCATAATGAGCTGTTCTTGACTATCAGGAGCAGCCAAAGGTTAGAGCCACCTGAGAAAACCACCGCGTGTTGAAATAACAACTATATAGCAGAATTAAGTTGACTTTTGCTATATAGATCTGGTTTCAGATCCTTTGATCATTATTTTCATATTAAGGAAAACTTATAAAGCAAGTGAGGAAAGAATAGAATCTGGAATTCTGAAGGAACAGCCTTAATGATCATAACCACGCCGGCCAAAAGAAACAATTTGTTATAAAAGAAGGGACGTCACCTGCTGTAAGTGGCCTCACACTAAGAAAATACAGCAGAAAGCACTAAGGGAAACAGGCACGGAGGTCCAAATATTCTGAATGGAAAAATGTGGGTTTAAGTTCATTCATGGTTCAAGTCTCTACATTAACACATAGGGACTTTTCCTAACCACGTGAAGAGATTTACTCGTGCACCTTTGTGCACAAAATGTTATTCTAAGGCAGTTCGGATGTTTCCAATGTATTTCTGCCTTAACTATTTTAATTTTTTGACTGACAGAAATCTTTTGAATTCAAGCGCAATGGATCAAACAGATAAGATGGAGTTACTGTACTAAAACCAAATGAATATTGGCATAATTAATCCTCATTCACTTTCAAATACTACATTTTTTTACACTGACTACCGCCATAGCATGGTTACTTCATAATCCCTTTAAACTAGTTTAAAGCAAAAATACAGGCAATTTTGGTTTAAAATGTAGACTGACTTAATCTTTTATTTTACTCATTACTCCTATATAAATACAGATATATATTCCACAAAAATAAAATCACTAAAATAGTGGGTTATTTTCAAGAGCTGACACCAGAAAAACTCTCTGGTGGAAAATACACCATGCTGATCTTAACATTACAAGCTCTTTTTCAAACCAAATTTTAATTTCTGTGGTTTTCATTATTTCTGGCAACTGATTTTCATAGCTAGCTCAACACTACTGCTGCTGTTTTATAAACGACCTGAATTTCCTGGATAACATTTAAAACAGCGACATAAATGCCATACTACTACTCTCCATGCCTAATCAACAATTTCTGAAAAGAAATAGAATTATGCAAAACACGACCGCAAGAAATCTAAAGAAACCTCAGTCCAAGGACCTGACCAGTTGATTCACATCTCCTCTGCAATACGTGGTAAACCTGAAATCTTTTCCACCTAAAGTGCTGCCTATAAATGTGCTATATGGCAGCTAGGGAAGGAACCATTGCCACCCATAACCATTTGTTAGAAAACTCTTATTTTTTCTAGCCGTTTGTCCTGAAGGTTTTTCTTTTAGAAGCATTTGCAATGACGCAAAGAAGACACAAAGAGACAATAGAAGGAGAGACAGCAAAAATATTGTACAACTTCTTCTGTCTCAGGGACCTGTTTCATTTGATCATAAACTTTCAAGAAGGGCAACAGTTTAGAACAACAGAAAAAGCTTGTTGGGCAAAAAAATAATGGTATGAGATATCTAAAAAAATTGAATGTGATGAGAAAATAAAGTAACTAAAAAAGAAATTACTGGAATGTAGTTGAATCAAGGATTATGGACAGCCCTGGTCCTGGGTTGTAATGCGAGCTGAGGGTAAGAGTAGAAAGGAAAAGGGTCAATGTGTTATAGGGATGGAGAGGGTACCTGCACTCAGGAAAGACTAAAGAAGAGAAATCAAACGCTTAAGGGGAAAAGATGACAGTAATCAAGGCAGCTAAGGGCCGTGATAGGCATGGTGGAGAATGGAGATATGAAGAGGAGCTAAGAGAGAAGACTAAGCTGGAAAATAAACATGTAGGAAAGAGAAAAGTTTCAAATCTCCTTGGAAGCTACAACCCTGGCACTGGAAAAAGAAGAGCAGCACAGCCTGCCATGGTGGTTTCAGGATGGGAAAGGAAAGTACTTGGCGAAAAAAGTTCTGTATTATGTTTATTTGACTTTATCCTTATTCAAAACCTTCAAGTTTACTATTTGAGCGTAGGACCACAAGCAGTACTTGGGGCAGCCACCATCAGTTCCTTTCCTAGGGAAGAAACCCCACATTTACCACTTGCTGACACAATTTCAGGCACTTTGCAGCTTTCCTGCTCTGTATTATGAGTTAAAATTGAGCTGGCTGAGACCTGCAAGGCCACCTGCACCCAGTACTGCTCCATCTGATGCTGCCTCCAGCACGAGAAACATCTATACTTTTTTGAAAGGGAAATTAATGTACGTTATTTAAGTGAAAACTGAAGCGGATTTTCTTTTCTTCTGGTTACTGTTTACTAGATGAAAAGGTGAAAAGTAAGGAGTGTGCTTACTCAGAGTAATTGCCACAAGAGGTGACAGCAATACTAGATTTTGTTACCACAGCTTTCAAGGCAGGGAGGGTAATGATCACTCTTACTCTTGTAGTCACCCAGAATAACACAGAGGCACCAATTCTGAAGTCGAGTTACGATACCTGCATAAGTTAGCTTAGAGTTCGTTGTACAGAATTAAAGCAGAAATTCCTATTTAGTTCAAGGTAATGTCAACAGCCGCTGCAGTGGGGCCACAACTCGGCTCTAAGCACTTTGCCTCAGGTTGTGCTGCGAGACAGGCAGAAAAATAAAGCTCAGGTATCTTAACTCCCAGTTGTCTGGTCAAAAAGCAGACAAAGTGTCTCTAGTAAATAAAGCTGGACTGGAATTTTCACACAGACATTGCTGGTTTGTCAGCGATGGGTCTGTCCCGGCGCACAGGGATGTGCCGAGAGAGCCGGAGTCACCAGCCGAGAGCAGAAGCAGCTTCACACACCTCTCGGTGCCTCTCGGGCTCAAAAATCCCTCATTAGCGCATCTGAATATGTTAAATGACTCATTCATCCTTGCTCTAACTCCAGCTTGTTTTGTGACCTTGAGAAAGTGACTTTTTGGAAATGATGGCCCTCTGGTTATCTGAGCTGAACAGAGATAGTGCTGAGTGATGTACAACGGTCTGCACCAGGGTATGCAACCAACATTGTCCCTTTGAGCCTTAAATATTACACAAAAACTAGGCAAAAGCGTCACGGGCTAAAGTATTTCTGCAGTAGAATGGGCGTTATGTGCCTGACAATAGCAAGTACAGTACCTATGGATGAGGTTTGCTTTTGTTTTTCATCGCTTTGCAAGAGCAATAACCGTGACTGTCAGACGAGACAGATTTTGTTTCTCTTTCTTAAAAAGAACCAACAAAGTCAAACAGACTTACATCTGGTTTAAGGAAAATAACAGGCCATCTGACCAGAAAACAATGTCATTGTGTGATTTAAAACCCTCCTACTGCTATAACAAACATCAATTTTGAATATAGAATAACCACTGCAAGGTGGATCTAAAATGGATGTTGCTAAAGGTTATGCAAATGTAGGAAATTATACTTCTATCTCAATGTCATTACATGTGTCTACTTAGATGCACATTTTCTGCTATGTTTAAGTTAAACAAAACACTAAATGACTGTGTAGTATGACATCTCATTAATATGTTTCTATTCACATCTGTGCCTTTAGTATAAAAAAAATAGGCTGTTCTAGTGATAAGAGATTAAGTCCTTTAATTAGAAACAAATGACAAATCACTGTTAACCCCATGCGACGCTTTCGAAAACTTCCATCAAACATTCCCCTTAAAACATTATTAAGCCCAAGTTCAGCGGCTCTACTTCCTAGAAAGTGCTATTTAACAAAACCCAGGCAGGATGTTAATACTCGGGGCGAATTACAGGTTGCCAATGCGTTTCCTGCGAGGGGATTGACAGGGGATCATTTTGTTATGGGGCCACCTCCAGCGTGTTGTGACAACCACTCATTACACCTCCGAGCACAGCACTCAGCTGTAGGTTTCTACAGGATGCAAATAGCTCCAAATGGGTTCAATTTAGAGATAGCAGATAATGTATCATTCACTTCTTTAAGGTAGAAGCTTTTAATTTTCTTAGAAAAAAGCAAGAGGAGTACATTTCAGTCTCTGGAAATAAAGACCTACTTAACAAAGCCCGCCAGAAAGAAATGAGAATAGAAATAACTATTATAAAAATAAAAAGCTTAACTTGCTTTTTCCACTTGTCTCAGAGACATACAGGTTCTTTTAGCCAGCATCCCTATTTATTCAGGATGCTGTACAATTGTTCATTTAAAATCCACGCTTTGCAACTAGTAGCAAATGCATATTTGCATAGCAACTCTTTCATCTTGAGTAATACCAACAGGTTTTGCAAAGTACCCATACATAAGATCAAGATGGAGAGCAGTAAGTACTAATGCCAACTAATTCATGGCACAGGCCTAGTTACACATAGTTTAACCAAAACAAACAAACAAAAAGGGATAAGAAATGTCCAACCTGCTTAAAATTCGCCACATTCAAACAAAAAATAATTTGCTAGTCCAAAACACAAACGTACCCCCAGATATTGCAAGATTACACATTTTTAAAGGAAGTGCTGGGTGTGTTGTAAACAAATGGAAAACTCCAGGTACGTAACAGGCAACAGGTTTGTAAAGTTTTTATGGTAACATATGTACTTCTGTCACGTTATTGCTGCCAGTAAGTTCCAAACACAGACTTTAAACAGTGCTGTAGCTTCTCCAAGTCCACTTCTTTAATAAATATTCCACAGCTGATAAATCAAGTGGCCTTAACATCTGTGATTAACAGATTTAGTCCCTCCCCCCGTTTCTTTTCTATGTATATACATTTATTTACCTAACTATGTGTACAATATACTTTTAAGTATCTTATATATATAACAACGGGGGGGGTTGTCGCTCTGGGGTGTTTTGAGGTTTTTGGTTTGTATTGGGGTGTTTTGTTTTGGTATTTTGTTCACGTTTGTTTTGTTTTTTAATGAAATATCGGTACATAGAGAAAGACACTTCAGTGGCTACTGGAAACTGTTTTCCACAACTACCTGTGCATCACTACATACAACTTCAAGAGTTTGTGTATTTATTCAGTTTTGGGCTGGGTTACTTAGAATCATCCACAACACTGTGATTTAACAAAACAAAGCAAGGAAGTTATCATCTTCCAAAGCCAAATGAAAAAATATTTGTGTACTGAAAAACACTGGCTAAAGGAGCAAATGCAGGTGCACTTCTACAACAAGCTACTTATGGTAAACACAGCCCAAAAGGGAGGTACTTGGTTATTACATGATATATTACAGGGATGAAGATTTGGTATCAAGTGCATTTCTCTTTGTCTTCAAAGTAAAGGAAGGACTATGCAAATCAAAAGCCAAAGAAAATTAAAGGTACTTTGTAACTGACATTTTAATTATCTTGTTTGGATATTATTCATCTTATTTATTCCTCTAAATGCAAACAATTCTGGCCCACTGTATAAACATTATCTCCATTGGAAGTCTTCAGTACCTCTAATAAAAACATAGAATTGCTTGGCTACCAAATCCAATGAAACTTATTCTAAACATACTGTATTCATTATAACAATGTATTTCTGCGTTACACACAAAAGACTTTGGAAAGAGGGGACAGTTTAAAAGAGGCCAGTGAAAAGATGTAATTAGAGCTGTGTGGGCTTGGCAAAACCCTCTCGAAAAACAAGCTCAAGGTTACTTTTGCCAAAGCACTCCGGGCTTACTGAGGTTTCATTATGTCAAGGAGAGCTTAATTCTGGTAAGTATCGGATACAATAGGATATAATCATATATAAAATAATAATATTAAAAATGTCAAATGGAAAAGAAGCAACTGAACCTTACGTGAGAGAGTTAAAATAAAACCAGCACATTAACTTGTTGTGTTACAAGTGGTTTCAGTTGGTGCAGGTTTGTTTGGAAAGAGGAAAACCTGCCGATGAATTAGGAGGTTTATCATGAGCAATTTATTTTCTGAAAACAGTCAGGGCCCTTTTATCTGTATTTGGACCTTGCCCACAAATACACAGGGAGTTTTGTATCTTCTGATCATATCTTCTGTATCTTCTTCATCGTGTGATGAACGCAGCATCCAGACACGAACACAAATGACTTGCTTACATGCAACCACTAGTTCTGTGGGGTTGTCCCATCTTCAAGGGGGAAGGAAACTTTCTAAACAGGATCACGTAAGCAACTCATCCAGCTTTGATTGTCCTTGGACGAGGGAGAGCCCAGGGCATGTATCTGAAGTGTTTCAACAGATTTAGAGCTTCAGAGGGAAGAATGCAACACCTGGTGCCCTAGCACAGCAGACAAGGACCATCTAGTCCTCCACCAAGGGTGCTGCCTGCAGGAGTATTTGCACCCACAGACAAGCAATGTCCTCAACACCGAGCGACTTCATTGGAAACTGGCTGGTCCTTATAAAAGCTGGCTTCCAGCAATTATACTTTAGAAGTGTCCCAACCTGGTGAAAATGCACAGCTGTCCAAACCAGGATCCTTTGTCTCACATTTGGCCCATGTAGCTAAATCGATTCCCCCACAAATGAAACAAGCCATGATAACTGCATCTCCCCCTGTCCCCAGCCGTTCAACCACAGCTGTCCTGTCCCCTTGTCTTGCTCCCACTGGTGTCCTGAGCAAAACAGTCCCTGTTAGGAAGCAGCCTCTACACAACCCTACTGCCCTTTGGTCTTTGCAGAAGACTTTGCCCTGCTCCACCTGGGATGGAGAAGGACCAGCTATGGGAGGAGCCTCTGCCACCTGAAAACAGAGCATTTTCCAGCAACTGACAAAGCTGGATCATAAAAGCAGCTGTAATAGCTGTTGGTTCCCCTCTGCCTTCCCATCAACAGCAGGAGCTCTGAAATACTGTGCCCAATTAAAACACCAACAGGTAAACCCCACGTCCCACATCCATCTCCCACTGTCTGCAGACAAACCCTGTTAAACAGAACTGAACTTCGTTTCTCAAAGAACAGAATTTTCCACATCAACTATTAGCAAGAAACGATCAAAAGGGTCCAAGTCAGTCTGCTAATATTAGTCTTGAAACCCTATATTCTGACTGTGAGAAACGAGCTGGAAAGGTGCGGTGTCCTCGCACACCTGCTCATTTCAGTGGGCATTGTGTGCAGCCCATAAGGACATCACAGCATTTCGGATGCCTAAATATAGACCTGGCTTCCTAAATTTAGCTTCACAGCCTCAAATTTTGGCTTAGAATTCATTTGGAAATGAAACAACTAAACCAGTTGTTAAACCACAACTCTGGTCAGCCAAAAAAAGAGAGTTCTGTATGATGCTATTGCATTACAGCTCGCTACAGGAATTGGTGTGGATTTAGTGATTTCCTTTATTCATTTTGCACTTTCCAGCACCACCAGCCTCTGCACTATGGTTCAATTTGCCCAAAATCACATCCTCTAAGCATGTTCCTGTGGGGCAGAGGAGCTGCTTTCAACCCTTCCCAGCCCACAAGATATTTTGTCATTAGGGACGCATCAGAAAGGTGCTGTATAATCACAGTAATCCCCATGGACAGCTGTAATAATAATAGTAATAAGAATATTTAGATATTTTCATCTTCAAAGCACTTTTAAAACATCTGCTAAGAGACCTCCTCAGCCACTGTTTAAAAAAGACAATAATTATAACTCTGCTGACACTCGGGGGTGGCAGAGATTTCAGTGGGGATTAACGATGCCGTTCTCATCACAACCAGATTGCATTGCTGCCGTTTTACAGATATGAAAACCAAGGTTTGATGGAAACAGGTGGTTCTTCCCATGGTACCAAGCAGCTGTGCAGGAACTAACATTTTGGTGCTCTCAGATCTCCCCCATCAGCACCACACTAGGAAACACTGCACTTGGTAAAAAGTCATCATTTTGTGGGGACAGAGAAACATCCAAAAAACTATTTTTTGGTATTATTTTTAGGCTGAATTAGGATTTGCAGTAGCCCAGGGTTTTATTTCCTCTCACCTCCGAGATAGGTAGGACATCCAAGGCAGGCCCAAACCACCAGTACCACTCATAACCCCTTTACCTCTGGTTGAGGATTCCTTCCTCCTCCTGGTGGGAAATCCACAAATTGGACCCAAAAGAAGAGCTGTGACCCACCTTTGAATGCACTTTCAAATTTATTACAACTGCCTCATACAGCTCTAGTTTTCCCTTGAAATTTAACTAATATTAAGTTTTACAGGCTCCTTTATTTGCTTATCCAACAACCAGATGCTTGTTTTGGGGGAAACTCCTGCCAGTGCTCAGAATTTGGGCAGTCCCTTTATGTGCAAGGAGTTGCAATGATGTCTCCAAAGCACGTTGTGCTATTTTAAAGTTACCAAAATTGCTGTGGGTGCACACAGCAACCTACCAAGTTACCTTGGATGCACATAGATTGATTTTAGTTCTAATCATCAGGTTTTTCAATCTGAATCCCAACAAGGTGCCTCCTTGAAGCCAAGTCTCAAACAGGTGGATTGCTCACAACCATCACCTTCCCCATCACTCCCCTGATAGTTAAGTTCCCATTCTGGAAGGCAAAATAATTATTTTTTTAAAAATCAGGTTATTTATTGAACATTAATAAATAAAATTGTTCAATTAACTTAGGTTCTGGAGAGGCTTTTCTTCTGTAGACAGCTTTAGTCCAAAGCCACAGCCTGATAAGAACCTGAAGTCCTAGGGGAAAACACTATTTAACCCCTAGTTCAACTTCTAATGAAAGGAAACACAGAAATGTAGCTATAATTCAAGATATTGTATGGAAGTCTGTTCAAAGTTTTTTCAAAAATATAAATTACAAGAGATTATTGATTTTTAAAAAGCTTACTTCAACAATCAGCTTTCTATCTCATTCTATTTCACTCTCTCTCGTTTATTCATTTCCTTATGTAAAAGAATTTAACCAAAGGAAACTAGCATTTTAATTCAATTTCTCCTATAAAATATATAATTTTATTTTGTCATAATGGCTGCTTTTATTTCCAGAGTCAGATTTTATTTAAATTTCAGTCCATTAGGAACAAAACTTGCCATTTTCTGATAAACAAAATCAGCAGGGAAGCCTCTTCAAACTAGGAATGTATTTTCTATCAACCTTTGTTCTAGCCGGTCTAAATGACAGGTATATTCCACTTCTCCTGCGTTTAGTTTTAAAGATTCTATGGGGAGGAGGGCGAATAAAGAGAGTGTCATTTTTAACAACAAAACTAGCAATCAGAAAAGCAGCCCCATGACAGGCATATGGAAGAAATGGGGGGAGGAAATAAAAAATAAAATAAAAAATATATAATCCATCGCTTTGGACCACCAAAGAGGACTAATACAAGTCATTAACAGAAAACCATTAATTTTCCTCCCTGTGACTGTTGCTTGCAGAAGTACTTGAACCTTTGAGGTTCAGGCATTTAACTGTTTCGTGCTAGGCTGGGAAACAGACTCCAAGGAACTCAATTAAAATTAAATAAATAAAGGCAAAAACCCTGACACGCATGTAAATGGAGAGTTTGTTTAAAAAAAAAAAATAAAGATTATAGTTTTAAAGCTGCATTTAGTTTAGCTAAAAAATACATAAATAAATCAGACAATGAGATGACAGGTTTCACGAGCAAAAATAACATCCTTTGGTGTCATGATCTGCTTTAGTAGAACCAGTATCACCGAAATCAGCATTTGATCTGATGTGCTGAAATTTAGATCCTGGCCCAACCTGACAACTGTTTTTCCCTCAGAACTACCTTGGTGTTTCTCGTGGAAGGAGGGAGCAATCTCGAGCATGAGCGTAAAGTGAGCAGCTGCGGTTCAGCATGTAAACTCAACCTCTGACAAGCTGAGCAGAGCTTTGAGTTACCTTTAAAATATTGATTGGGTCCTCGTGGTCCCTCATTCACACACAGGGCCATGTAGCCACTTGTGGGGATTTTTAAAAATTGTTTTCTTGATTTTAAACCTTGGCACACGTCCTACAACGTGGCACACAGATGACCCTCTGACCACTTGAGAATAGCAAACACCGCACAGCTCCAAAAGTTTCACCATTTCTTAGAATGCCCAGACTGGACCGGGAAGATGCTCCCGAGTCCTTTGCTGAAGAGCAAAGACAAGCCCAGGGAAGGGACAGCTGACGAAGGATGCTCTGCATGGTGGTCCAGCATCCCCCTTCCATAGTGACAAGGCATTCTGGATCACAGACTCAACTGATGTTGGACAGTTACACGGCAAGAACTGAGAGGAACAACAACACGTGGCTGTTTTCACCAGCGCTTCCCACTGTCTTTACATGACTGCAGTTTTAAATAATCCACATGTTGGGGAAGCAAATAAATTACACATGTTCTGAGCCAGGACCTTCCCTCTGCAAACCTGAGCAGCTCAGGGCAGCAGCATCTGATGATGTGGAAGCAGAAAATGCCACGGGAGTGAAGAAAAGCAGCAGCAAGTGGGTATTTCAGTGCATCTAGCTGTAAAATGTTTCCTGACCTCCAAGCAGCACTCCTCCCGGGCAATATTAATGATGGAAATTATAGATTAAGCCTGTGGGCAGTAAGCCAGTTTCTTTCAGGTTTTGTACAACCAACATAGCTGCTCTACAGGTCATTACTCCACGTTTTCGCTACAATAAGGGAAAATGCACCTGGATGTATCTAGACCATACTCAGCACCTGGAGTATAACCCCCCAAAATCCAAGCCCCGGTAGCCAGTGCAGCCCAGTAACTCAGTGTCCGACTGCCTGCCGTTATTTCTTATTCAGTCACTGCTGGAACGTTTTCTCAAATCTCTTTTCCAGCTCTGGCCTTTCGGGTTGAAAAAGTCCAGATTCTTCTGATCTTTGTTTTGTTTTTTTCACTAATTCTGACATGAGGATTCACAGGCTATTCCAAAAGGGGAGAAAAAACTAAGGAGTTATTTCAGTCCTAAGAGACTTAAAGGATTATTTCCTTGTAAAATACAAATGACAGTTTTCCTGTAATGTTTCTGCTACATAATGCACATGTTAATCCTTAATTTCCTTTGCCAGATGCAGTTTAATCCTTCTCCTGCAGACACCACAGCACAACTGCTGTTGAGAAAACAGGAGCAAGAGAAGTTCATCCACTCCAAGGTGGTGAAAAGCAACTTCACCAACCAACTTTTTGGGTTTTACTTGAATGAAGCCACGCACCCCTAATACAGAAATATGCAACTCTCTGCAGTCAGTGTTCACTTCTCTTTAGAAAACATAAATTGCTTATGGCACTTAATTTCAGCCAAACTCCTTTAGAGTATGAGACAAATCAGCCAAAGAGCTGTTATTACTTCAGCCATTGCAACAAACCCCAACAAAATCCACATTAATACTTAGAAGACGGTTTCCATGAATGTGCCACAATCCACTTGTTTAGCAGTTGCTTTTTTTCACTTGTTAATGATTTGTTGTGCAAAGGGACCATGCTATTCATCTTAAGCAGGTTCAGTAAATTACTTTGTAAACATCATCTTTAAAGTCTTTAAGCAGCAAAGCAAATCCCATGCATTTAGAAACAAATCTATCACAACCCATTTAAAAAAAAAATATATATATATATGTATATATATATATATATATATATATATGTATATATATATATATATATATATATATATATATAAAGGCATCTGGACAGGCTTCTGGAAAGGACAAATAAATGGGTGGTAAACCACAGAGAAGTCTATATGTTCTTCAACAGATGATCTCTCTTCCAACACAAACCATTCTGGGATTCTATAAGTACAGTTACTAAACAAGGAGTTGAAGCAAACAGCACCAGCCTGTTGCTGGAGATTTAGAGAAGAGAACCATCAGTTTTACAACCACATATGGGAAAAAGAAATAAGGTCACCTACACATTTACCATGAAGATCAAAATATCTTGTACACACAGTGGAATACCTTGGATATTTTATATCTATAAATGCATGCTCTATTTTTTTGAAGGCAGAAAAAAATGGATCTGCCTCCTGACTCTACCTTTGTGTGCAGAGTCAAAAGTTTTCTACCTCATTCTATAGTTCTTTGGAGATTTTCTCTGTGTCTTTGCCTTGTTGCTATTTGATCACTGTAGGGAAAAAAGATCCCTACAGCAATCAGCCTGTCCGGTTCCTTAATTTATCCTCTGCTGAAGTGAAAAGGAACCATTCTGGGCAGCACAAAGCACGGGGTGGTTTGCCTCTTGCAGCTCTGGTCTGCCCTTGGGACTGACCCTGCACCAGGAGGAGCTCCAGCCCCTTCCCCTGCTTGTGGTGGTCCTGGAGGCCAACAGGTTTTTGCCCTGTTACACGTGTTATTGCACCCATGGCAACTGGCTTGGGTTTCATTTTGTATAAGTCTTTTGGTAGCAATCATCCTTTTCACGTACAGCGTGAAGCACTCAAATCATCTGCTTTTCTTAAACATTTTTAGAAAGTCTCAGCAGTGGAGCTTCAAAGTTTTGATTTCTTCTGCCCCATCTTTTATTCTTTCTGTATCATTCTGTACAAGTGCTCAGCAAACACCAAGTGCTGACAGAGCTGAGAGAGTCTGTACTGCAATGCACTTTAAAGTCATCCAGGTATTCATGCCCAACTCAGGGTTTATTCAAGAAGCAACATAAATTAGGCAACAAGTGCTAAGTGCAGCAATACCTGTCCCATCTCTACAACTACAGCACCTTGGAGGCTGCAGGAAAAACTCCAGAAGTTGATTGATTTAACCAGGGTCTTTGCAAATGGTTCCTGAGGGACTCCCTAAAGCTTCAGTTTCCCCACATGTTCCAGAAAACCAGAGGCAATGCTGAGCTTTAGATTGGAACCTTTGTGATTATTTAAGTCACGAGGGAGGGTTGCAAGAGACACGGCAGCAGTGCAGCCCCAAACCCTACAGGTAAAGGCACTCAGCATCACCCTCTCCCCCCAAATATGGGCCAGGCACATATGCACAAGCCCCACATACACCCCCAGATCTCAGGGCAAAGTCAGGGAGATCCGTACAGAAACTTGTTCGGCTTTGTGCATTTGACAGCTGAAGGTTATAGACAACAAGTAATGTAATTTTGTGCATACCCAGTTATCCAAGAGATCCTGGTGATATTTATATTTCTACCACATCTTTACAAAATATACTCAAGCAATAGGTATTGCAAAATACTTGTCTCGAGTAATTAAAGTGGTAATGCTAAGACACACTATTGTCTAAAGCAAGAAATTCAACAGTTCTAAGATTAATGTCCTTTTCCTGTAACTTGGTTGTTCTTGGCTTAAGTATTCAACATAATGCTACTCATTACAGAGAGCAGTGACATCTATATCCAAGGGGGAAATATGGTTCAAGTCAGCTTTCGTGTTTAAATATTAGTAGTAAATTCAAATTCAATTTCACATGATCACTGTATGTGACACTAACTACATCAAGGTAGACTTGGGGATTTCTCAACTCTATATTGAAGAGAATTACATGACTGAAAACTAATTAGGGAATCACATAAAGTGAATTTATTTAGTATTCTCTTGTATGTAGTTAACTTAAAGTAATGTATCAAATTTCCTACAGAAAAATGTGGCTACAGAACACTGAACAAAATGCATCAGAAATCAGATCAAGCAAATTATCTTCTTTTTTTTCCTTTTAAAACCAAAAATGTTTAAGCTGTAATGAAAAAATTATAATAGTGGGGATTTTTCCTCTAGAGAAGAGGAATGCTTTGGCAATAAGAAACAGCTGCAGCGCAAATAAGAAAGAGCAGTCAAATGCTACTTGTTCCTGCTGACCAAACAGCATCTGAATTTTGGTTCCTGGGTGCGTTTCTGTGCCCGCGGTGCCCCACGCGCAGCCGGAGCAAAGTCCTGCACCAAGCAGGACTGATCCACAACAGCCCTCGTGTGCATCTGCTAAAAAAACCCTTAAATCTTTCATCTCAAACCCCGCACAGACCTTTCCTGCTGTCTGCATGTTTTAAGATGAACTGAAGTTGGACTTGATCTTTTCGTCCATGCTCCAGTCCCTCTGCAACACGTCGGTTACCTGCCAGTGAATCCGAGATGAACTCTGCATCCCAAATGCGTGGCTCTAGTGACAAAACGCTACCTACAAATGCATAATTAATGTTTTATAATGCTTTTGCTGCCTGTTTATAAATGATAAATAGATGACAATAGATGTCTTATAAAGTATTTATAGCCTGATGTTGTTATAGCTGCACTACGGCTTAGAACAAAGCATTAAAGCAAATGCAGGTCTAAGTGCTGGTGATGATGTGTATTAACAAGGCCGTTTATGACAAACAAACCTTTGAGGGTCACTGACACTTCGACAAGCTTTACACAGGCATTCCTGCCTCTAATGTTTTGGCTCCATTTTCCCCACCCACCTGAAGTAACTGCGTATTTTAACAACAATAACAAAATGTTTTTGTTTACTGGGAATAAACAGACAAACCTGACTTTCCTGAGAGTGACCACACTGAAATAAGAGGATGTGCACCAGCAAAGGGATTAATCCCATTGACTACCTGCAATACCATCCTGAAGAGCAGAATAGGACCATACAGTGTCCAAGAAGTTTTTGCCTTGCGAGAGGATAGTTCATTTCCTTCCATTCTGGGTTTATGGTTGCTCTTATGATTGCTCCTCCTCCTCCAGCAAAGCACTTTTTGCACCCTATTATCTATTTTACCTACAACTGATACACTGGAGCACCCCAGAAACCAACTTAAGGCAGGTGATAAGCTCCAAACAGACTTTATCCCAACCAGAACTGTTCAGTGAAGAAACCACCTAGAAAAGGGCTTTATCCTAAGTTATTCAATGCTCCAGCAACATTTAATAAGTGGCAGGTTGGATATAACACTTGGGGATATTATCACCATATGACCACAAGAAAACTATGAGCCACAGGGTGCACAGACTCACAAAACCAGAGGCCTCTGTCACTCAGGGGTGAGAATAATACAGAAAGGCGGGTCTGGCTGCAGCCATGATGCATTTCATATACATATATTTTAATGGGAAAACTCCAAACATGCATTTTTGGCCCCTAGATCAAAACAATGTCATTCCAAATATTTATTCTGCCTATACATGCAGCAAAAACATTCAAGTTCACGCATTGATCAAGTCAGAGAGAATCACAGAATCATTTTGGTTGGAAAAGACCCTCAAGATCATTGAGTCCAACCGTAACCCACCCCTGGCACTGCCCCATGTCCTGAGAACCTCATCTCCATCTGTGCAACCCTCCAGGGATGGTGACTCCAGCACTGCCCTGGGCAGCCTGTTCCAATGCCCCACAGCCTTTTGGAGAATAAATTGCTCCCAAGATCCAACCTGAACCAGCCCAGGTCAGCACCCATCTAAAAATCTGCTTTAAAACAAGTAAGCAGAACGTCAAGCTTATCTCTGCACGTTGCAACAGTAGCTGGGAGTAGAAGAGGAAATCTCAGCAAAAACATTGTGCTCGGGGAGTGCCCGTTTTCCCCCCAAATAGGAGGGCAGTCGGGTGATTAGTTCTGCTGTAGGCGTCTGCCTTGCAAACACCAGAAGTCAGATAAGGCAAATCCTGTCCAGGGGGATAATCTATTTTTTATTTAGCCATGCTCAAGAAAGACTAAAGTGATGAGTAAACAGATTTTTGAGGATACGGTTTTAAGCTGTTTTGACTGTGGAGAGGGGAGACCATCCTCTTGCATCAGGACATGAGTTTGCCCGTGGTCGGGATGTCAAACCCTCCGCCAGCCCCAGAGCCTGCTGCGGGGCCTTTGTGTCCCAAAAGCTGGGTTTCCTTGCTCAAACAGCACATCGCTTGACAGACAGGAGGCTGGAGTGTGCAAAATGGAATAGAATAACCTTTCCAGTTTCTTACAAGCGTTTTGGGTAAGGGCTCAGCAATTGCTAAAACGGAACGCTATCAGTCTTACATGCTCACTCTTTCAGTACAAGAGGCAGTGACAAAACTGTTAGATTCAATAAAAGCAGCAAAACCTAAACTAAATAGAAAAAAAATGGCCAAAACCAGCTAGTGAATGAAACAGAAAACTTTAAAAAAGCCAAACAACCCCCTATTTTAAAAGCAAACATTTAGCAAACATCTCAAAGGTCATGTCAACATCTAAGTGCTTGTCTGATAACTTAAATGTGTGTGTGTTATATAAACACAAAACTGAGAGGACCTTATTTTCTCTCTAGCACTGGAAACATACACAATTAGATCTTTTTTTTCCTCTCCCTCACAAATTGATTTTCCTGGGATTTCTTCTGTCTCAGATAATACTTTTCAAAGCACCACTGCAATTAATACATGTAAAATAATATTCTATCATTATTTTTCCTTAAGCGTGCAAAAATTTGTCAAGGTTTCTTTTCAAGTTCATGGTCTGTCATATACATGAAAGTGTAAAAGACATTTTCTGCCATGAACTTCTCTGCTTTCTTTTTAAAACAAAGTTGTCAAATCCTAAAATGACGAGCCTCCATTGCCTTTAGGACATGGATCTCAGCCACTAGTGATTGTTTCCTGTATAAAATGGAGGGAGAGTGGAAAACAAAAGACAGACGACAAGTATCCACTACTCGTCCAGCTCTGCTATGAAGCCCTTTTGCATTCTACAAAACAAGTTTAAAATATTTTGTTTTAATGCTTTCAGAGATGTTTCAAATGTCATCTGATTAAACATTCAGTTTGTTGACAGAATCAGTAAGCTTATGGATAAAAGACTATCTTCAATTTCTAAATAGCCCATTCTCATCCCACATAGCGAAAGGCCAGATTGGGGTATGATGTTGGACTTTACATCATCAGGGCAAAGGCTAATAAAGATTAAAACACACACCCACAGAAACAAACTCTAAATATCAGCGCTCACTTCTAATTATTACATTTGATTGCTTGTGGTTTGAATATTTACCTGGCTCAAGCACTGCCTGTTTTTATTTCATTTTTTCATCCAGTAATTTTTCAGATGCTTTGACTCTTGAGATAAGAAACAAAACCTAATTGGCCTGGAAAATACATTTTTACACAATAAAAATGATAATATTGAGATGATCTAACCTGAAGGGAAGAATAAGCAGTGATAAGTTTGTACATAGATGGTTGATAGCTACAAATAAATTGTTCTTTGTGTCCACTTCAAAAAGAATAACAAGTAACAGGCTAGAACTGCTGAGAAGGAGGTTTTGAATCGACATTAGGAAAAAGAGCCTATAGAGATAGTGGAAACTCCATCACCGCAGATTTAAAGAGCAAGTTAGACAAGTATCTGTCATGAACAATTTAGGTAGAGTTGATCCTGCCTCCCAGCTCTATTTCCTATTATATCTGTGCTCTTCCCTCTCTACTTGGATTGTGAATTCATACCTTGTTTTTAATATTACTGAAGTGTGAATATTTCTGTATTCTTACTCAACCTGTAAGTGAAACACATTCAGTATTCCGATTTTTTGTATTGTTATCTGAAACTTTAGGCATCTAAGAATTCACTAAGTATTTTAAAACAGTCTTCAGTAAAGCAAAATAATGGTTTCTTTTTGTGCATTTATTTCATTTAGCTAATAGCACACACTTTAAAATAATTTTTCTATGTGATACATAAGCAGTGTAGGGGAAAGGGACCTGGGGGTCCTGGGGACAGCAGGGTGACCATGAGCCAGCACTGGGCCCTTGTGGCCAGGAAGGCCAATGGTACCTGGGGTGGGTTAGAAGGGGGTGGTCAGTAGGTCAGAGAGGTTCTCCTGCCCCTCTGCTCTGCCCTGGGGAGACCACACCTGGAATATTGTGTCCAGTTGTGGCCCCTCAGTTCCAGCAGGACAGGGAACTGCTGGAGAGAGTCCAGCGCAGCCACCAAGATGCTGAAGGGAGTGGAGCATCTCCCGTGTGAGGAAAGGCTGAGGGAGCTGGGGCTCTGGAGCTGGACAAGAGGACACTGAGGGGTGACTGCATTAATGTTTACAGATATATAAAGGGTGAGTGTCAGGAGCATGAAGCCAGGCTCTTCTTGGTGACAACCAATGGTAGGACAAGGGGCAATGGGTGCAAACTGGAACACAGGAGGTTCCACTTACATATGAGAAGAAACTTCTTCTCAGTGAATGTGCCAGAGCCTGGCCCAGGCTGCCCAGGGAGGTTGTGGAGTCTCCTTCTGTGCAGACATTCCAACCCGCCTGGACACCTTCCTGTGTAACCTCATCTGGGTGTTCCTGCTCCATGGGGGGATTGCACTGGATGAGCTTTCCAGGGCCCTTCCAATCCCTGACATTCTGGGATTCTGTGATAAAAGACAAATTAAAAACTGGATAAAAGTTGAACGGATGAGTACTGAGACATGCTAAAAGCACTAAAATACAAAATCAAACTGGCATCAGACATCTCAATGCCTGAAGAGCAGACATTCACTCCCCTGAGTTTTCACATGATGCTGGGGAAAGAAAAAGAATCTTGCTAAGGAACATTCCCACATTCTCCCTGTCTTAATTTAAACCAAAGACTAAAATGAAGATGCAAAGATGTAGATTAATTAGTTTTGGTCAAAGGACAAACAACTATTAATTTACATAAAGATTACACATGAATTTATCTACAAGATCTATTGCTTTTCTTCAGAGATGTCTAAACAAGTCTCAGAAGTACGAGACAAGTGAAACTGCAACGCAAACTGAAAACTGCCCAGAAAATTGTCCTCAGTTTTGAAATAGTTTGAATGACCTTCTTGGGGCATTTCCAGAAATAGAAGTGCCCAGTGCTCAACTACAGCAAAGAGAGCAAATATTCCTGCTGCAGCAAAATCAAAAATAGTCCTGGAGCTTTCAAAACTTCCTATCATCATTTCTTTAACCTTGTCCCTCTCGCCTGTGTGAATTCTCAGTCTGTGTTCCTCCAATCCACCCAAAGTGTTGGCATCAAGTGAAATCACTGGCACTTGACCGATGCAGTCTCAGCCACGCAGACCTTCAGCTGGAACTACTTCACATTGAGCTCTCCATCCTTCCTTTCCAGGCTTTTCAAAGCCTGTCTCACTTCCAGATTATTTTCTGCTTGCCTATCACATTCTATTTTGCAGTCAGTGCTGAGCATTGTTGCCTTCCTCATTTTTTTCTGCCTATGTAAATATTATATTAACTTTTTAAAAGTTAGCTTTTGGCTATACAGGCCATTACAGTTAAACTTCTTCTCTTATTTCTATATACAAGATAATCTGTCTCCTTCATTGTACCCGCCTCATCCTTCCACAAACTACTTGTGACTGCAAGCGCTGTTGGAATACAATAAATTCAAGCAATGTATTTCTCTTAATTTTTGTAACGTGGTCCACAATAGAAGTTACACATCAGAAGTGACTATCAAAAAAAAAAAAAAAAACATCAAAATCTGATGGATAAATCAGAAAAATGCCTCAGTGTTTGCTTTTTAAATTCCTCTCTCTACTGCTGCTCCCAATTGCAGCATTTTCTTCAGGAACTGCTTGTTGGAGCCCACTACCCATGGTATTTCAAATTATATAGCTTGAGCTGAAGTATAGAAAAACTTAAGCTGATAATTTGATCTTCAGTCACCTAATATAAAAATCCCAGTGTTTTGTAATGACATCGTACATAATCATAAGGCAAAATGGAATGCCATATATCTGTTTTGCACCATTTCCCTTTGTCTTATTAATCAGAACAGATTTCCGTATTTCACTTTTTCTGCTCCGTGTAGATAACTCAATACATGTAGCTCCTTTTATAGGTCACAATTTATCTCAACTTCAGGTTTTCACTGTTCTGCCAGCTCATCAATAAATTCAGCATAAAATTGTTTTTCCTTATTTGTTATACTATTTTAAGTGTGTGATGGGCTCATATTTGATTCTGAGAACCCCCAAGAAATTTCAGTTATGGCACAACACTGCTTCAACTATATATATACTGAAGACAAACATTGTTACATTCTCCTTCTTTTGCTCAAAACTTTTAAGGATCAAAATGTTTCTCAGGAGCAAAATTTACTTCATATGTACATACAGAACTTATTACAACATTGGCTATGGTTACTGCTTTACTTCAACCTTTAATAATAACAACTTCAGCCGAATCATATCACCATGTTATTTGTACTAAACATTTCTGGGAAGTAAAACACCCTGATTTCAGACCAGCCTAGCTAGTTTTCAGAATATCTGGGTTAGCATCCAGTCATTTTCTTATAGCTCCCATCAGAACCCTGTGTGTGCACAAATCCCTTTTAGCACCTGTAGACTCACAACCTTTCCAGTAGATGGGGGTGACCACTAGTATGCAAAAATATTCAATGTGAGGCATCTATGAAGTAAACCACTGCTCCAGTTTGAAAAAATGCATTTATTTTTCATAAGTCTGTTACTGTTGAACATATACCCACCTCACCCTCCAACCACAAATAGAAATATTCCTCTCAGCATAAACTCTTCGGGGTACAAACTGCGCCTGCATCTATATTTGAAATTACCGAGCGCATTGCAGCATTCCCCAAAACAAAATAATAATATGCAGACTGCAGAATGTGAATCTCCAGCATAAAGCATCTGGTTTCACAGTTCATTAGAAGTTTCTTATTTCTCTTATGGCTTTGTGGATAACTTCATGCACACTATGTAGAGCCAACAGTAAATCGTCATTTCCAAAGTCACAGCTTGAACACGTTTCAGAAGCTAAGGCAGACACATCATGCCGGTTATATCAAGTCACGCCCCACTCTCCTTATTCTCCTGGTAGAGTTCCCTACACACAAGAAACTGATGTTCTCAGTACTCTTGTGTGGTTACTTTTCAACCTACCTTTTTAACTATTTCTTTTGTATCCTCTGTTATGGGCTGCTCTGCCTTCTTTGTTGGGCAACACTATTTGTGCAGATGACGAAGTCACACGTTCCTGGAGTTTCATGACTTTAGGCCTGCCTTATCACATTTATTTTGGGTAAATAACATAGAACATATTTATCCTTTAGGTCTTAGGTGTGCTTTAGTCTTTAGGTCTTCCTTTAGTCTTGATGCTTGTAGCAGATCTCTCCTGCTGTCCATGAAGTTTAATGAATTCCCTGTTAGCAGCTCTTTCTGGCACTCTGCAGACATGACCACCGCCTTGCAAAAGGCCGACCACCAGAGTCAAAAGTTTTACAGCAGCGATGGCATGAGTGCTGTGCTATATCTCAGCTACTCGCTTGTGTAACACGGTATAAATTAATTGGTGTGAGGACTAATTCCAGGCTGGGAGTTCACATTCACTGTAGGCCTCATACTTGCTGCACTGCCTCCCACCCCACAATCTCATTTGATTCTGGTAGAAACACAGAATGTCAAGGACTGGAAGGGCCCTGGAAAGCTCATCCAGTGCAATCCCTCCACAGAGCAGGAACACCCAGATGAGGTTACACAGGAAGGTGTCCAGGCGGGTTGGAATGTCTGCACAGAAGGAGACTCCACAACCTCCCTGGGCAGCCTGGGCCAGGCTCTGCCACCCTCACTGAGAAGAAGTTTCTTCTCAAATTTAAGTGGAACCTTTTGTGTTCCAGTTTGCACCCATTACCCCTTGTCCTGCCACTGGTTGTCACTGAGAAGAGCCTGGCTCCAACCTCCTGACACTCACACTTTATATATCTGTAAACATCAATGAGGTCACCCCTCAGTCTCCTCAAGCTAAAATTGATCTGAATTCTTAAACCAAATTCAAAAGAGCCTTCGCAAATGTGTAGGTTTTAATCAAGGCTGAACACAACACAATTCGAAGCATTAAAACCCACATGGCAGGACACCAGGATGCCCAGCTCTTCAGCCAGATGAGGGGACGCTGAGGACCCGGACCAGCTTGGTATTGGCACCAAGTCCCCAAACATCCCCAAAGCAAAGCTCCGGAGTGGTGATCATGCTGCTGCCCTAGGCCAGAGCCTCTCACCACCCTGCAAAATTGAAATGGTTAAATTCTTGCTCCATAAGAAAGCCTCAGAACTTGATTTTGTCTCAGTTTTGCAGCACTACCACCTTCCCCACTCATTCCTCAGTGTTTCTTGGTGGAGCACAAAGTCAGTTTTGAAGCTCTACATCATAACAAGGCTTGCTCTTCTGAGACAATTATATATTATTTATTTATCTCTCTTCTAACTCTTGTGTGATCTGCAAACTCTAAGAGGAAAGGATTTTTTTTTTTCCAGACCATTACTCGTATTGTAGAAATGCATTAGGCCATGACTAGATCCCTTTGAGATGCTGCTGAAAACATCCCAATTACTTTTTGCAATTAGTTTACTAGTTTTAAATCTATTTAATATGGGCTACACTAATTTTTTATGTCCTAATTCCTTGTATTGAAATATCATGCAGTACTAAGTCCAGTGTAGGAGTTTAAGTATGTCATGACAGCTCACTAAGCTTTACCAGTCCCTTTAGCTCAGATCTTTGCTCCCAAAGCCTGAAATCTTGGAGCTAGATGGCTGTCAAACTTTTCCTTAGATCCATAATTTTTACAAGGACCTGTGCCAAGACTTATCCTTATTTCAAAGCAGCTCAGTGTCTTATATACAAATCAAATGAGGGATGATTAAAGTTTGGATTTATTAAAATTCAAGTGTGGAGTGGGTGTTGGTTGCGGGGGTTTTGTTTGTTTGTTTGTTTGTTTTTTCCTTTTTCCTCCATTTTTCACTGGGTTTGTTTTGTTTGAAATACACCATCCTGGCAGAAACTATTTCCTCTTGGGGAAACACCCTTCCTTCAAGAAGGTCATTCAAAGCTCTTTTCTTACAATGAAACCACTTTCAGCTCCAAAGGAGCACACCTTTGAAAAAAAGGTAATAACTGTTTCTAGCTTAGTCAAGGATAGGAAGGTCTCTTCTAGGCAGATTTTAAAATGTAATTAGACATCTGAAGAAAAGATTTTTCTCTCTTAGGACTCTCTAAAAGATCTAGGTGCTTAATTTCTTACAACAAATCTCAAAGTATTAAGGAAAGCCTTTTCTGTCAAGATTTTGTTTGTTTGTCTAACACCAGATCATGGCAGCTCACAATAAGAACCAGAGGAGGGATGAGCTGGGAACAGACCAGGCAGCTTTTCATAACCGCATCTTCCTGTTTCTTTCTTCCTTGTATTATTAATTACATATTAAACTTGTCCTCACTCATCTGAGTACCAAGGATCACACGATGCTTTAACTCCCCCAGAGAAGCTGTAGACTGAAAGTCTGACCATCTGACAGCACGTGATGGCGAGCATCCCTGTGGGAAGGAATGGCTCAATGAATTCATGTGGGAATGAGCAGCTAAAAATTACACTTCTCTATGTATTTAAATGGCTTTTTTGAATTAATGACTTCTAGCTTCCACTGTTGGAGAGCTGCCCATTAGTTTTGGAGGTGGTATGTCTGTGGAGGTGCAAAAGCACAAGGACTTTACAGGAATACTCAGATCCATTAATTCTAGTTATGCATATTTTTATACCTAGTAAAACGTGAGCATGTAAAAATTTAACAAGTTTCTCTACCAGTTTCCATTCTTGTTCTATTTTTTCCCCTATTTTTCTATGAGTGTGATACACTTAACTAAGAAAAAAACATTGCATAATTTAACTAAGAAAGGTAGATATTTTGAGGAAGTTATGAACGGGCATACTGGCAACCCTTTTATTCCTCTCCCCCTTCCTTTGACAAACATATAAAATCTGTCAGGGAAGTCTATCTAGGGGTACTGCAACAGCACCAATACATATTTCCAACAGGCAGTAAGTGTCTCTGTTCACTCCAGGTTTAGTATTTCCATGGCTGTGTCCATCCTACACAATACTTGGGTGTAGTTTGTGGTACAGAGCCAGTTCTGGTGCCTCTACATGCTCAGCCAAGGATACATCATTATACCTGTAGCCATTAGATTTGACTTTAAATCAGCAAAATGGAGATTTCTTCCGATCTCATTTACAATATTCTTGGAGAAAATAGGCATGCTTTCCAATCTCAGCCTCCCTTACACTCTGTTATTATATAAGATGGGCACCAGAAGCCATGCATAACTATAAAATTATTATGATTTATCTGGGTATTTTGTTCCTTTAATATATTATACCAATTGTCCTAATTTAACTAAGTAATTCTGTTAATTTAACTTTGGGGTTAATCTTGCTTTAAGAACACTTTTTGCTGAACAGTAAGACCATGCTTAGTTGATGCACTTTCTTTCTCTTTTAGACCTGAATGTAACCTTTTTTAAAAAAAAACAACAAGTTTCTAGTACATCATGTGATCAATAGATACAAGTACCTTCATTTTTTAAATTAGTCTAAGGCTATTTTCCTTTTACTGTTGTATAAACAGGGAATTGAAGGGTAAAATAGTTAAAACTTAATGCTATAGTGCTAATGTGGCTTTTAAATCACGTCAGCAGCAATCACTGCATTATAATTAACAATTTATTGAACCAGCAATAAAATGAACATCACATTACTTCTTAAAGCAGCAGAATAAAATGGCTAATAAATAGCATAAGCCAGACAAATTGCAGAGTAATAGAAATTTTCTTAAGATTTATAGTGTGCGGAAAGATGGATGTGCTATTAGTTGGAGCTCCAATACTTGACAAAATTCTTTTGCAAAGACATAGTTACCATGCATGTCAGAGTTCACAAGTCTAAGTGGTTTATCCAAATTTCAACTCACTGCTATTACAGTGGAAAATACTCATTACAAGGTTTTGTAACTGCAAGCAATGTGTACATTTGCCAACATTCAAACTGCTACTGCCAAAAAGATACTAAAATATTTTATAAACTGTCAAATAACAAGTCTGCTAGCTTAATCTGAGTCTATTTTATACTTCACAGGCGGTGAAAACTCCTGGGCCCAATCCTGAGGTCTTCACTCAGGCAAAACTTCTTTTGGCTTCAACATTTACAAGTTACAAGGAGTTTGTGCGCATGAGAATGGCTGGATTGGGCCCGACGTGACGAGGAAAATGCATTAGGAAAGAAACACAGATTCAGTGAAGCTGGAAGCTCAGCTAAATACCTCGTCTCTATCAGGGCTGAGGTTACTGACAACGAAACCGTGTTGCGTTTTACATGTTCCCGCTGTTCGGTTGTGTTGTGATTCGTCATGTCAAAGTGTCTCTCTTATGTTCTTATTTCAACATAGCAGATGCAGTTTTACATGACATGTCACAACATGGAGCATCAACTGGAAAGATTCTAAAAGAGCCTTTTTTTTTTCCCCTTTGGAAAAAGAAGAAAATAACAAAAAACCCACTGTGCTTTTCACTGCAATGTGAAATGAGAACTTGCTATGCAGATTTTGTGAGCAGACAGTATATTTTGTCACTGTAATGAAATGACTTTCAATTTTCAGCTTTAAATTGAAATATACCCATCGACTAGCTAATGTTCAAATTTTAAATTTATTCTACATACAAATTTTAAGATGAAATCTGGAGTTAATCTCTGCAGTAATAGAGACAATAGAGGCTGGTAAGAACATGTATGTCTTTAACAATGCATTTCTCTGTGAACCTTGAGGATAAATTACGATTAACTTCCTGGTTAAAGGTATTGCCGATTACGTGATGAGATTATTATTCTACCATTTTCAAAAAAAGCATTTCTCCTAAGGATGGTGCATTTCCAACAGAGTATTGTACTGAGGAGCATCTTCAACCTGTTCTGTTGGAGACCTTGGGGTGAAGTTGAACTATGACCACACTATGAACACACATGCACAGGAGGAAATTGCTACCTACGATCACTCTAGTCATGGTGCCCATATATGCTGGATACACCAAAATGATAATAGAAGAAGCTGTCTGATGAAATGCGTAAGCACCGTTCTAGCTGCACTGAAGTCATTATTTACACTAACCAAGACTCAGGAATTTGGTCTCCAGAGACCCAGAAGGGTTTTACTAAGCCTCCATTCAGCAGAGCTGGGAATAGAAGGAGGTATTTTTACCTCTATTAATTAACTCCTCTAACAGGGAACCCCTAAAGAAACAACAGCATTGTCTCCTCACCTGAAGATCCAGAGAAACCCAAATTCATCTGACAATACCAAAGATGTGGATGCAGCCTCAGGTACCAATAAGACTAATGCTCATTAAACTAATACCAAACATACTCTGATTTAGTTCATTTGGCAAAGGGTCACAGTACATCATTTAGTATGTCCTGCTAATATTTGTAATTTCTACAGTGTTGCGGGGTATGATTCTTCATCAAAAAGATGACAATATATTGCCAGGCCCAGCTCACATATTGCAGAATGCTTCATTCGCCATGAAAATCAGAGAAGGTACAGAGAGGCATAACCCCCTCTGGCAGTGGACAGGAATAAACCAAAGGCAAAGGGATGGGGTTTTCCCCAACTTTAGTTCAGCTGCAATTCATTGTTGGCAGCAGCTCTTTTCATTTGCACAAAGATACAAATTCTTCTCTATCAGCTAAAAGAGCTACCAAACCACCCAAAAATCTATTCAACATTAAAAAAAGGCTTGATTAAGAAAGTATTTAACTTATATATCCTTCCCTTGTTTATATTTAAAGGATTTGTGATGAAGGTACAGTTCCTGAAATAATGAAACTGAGAGTAATAACACTATAATGAGTTAAAAATATTTCAAAAGATGGTCCGTTCTCCTAGTATTTTGAGGGTAACTCTTAAAACTACTGATAAATCAGCACAAGTCTTCTACGCCATGTCCAAACCACCCTCTCTAGTAGATTATGTCTGTTATTGAATAAGATTCTAAACTTCTGATGATTGTCCAACTTGAATTTAAGAAACTGTTGCTGTGTACCACAAAAATAAATAGTATTAGCTAGTATGAAAGAAAGTGAGGAGTGACACAATTACATAATAAAATTAAAAAGTCAGAATTCCATCATACAAAATCAGTGTCTGTGTTTGACATCATGCTGAAGACATGGCTCAGTAGGCCAAAGTTACTTTTTGCTGTATAGGTCTTAAAAGGAACATGTATCTAAAAAACACGTCTGGTGCAGTTTTGCTAAAGACAGGAACCCTCAGGTCAGCTGAGTTAGCTGGAAAAAATCACTCAGATGAAAACAGATCTCTCTGAAATTCAGGTACTGCCTAACTCTAGCTGTACCAAACACAGCAAAATGTCACAGTACCTCAACATGGGAAATGTGGCTTAGCATGGAAATTAATTAATTCCTTACATCAGCTTAACCACATTGAGTTCTGCGCTGTAGTCAGCTTAGTTCAGGTTTCAGTGAAGTCCTCACAACAGCTCAGCTTAAAAGAGTTTTGGAGCTTTTACATCCAGAGGGGTATCATTTATATACATGTATACACACACAGACACACACACTTGTTTTTTGGCAACTTCTATAGATAAAAAAACTAGTAGTACATGAAGTGTAAATACAAATTAACACAGATAACTGTGTAGTCTCATCTCTGATCCATGTACCTTCTCACTCTTACAGCTCTCTCACTGGCCGTGCTGCCGATACCCAACTAAATCCAGGTAGCGCAGATACCCATAGTATTATAAATTACATCTACACAACAGTGCCAGGTTCTCATTTTGATGGGTCAAAGTGGCAGGTGAGAAGGGGACCACAGGGACCTGCTGCGCAAAGAACAAGATGCCTCCGTTCTCCTCTGAAGTTATATCTGGGTTTGTGATGTGCTCCTGACCTTGTACAGCAAGGAGCAAAGCAAAGGACACACGGGAAATTGTTTTTCCTGATTAATTCTGCAGCTGCCAAGGAGAACGAAGAACTCTGGGTCCATAAACGTGACCCAAAAGAGAGAAGGAGACAAGTGTTGCTGCAAGAAGACAACCACCCGATCGCAGTTAAGTGTGATATACACAAACTATGGATGCAGATTTTGGTTGGAGTCTTGCTCTTTTACATTAGTTAATGAATACATATCTTCATTGGATAGCTCTGAAATTAAGAGACACCAAACATCATAAGAGTTGCAGTATTATAGGGAGAGGCAAAAAATGTTTTACCAAACTTATTTACTAAACAGAAAAAGCAGCATCCTTTTGGTTTGTGCAAAGACAATAAATAAAAGCCCCAGTAATGCAACAAAATGATAGGGCAATCCTCCTGCATCTGTACAGAGGTGGGAAAATATATACAATATCTCAATTTTCATAGCAAAATATATAGATAACTGGATCTGACTTCTTTCAGGCTCTCCTCTACTACATAGACAATTACTTTAACGTATTTTTCTTAGTGAACTAGAAGGCAACATGAATTCAACTATGTCCAGAAATATCTCAAGCCATGGGGCAGCTTCCATCTTCAGAAGATGGCATTAGAAATATATGGGTATTTGTATAATTAAATGTGAATATGGATCACCTTGTTTGTTTGGAGTTTTTTTTTTGTTGGTTTTAATTTGTACAATATATTCTGTGTGCAAACTGCAGCCTAACAAGTTGGCAGACAGATATTGGAAGCACCAAAAGGTAAGGTACTATATTTTGTATCATAGCTAGGAATCCAAGAGAAAAGATGCAGAACCAGAGCTTCACATGAGCTTACACTAAAGAGTTTTGTTATCCTGTGATATGATCTATAAAACTTCAACAAACTCTCCAGAGCACAGAATAACAAATACCATAGTTACGCTGAAGTATGCAAATCATAAAGATATACCAAAGGGACATGAAGGTATAGGTCTCAAGTGAAGGTTTTCAGACACCTACTGTGGTAGCACAACAATGTGTTGAATATACTTCTTATTTAGAGTTCCAAAGAGATGCAAATCCTTCCCTAGTAAACGCAAAGGCTCTAGCAAAGGTGCAATTTCTAGTGAAACAAAGTCAGCCTAGCATCTCCAAATTCAGCACGGAAGCGTTTAATTTGCTGTAATTCAGCTTTGTGTTTGAAACGGCACACTGTGCCCTGACAAGCACCTCCCAAAGGAGCACAGACAGGACAATTTATAACGAAAAAAGCTATGGGGTAAGTGCCTTATAAAGTCTAAGTCTCTTGTTGATCTTACTCCAGATGAAAATAAATAACTGAGGGCAGGGAAGAGGAATCAGCAAAAGATATTTATTAAGAAAGAAGTTTGAGTAAAGAAAGCAAATTTTTATAAGAGTTGAGTTCACTGAGGCTTTGAAAGAGGGAGGGGATTTTTTAAGATGACCAAGCGACAGGCTGTCTTAGTAAAACATTTTATTAAAGCTTCTAAAATCTGCTCAAATCATTTTGAAAACTTCACCAGGACTCTCAGATTTGTGTAGTTTAGGCAAGTCAGCTATTTCTGATGTTAGCAAGTTTTCCTTATGCTGCCATCTTGTGCCCCAGAACTTCAGCTTACTCTAAAAGGGAAAAAGAATTTAAAAAAGACCCCCATCATATATATTTGTGGCCCTCACAGCTCTAAAAATACCCTTCAAAATATCAGCAGGGCATACAGGGTAGAAAAAAAAGTTTGCCAGTGCCTACAAATAGGTTGAAATAACAGTTCAGATACTCATGATTCAAGTCAATGTTACAGGAAAGGGGGAGGTTAATCTAAAATAGCATCGCATTTTCCATGTCACCTTTTAAGCGTTTTTATTGCTGACGAAATTCAGTCTGACAGAACCCCAGAAAAGAGGAGCACACCATGGGATTCAACATAAGTGTCCCCATCAATGCCCTGTCTCAAGTAAACTGAGTTCAGCTCACAAGTGAAGTTTAGGAAAGCTCTGCTGTTATTTAACTGCCTCTCTTTCTCTTTCCATATTTATCCATAGCCAACTGGATTCAAAAACCGTTTCAATTATATGCTTCCCTTGACACTTACCTTGGCTTCCCAACTCCCAACCTATTAATTACACCAACATTCCTATTGTATCATAAAATGCTTCACCCACCACAATATTTTAATAAGTCGTACCAGCTATTTCACTACCACCTTATCTATTTTTCTGAAATGAAACTATTCAACTTCAACTACTAGAAACAAAACTGCACCACTGAATTCAACCAATGCATTCAAATAGTGGTTATAGTAATAGTTAATGACAGAGCTATTTAGTTACTTTGAATACATTTCATATTTCATGGATAATAATTTGTCTGATCAAGGCCCCCAAGGCTTTGCACAAGGACTAGTGCTCTGTCAGGTTGGGTGTCATAGAAATAAAACACAAAATATACTCCCTATTTCAAAATACAACATAAAATATTCTCCCTATTTCAAAATACATGAGTGGGATGTGCACAGCAGGATGTGAGCCAGTAAACTATATTGAGCCATCAGGACCACACATGCAATTGCCTTAACCTTTATTAAAATTCAGAAAGGTAGGAAAAGGACTGTTTTAAAGAAGGATTTGTAGGAAAATTCAGAGATAACATTGTGAAAGTTAAGGGATGCTCCTCCCAAGCATGATAGGACACACATGGTGATAGTTAATTTGTTAGGTACAGAAACAGCATCAGGCTTTGTGATCCCATGCTTTAGATCAATAAAAAAAAAAACAATCTGTCCTGTTTTGAGGACACTAACTAAAAATGTGAACAGAGGGCAATAACGTAGCATTAATGATCAGTCTGACTAGTTGCAGTAGTGCAAGTAAAAGGAAAAATGGCTCGACAACATTATTGCCTCTTCCTCCTTCAACCTGTCTCCTATGATATTACCCTTTTCTTTCCCTGTACTGGCAGAAATGATATAAAATCCATATCTCTTATGAAAGTATGAAAGCAACTTTTTTTTTTCTAATCTACAGGAATTTCATTTTCCCTCTACATTCCATCAGCATGCCAAAATTCCAGATACTTTCCTTTTTTGCTGCTTAAGTTTCCCCTTTAAAGAATAGGCACACACATGCTCCTTCTTGCTGCCTACCTTCTGCACCCCAAACATATAAAATCTTTCAAATCCCCCATGCCCAGAACCTAGACCCAATGACTTTTGAAAGCCTACAAGGATAGGGAACCTCCAGGAAGAGTCTCCAAGCACCTGATGCCACCACCCAGGTGGTGACAACATGTGCAGAGAGTTGTGTGGGCTCCAACACCCTGAACAGTCAGCTACTATGATTTTCTTCCCAGTTTCCACCCAGGTTAGTTTTAATTTACTGGTTTCCCATCACTAGGTTGCCAGAAAGTTGGCCAGCAGATTTTGGAGTGATTCATAACAGTTGTGTGGAATATGAAGCACACGCTCAGCCCTTGCTGGGTAAAGGGAGTACAAGCTTCCCTGTGCTCCTAATTAACACCAGGAAATAAAGCTGATTTTTCTACTAACGCATATATTTGTCTATCATGTTTAATGGATATGTCAGGAAATAAATAAAAAAAAATAACATATATAGTCACTAGCAGATTCCACAATTTCCAAATGAAATTTGGAAAGAAATGCACAAAGTGGACACAGAGCTACAAAATGTTCCCCGACCCATTGATACTACAAAGAAACTGGAAAGGATAAAACTCTTTCCCCTACTCCTATTGCCTCTAGTCTCTGACCTTTATAGTGCAGACTTCTGCTACAAAATGAAGCTAAATCAAAGGAGTTAAGAAATAAACTCTTGTAGATGGTACAGATGCCTTGAGCACTGCCCTTCCTGAAACAGATTGTACTCCACTGTAAATCCACAACTTTTGCACTTGCTTGAAAAGCCAGAAAGCTGACAAAAATAGCTTGATATTTACTAACATAAACCAGTTTATTAGGAATATAAAGAATTGGTATTAGTTCTGGGCTTCCATTATTGTACAATAATATCAGACAGCTAAATCTAATCCATACTTTACACCCAAGAAGCGTACGGTGAGATGTCTTGTTCCAGCCAAGCATGAATAAAGTCACTAGAGTAACATACCCAAACCAACAGAACTTCAAATCATTTTCCCAATTGCCTATAAGCACATATGACACAAAAGGGAAAAAAAGTGTTTTGGCTTGGTGATACTATTACTTATATTAATTTAAACCATTGAAAAATGTATCTAGTGTCCAAAGCATGAGATATGGTGTTTACTTTTCACAGCATTTCACAGGAGGTTATACTAGAAAAGTGACTTGCAAAGGGAGTTCTCACTTGAGCAACTTCAGATAACTACATCAAGAAAGTATTATGCCAGTGAAATGGACTACCAAATACATAAATAAAAACTTTGGCAAAATTATTCACAGAACACAAGAAGGACTCAGATTGCATAAGGGACAATAAGAACGGCAAACATCCATTCAGCACTGCAGGGTAGGACACACAAATATTTCCAGGAGAAAAGAGAAGAAAAGCAATGTTACCTTCATTACCTACCTCTGCCAGTAGATAAAAGAGGACATATCATTAAATCCATCCAGACAGCACATTAATCCTATGCCTTAAAGAAGAAAAAGCAACCCCCTGGGTGAAGTGGCTATTTTAAAAGCAAAAGCACAAACGCCTCCCCTGTAGGACCAGGTGAGCTCAGCAGGTGAAACCAATATCACTTCCAGGTGGTTGCAGTGGTGGTGATGCCTTCTCAGTGCATTAATAAAGGAAGACACGAAAAACACCTGGTGTAAACAAGAGCTGGAGGATCAGAAAACTGCTATGTTTCAGAAATGTTTTGTTAATGATGTTTCACAATAAGGCCAGATGTTGCTCACCCTTATCAAAGAACCCAGGCCAGTTGCTACCTCTTAGATTCAGGATTTTTTAATCTATTTCAATTAACTGCCTGCATTACTTTCTGTTTACTGGGTGTAGTACATTGACAGCTGACCTGTTTTTTAAGCGAAAGAATCATCAGCAGTTGGAGAGGGACAATTCCTGTGATGGTTTCATACTTACAGCCAATACAAAGGTCAGCAATCTGGGAACCACCACCTAAACCATTCCTTCATGCTTCTTTAGTGTTGCCATGCTGAGGAAGGCTTCATAGGAGAAAAGGAAGGAGTAGGTGTGTGTTCCTCAAAGGAAGAGATGAGTAATTCCCTTCCTGTACCCTTCACCTCACCATAGAAACAGACGTGTTTGGTTTTTTCCTTTAAATGTATAGAAAACTAGGAGTGAAAATCCATTTAGCAATGATCCAGAGACCACAGGCAAACTGCAGAGCCTTCCTGTAACAACCTTAAAGTGAAGAAACTTTTCACATGGAACCAAGAGGTTTATATCATGCTAAAAAGTCACATTTTCTTCAGATGCACAAGCATCTGGGCAATTTGGGGATAATGATGGGATGTTTTGAACCACAGCAGAACCTGTACATCTGGCAGGTCGGTGGGTATGGGTGTGCGCATCAGGGACGGGGTACAGCATGATGCTGGCCTGTGAGATATGAAGATCATAGAATAGTTTGGGTTGAAGGGACCTTCCCAGCTCCCCCAGTGCCCCCCCTGCCATGAGCAGGGACATCTTCACCAGCTCAGGTTGCTCAGAGCCCCGTCCAGCCTGGCCTGGGATGTCTCCAGGGATGGTTCAGCCACCACCTCTCAAACACCCTGAGTGAGACGCCACTGAATAAAAACGGTGCTCCACTGATCTAAGTGGACATTGGGCTGGAAAATACAGCACGCTGTGTCCAGACATGGCTTTGGCACAGCCCAGAAAGGCTTTGGGGTCTGCAGTGCAGGCACCTCCTCCGGCTCCTCTCAGAGCTGCAGCATCCGACAGGTCCATCCATCCCGCAGTGCATGTGGGATCCAACTCCTACTTTGGGAAGGTAGCACTGAGCATTTTAATTCTGTTAAGACCAAAATAATGATAAACAAGGATAATAGTCACAAAAAATTCCCCCTCCCAAAAGAGTCCTAGAAATCCTGATTTACTGACTGGTAGCTAGTTTCACTAAATAGAAATATAGTAATTTAATAATCTTAGCATAGCAGTTTTCGGTAAGGAAAATTAACTAATTCATTATCACTTATAATTTGCTGAGGCATAGCTGCCATATTTGTAAAATCAGCAGGTTCAGAAAAAAGCAAGTTTTTAATGAATGTTCTTTTTTTTTCCTTCCCAGATACATAAATGATACAATTACTTAGCTCCCTCTAGTGCCAATTTCTAAAATAAATTTCCCACTAATGACTGTATTCACCAATGTAATCATAGGAGCAAATTAAAAATTCACTTGGCAATAATTAACTAGTGAACTCTCAAAGGATTTAGCAAATTGCCATGAACTAAAGCAGAATTCAACTAGTGTCACAGTTACAAAGAAAGGTCAAATGTAGGCTTTTTGCAATAACAAAAATATGACATCAATGTTCAGACATTGTGTAGTTTGAACAATCGAGGCACACATGCCAATAAAGAATAGCAGTCAGGGATGGAAAATGCAGTAGCTCTATCATTCCTCCGATATTAGCAATGCCATTATTAAAGTTGCATTCATTTATTTTCTTTTGCAGTCTTCATTTCTAAAGCTCCATAACTTGGCTTTCGAAAGACACTCCAGGCTTCTTTTTTAATCTTAAGTAGTAGAAGACTTATTTTTCCCCTTAGATTTTAAAAATAGGCACAAAACAGTATCACATACAGTTGCCTTACATTCCTCCCTTGGCATCATCTTCTGTCTGGAGAAGATGCTGAGCTAGATAAAACTTTGGAATAACCCCATGTAAGTACTCTAAAATAATTAATAATAATAAAACCAAACACTAGGAGTAATAATAACACATAGACATGGAGTACGGCCAGAGGAATACATGTGCTCATACAGGTGTTGGAGGAAAAAGGCACTGCAGTGGCAGGAAGGATCCTGAACTTGTATTAATATTATTGGCATGGATCCTATGAAATTACATTATAAATAAAAATAACCATAAACACAGCCATATGAAGGACTTTATTTGTAAGAATATTTGGATTTTTCTTATAATTGTGCCTTGCCTGTTCTATGCCCCATCCCCACATTTCTCTCCTTTGCTATCTTCATACAACGTGCTTCAAGGCAAAGTAGATATTGTCCGTGCAGAACATACGTTGTAATTGCTTTTGACTTGGAGTTTTAAGCTGGTGGCCATTCGGCAAATACAGGTCTATAAAGTATAGATGCTTCACTGGGAAGCGATGTCACAGCCTACCAGAAAACACATGTGGGTGCTACACTAAAAGTTCTGATTTAATATATTTTGAGATTAAACTGAGGACTGAGGTGGGTTAAGCTTCATTAAGCGTGAGTTTGCTGTGTCCCATTGCTCAGTCACAAGATTATACATCAGTCTAGGTCAGGCAGTTGACTTATGATACAGTGACATCTAAAAAGCAACTGATTTCCTAGAAAATTTGCCTTTCCCTTTTGAGTTTCAAAGAATACAAAGAATATAAACTCTTTGCAAGGCCTGCCAGACACCATACGCAATTCCTCCTTGGATGGCAATGATGGTAACTACCTGACAGAGCTGTGATAGCCCACATGAATGATCCAGACAGCTGAGTTTCCTTGGAAGGCTCAGAAGTGAATTAGAGGCACAACTGTGGGCTCCTGGGTTGTCCTCTCTGCCCCTGCCAGCAGCTGCAGGAAGGTCAACCTCATCTCAGCAACCCTGAGATACCATCAAATAGGTCATCTCTAGGAAAAAAATATCTCATTAAAACCTTTCCCTTCCAGCGCCTCTTAGCACAATGTTCAGTACCTTTTTCCAAGCTGTTGCTGCTGCATTTCTCCACTGTTTCACAGACTGATTGGGACTGAGGGCACCTCTGGAGATCATCCAGTTCAACCCACCTGCTAACACAGGTTCACCAGAGCAGATCACGGAGAATCATGTCCAGGTGGTTTGAATGTCTCCAGAGAAGGAGACTCCACAGCCTCTCTGGGCAGCCTGGGCCAGGCTCTAGCACCTCAAAGTAAAGAAGTTTCTCCTTATATTCAGATGGAACCTCCTGTGCTTCAGTCTGTGCCCGTTGTGCATGTGAAAAGAGTCGTGACTACTTACAAAAGTACAACAAGCTTTCTGCAAATACCAGCCTTAAGGTGTTGTGTAGAAACTGAACTAAACATATATATATATGTATACACTCTCTCTATATATACACTATATATATATATATATAAGTAAAACCTAAGCTCTTGTTATTGTGAAGGAAAGGGTAGTCCACCACCGCCCAGTGATTTGACCCACACTTCAGCCACCCTTTCCATAGGAAAGCCAAGTCTTAATTCCAGGCTGAGGAGGCCTAACTTCAACTTCCAAGTATCACTGTCTGCAAAGTTAAAAACAAATAAACAAAACCTCCAAAGAGCAGCCAGCATCTTTTCCATTCCAAAGCAGCTCAGAAAGCACTCAGGTCACCTCTGAACCATCAACGACTGGAGGCTGACCTCCTTAAACCTCACAGGGCAAGGCTTGTTTTCAAACACAACTCTTCGTATTTGTAGTCATCCTGTGAACCCTTGTCAGCAAGTTCATGTTCCTCCTTGAAGTGCAGGCACCAGAAATAAAAGAGCAGCCCTGAAGCCCTCTTACCACAGGTCACTGTCTCGGGGTGACAGTCCCTTCTTGTAATTCAGGGGTTGCATTAAGCTTCTGGTGAGGGCCCATGTGAAGCAGCTGGGCAGGTCCCCAGGAGCCCAAAGGTCCCTGTGTCACTGAGCCAGGGCAATGCCCCAAACTGCTGCTGTGCTTGCTGACAGATTTCCTTGTTCTTTGCTTTACTGAAAAACATTTGAAACACCGTGTCCAAGATAGCTTAAAAAATTGCCGTAACAGCTCATAGAGTTCCTCACCTGCTTCCTTTAAGACTCAATAGCTAAGTCACCTGGTAATATGAAAATACTCAGTTTAAACAGATGTTGTCTCATAGACTGGAAACTTTCACATTTCATCCATGCCTGTCCTTTATTTTAATGAAATGAGTAATAGCAATCAATTTTAATATTCCAGTCATACAACCTATCCCACAAACTGTCAGTAGTTCTATCGACACCATACAGCAGCATCTCCATCACCTCAGTTATTGCCTCTTCATTGAGAGGAGACCTAAACAGGCAGACACCTAAATTAGCTGAATGAAATTAATTATCACAAAATCACAGAATGGTTGGGGTTGGAAGTGACCTCTGGAGATCACCTAGTCCAACCCACTTGCTAGGGCAGGTTCATCTAATTATAGTCTACATTGAGATTTTCCAGCTCAAACATAAGAATCCCATATTGTTTCTGTTCCCATTTTTTTAAAATGCTAAAATAAATATTAGTGCAGTTGAAGAACATTTCTTTATTACCTGTAGAGCAAAAGAAGAATCTGAAACACTCATCCACAGATAGACATTAAAAGCTGTAGACAACTAATAGTGTGATGTGGTCCTTCTACACATAAACACATTGCTTGCTTTGTGCAAAGGACTAACAAAAAAAAAGTCACCAAAATATATAAAGTGAAGCGAGGAGGACATTTATTAGTTTTCCATGAATATGCACAGCCGAATTATTTTAAAAGCAATGTGATCATCTTGAATTTTTTAAGCCATTTGAAATAATGGAATGGAATGGAATGGAGTGGGATGGAGTGGGATGGAGTGGGATGGGATGGGATGGGACGGGACGGGACGGGACGGGATGGGATGGGAAGGGATGGGGTGGGATGGAGTGGGATGGGATGGGATGGGATGGGATGGGAGAATAGAATAGAATAGAATAGAATAGAATAGAATAGAATAGAATAGAATAGAATAGAATAGAATAGAATAGAATAGAATAGAATAGAATAGAATAGAATAGAATAGAATAGAATAGAATAGTTAGGAAAAGGCAAAATGTCTAATGCATGGCAAAACATGAAAATTCAGCTCAGGTTAAAATTTTGAATACATTTCTTTTTCTTAAAAACCCACAGAAATGGACTTTTTCCATCTTCAGAGAAAGATCTCAGACAAAACTGGTCATGATTTAACCATAACTTACATAAAAATTTACATTTTCCTTTTCAGGGCCAGAACAATTTTCTGTTACAATTTTTTTTTTTCCATGCAAAACTGTATTTTACTGAAGATTAAGACTGATCAGACAGTGTACATTTTTGTTGTCACTCAAAAAAGTCCTTTAAAATGAACAAAAAAAATCTCATATTTCTCTATTTCTGTTAGAGTTTTTCAATTTAATGAACAGTATTTTAATTACAGGTGAATTTTTCCACTCAGAATGATTAAAACCCAGCAACTTTCACTAAGTTTTCTCTAACCTGTTCAGAATTTTTTGGCAAATTCTTCTGAATACAACTGCATTTGTCCAACTTTCCTCAACTTTTCAACTTTCCTGTATCCAAACTAGCGTGGTCAGCAGGACAAGGGCAGTGATCCTTCCCCTGTACTCTGCATTGGTGAGGCCACACCTGGAGTATTGTGTTCAGTTCTGGGCCCCTCAGGTCAGGAAAGAGATTGAAGTGCTGGAGCGGGTCCAGAGAAGAGCAACACGACTGGTGAAGGGACCGGAACACAATCCCTATGGGGAGAGGCTGAGGGAGCTGGGCTTGTTTAGTCTGGAGAAGAGGAGGCTTAGAGGTGAGCTCAGCACTCTCTAGAACTACCTGAAGGGCAGTTCTAGCCAGGTGGGGATTGGTCTCTTCTCCCAGGCATCAGCAATAGGACAAGGGGCCATGGGCTTCAACTCTGCCAGGGGAAATTGAGGCTGGATATTAGAAAGCAATTCTTTACAGAGAGAGTGGTCAGGCATTGGAATGGCTGCCCAGGGAGGTGCTGGACTCACCGGCCCTGGAGGCTTTTAAACTGAGATTGGCCATGGCACTTAGTGCCATGATCTAGTCAATGGACTGGAGTTGGACCAAGGGTTGGACTTGATGATCTCTGAGGTCTTTTCCAACCCAGTCAATTCTGTGATTCTGTGTAATAAAAACGGAACCATTTAGCTGCAGGTACTAAGTTTTGAAGGTTGCATCCTGTGCACAGACTCCACATGTTTTCATGCATATGGCTGCAAAAGGACTAAATAGTTCTTTTAATGAGAACTACAAAAATATTTTGCTTTCCTCAAAATAATTTGAAACTCATACTATGACCATTACTTTTGCCTTCATTCTCTTTTTTGAAAGTTTTTCTTAATCTTCTTTTGTCTTTTCATTTTTCATATTCTTCCTTCACCTCTAGCCAACACTCTGTTATTCATTACTAAAAATCTTTGCATATTTTGACTATTATTCCAATTTCATTGTATATTTCTGTTTTCTACTGCCTTTAAGTTTTTTTTCCACACCTTCTCATTCTTTTTGTTTATTCCCTTTCATATTTTATTCCTTTTATCATATAAGCTGATGCTCAGGTTCAGTTTAATTTGTCTCTGACCATCTTTGCGGGGATGAAGGCAGCACATCTGTTAGGAGAGAAAGGCATTAGTCGGAATTCAGGCAACATCACAAATTTCAGTTTGGCACTGCTTCACGATTTTATTTTCCAGAGTGGTTATTGCAAGCACTATATGTGAAAACAAACAAAAAAACCCAATCACATAGACCCTCTGTGACTTCATTAAACCTCTTCACTGGCTTTTGAAGAGACAGTTCCACTTATCTTCCCTTTTCCAAATTCTTCCAAGCAACAGCAGTTGAGTTTCCCTATAATCCTACATTCTTCTCCTCATTTTGTTTCTAAGCAAACTGCATTGGCTTCAAACGACAAAGTTATTTGTCACACATATACTCAGGGTGGTCTGAAACTGTTTAATTTATGTTTTCTTTGTAATCTAAAATGCAAGAACAGCTGTAGGTGCTACCGGCTCTTTTCACACATCACATTTCAATGGCTCCTTTCTCTGGACCATGTTTCCATTAAAAAAAAAAGAAGGAAAAAGCAAGCAAATTAAAAATACACACAAAACCCCAACAACAACAACCCAACAGTGGCATTTGGTAATAAAATACTGCTAAAGCCTCCACACCAATATCACAGTAGCGTTCTCCATGAGCTAAACTGATGAACTGTTGAACATAATTCTATTAAAAAGAAAGGTGCATTATAGATAAATTGTACGGCAGTAATTTCTGAAATGCATGATACTTTTTCCAAGGCTGCCACAGCACCTGCTGCTAAGTATAAAGATGATTAGCCACAAACTAACCCACTACAGAATTATTATCAGTATATATTTGCACGACGAAGAACTAATGGGAATTATGCAGATTGCATTTCCTTTCCTGCTGAAGGCAACCAACCTTCAATAGCAAAATGAAAACAGAACTCAGCTGTGGAAGAACAACGCAGGTTTTATTTTCTTTCCAAATATGTATTGTTGATTATTTCAAGACTTTAAGACACATGTTTCTTTTTCACATAATTACATGACGAGCGGTCCAGTATCATTTTTAAAGCCGTACAAAATTTCCCGTGCATTTTAATGGCTTTAAATACGTAATAAATCTGCTGCTGTATGTAAGAAAAAGAACGGTAAACACACATCAAAGCGGCCTTTAAGAATTATAACATAATCAGTAGGTAGCGCAAATCAGCAGCGATTGGCTTCTTTAATCTGATTAAAGTGCTGCTTGGAATTCTCTGCCTCGGGTCAGGGGGAGCATCGCCGGTGCCCGGTCCCTGTCCCTGGGTCAGGATGGGATTCCTGGGACATTCCAACCTGTCACTGTCCCCACAGACCCAAATTCAAGGCTGGGCAGGGTCCCCTGCTGGTGTCACCAGCACCAAGGGGCTCCTGATGCCGCCCGGGCCCAACGGCCACGCTCGGTCACATCAACAAAGAGCTGGCGATTTAACAGACCTCTGGCTGCACTTTGTCCAACTTGGGTACTTCACCTAAAAATGAACATTTCAGAGCACTATAAAACTAGACAGAAGTGATCTATGGGCAGAAGGAAAAGCAGGACTACCTAGAAAAGCATCTGAATGTTTTTAAGGCAGCTTCTTCAGGCACAGGGAAGTGGCTGCAGGATTTAATTTGCTGTGCTTTGATTTCTGGTTTCTTTAAACTTTTGCCAAAGGTGATGGGAATGCCAGATGCACATTTTTTGTATGCTTTAAAAAAATAACGTATTGTTGGGTTTGGTGTTTCCTTTTTTTTTCCTCTCCCTCTGTAGAAAAAACATTCAATAGAAATGAAGGTATTTCTAGTCAGTCATAAGAGCAGCCACAAAGAGTATTCAGTAAATATTTCTTAGCGAATCACCTACAGAGGGATGGCAAGATGAAGAAGCATTTTTATGCACATGAAGTGATGTGTAACCAGTGGTTTTCTTTTGTACTGTAATTGATGCTTCACAAAATACATTTACTTGAGTACCGGTATTTAATGTTTCAGACTGGAAAAACAAATAGGAATGAGGAAAAACAGAGTGGAATTCTCAGATGATCAGCTCCGTTGCATAGGTCTTCTCTGGTTCACTTGAATCACCCAAATACTCACAATAACTTCTCTCATTCTAAACCACTGTGTGCCAGTAGTCTGAAGTTTTACATTCATTGTGTGGGAAAAATGAGATTATTTAGATATGGTCCTAATGAAAACCGACCAGGATAAATTTAGGTGGCTTTTTGTAAAGGAGGATACTTAAAAACAGCAAAGAACACTTCACTGTATCATAGTTCATTATATGTGCACATACAATTTAAGTTCCTTAAATACATGGAATATTCTTCAGCATAGCCTGAAGTATTCAAGGGTTTAGATCACTCGAAATTTCTTTGCACATTGTAAAAATCTGGACTGCTTACTGGAAAGGAAGTCAAATGTGTACTTGATTAATTGATGTAGTCACATATTAAAAACTTTTGCTTCTTATCCCATTAAAAGTAACACTAATGAGCAATGGCTGTGACCTTCAAGTGGAAAGCCACATGTGCCTTAACCCCTCAATATTTACCACCCAAATTTAATCTTTATAATGGACACCTTAAAAGGAATCTGATAGAAAATCCTAAGAGCTGCTCCAAAACTAAAACACTTAAGGAAGATTTTGATTAATGCCTCATGATTAATCAATTGATTAATATAGTTTTCAATACAGATGTTAGGACACTGTCTACTTTAATCAACCATCCTGAAAACGGTGAAGACAAATGATCTATTTTTCTGTCGATTGAAAAAAGAAAGCCTATTTTAGCAGTTATGTAAATTATAAGACGATGCCCAGATCTTCCCTTTTCTAAAAACCTTACACATTGGAACTGTTAATTAGGTAAGTGTCATCCTTTGGGGCAGGAACTTGGTATAAACCTAAAAGAAGTCACACGTTCAGCCAAATGAGTGCACTTTTTAAAAGAAATTGTTTTAGAATTGCACTATAATCCATATTTAAAGTCCCTCTCCCTGATATTTTTTTATTCTGAGACTGTTTCTAATTTGTGATTATGCTTTCTACCATACTAAAACTGAAATCTTTATTCCAGTCAAAAATAATCACCCCATAATTACTGTGACAAACTGCCCAAGCTGTATCATTGTGGCCATTTCGACTAATGATATTGTATTAGAATGCCTCGCAATAGACTTCAAATGGAAAATATAATTATGTGCATTAGTTTGTCTAAGCATTTATAAGATCACATATCCATCAGTTATCAGGTCTCATAAAAAAAGCCATATATCACTGTCACTGCTAGTTTTGTTATTGGAAATGTGGGCCGTTATGAACTCAGCTGAAGATGTGTGTCTTAAATTTCACTTATTCTGTTATCCAGTAAATCCATGTAAGCTGAACTCCTATAAAAATGGGTAGAATTTTCCGCTGATGGCACAGGAACAAATTATTTGACAGTCTCACCAAACATAAACTGAATGTTCAAGGTACTATTTAAAGCTGAAGGCCTTAATTTTGAAGGTACATTTAAAGTTACACACTGGACTACTCGCTGTGCATGAAGTGGGTCCATACATCTTTGCTGAACTGAGTCTATATGTTCTCCTGTTTTGCAAAGCTAAGGCAGCATCTGAGTGACATCTTCGCATCCCGAGCGCACTGAGCATCCAACCCAGCTTCATCTTGGCAAAATTGCAGTTCTGCAATAGCAACTGCCTCAGTTTCCCTCGTGCTTTTTCTCTATATGCTTTGCTTTGCCTTGAAAAACCTAAAGTGAATATTTTGCATTTCAGAAGTAAATGCAACTTTGATTTATGATCCCCAAGATCTGAAAGCTCTAATGGAAGAGCTACCACAACCCCCAAAATGAAAGAAGAAGGCAGGTGTGCCTGCTATTGGGTCACTGGCACTCGCTTTGTCTCTTGACCAAGGCCAGAGGAGAAGCAATCCCTCTGCTGTTGAGTTATCACAGTGACACCAACGCCACTGGAAAACGCCTGGCGATGGTGGATGTCAAGGCAGGACACATCTCCCAACATCTGTTGTCATATTATTACGAGGATAAGTTATTACATCAGCTGCTATTACATAACAATGATGACTTACTCTCAGGAAATATAACATTTTTCTTCCACTTTTTAGGTCATCCAAGATGCATCTCTGTGGTTTCAACACCACACTTAAATAACATCGCTTGCTGTGTTTTGGTGCCAGTATAAATTTCAGCCATCCAAATAAGGCTGTATATTTGAACTGACAAAGAATAAATTATTTGCATCTGGCATAACTGATGGTTGTGTCAAAGCCCTGGCATATAATTCTTAATCGTATGGATGCCTGTTTACTTGTGCATAAGATAGCTGGGCTGAGGCTCTTCCCAGAACAATTATCAAGTTATTGCTACGGGGCTCGCCTGGAACTTCCAGGGGAAGCCGCCTATAAAGCATCCAACCCAGAGCATTATGAAAGGGAGATTTGGAATTAGAGATCGCTGCTCTGCTTTTTCCTCTGTGCTCCGAGTGGAATGGGAACAGGGCACATTGGGCGGGCACGGAGTTGGGGGTACGGCTTTTCTTCCATGTGTTTCCCGGCACAAGTAGCCCAAATATCATTTAATCAGAGAAACGTCACCTGCACTCCTCCATGACTGAAAAAGTTCTGTGATAATCCAGCCTGTGTAATACAATATATTTTTTAAATGAAAACTGTCTCTCAATGGACTACTTTTTTTTTTTTTTTTTTATGGTTGGTTTTAATTAATATTGATTTTACATGTTTAGAAAGAAAATCTACCAATTCAGACCTGGGCAATGTTTAAGAAATGTTGGTTTTGGGGAATTTTCATTGATTTTTATTAATCCTGTAGTTTGCGATGGCCGGGTTTTATCTGTTGTTGTGTATTTTATATTAGGATGCTAAAATAATCTATTTCATTTGATATTCAAATATATAACAGAAGATATGCGAACTGCAAATCCTCAAAGGAACCTTCCTAGAATCTACCTGGTTTACCTCAATAAAGGGCTGGGGCCTTATTTCAAAAGATCAATAGGCAATGAAATGTCTGCCTCCTTATTAGCAGAATTAATTTTAAAGTGGCAATATACATCCTAGAATTTTTTTGTCATATTAAGAAGTCCAGATGCTTTTGGTCTCTCTGTCTGACATTCCCACCATCAGAATAAATCGTATTTTCAGACTAATGTAATAGATAAGAGATATGAATAAATCTCATACAGTTCAGCTGATAAAATTAACATGCTGATGATATTTTAATGTTTTCATATAATCAAGGGGGCATGGATCATGCCTCCACCAGTTCCAATGTAATTCTATTCTTTAATATTTTCTCAAGAAAAAGAAAATAAAATAGAGCATTAGAGGGGATTATACAGTAAACAGTGTGCGCTCCAGTTCCAAAGCAAGTTGTTTGTGATACGGTTGAATGGCTTTGCCCAAAGGTATTGCAGAAAAGCAACAAATTTAGTGGAGATTTGGGGTCAGAACCAGTATTCCTGCAGTGCAAGTGTGTCACTTACACATTGTAGCTTCTGGTGGAGAAGATCCACTGATCTGGAGAATAGTATTAACATCTCAGAACCACTCATCATCCATATGACCTTACACAGAGGACACAAAATTGTACATGTCTTATGCAAAGGAAATTTAACTGACTTTAAACCTAAGGCAGTCAGAATTTGGCCCAAAAATGCATTTGTGGGTTTGCTGGAACAGGGTATGGGCATAAGGCAACTTGAAATAAAATGACATTCGATGACCAAAGACAAACCAAAGACAAAGATGTCAAAGGAGACCAAAAAAAATCTAAATATTGAACCTAGGAAGTATCCTATTTGGCTGAAATTGTTGCTATGTGGTGGAATTCATGAGGCAGAAGTCTCAAACGTAGTTGAAGGGGTTGAAAGACCTAATTGCCACTATATTTTGGATGTTGTTTAGGTATCTAACTGACTTACATGGCTTTAGACTTGTAGCTTTAGTCTTTAATGTGAGAAACAACAGAAAGCATCCCTTTCAAATATTTGCAAGGGAAATGTGAATCAGCTCCAGGACTAAATGATGTGCTTTGAGATTGATAACGCCCAGTCTATATGACTCTTTCTCCCCCTGTAATTTCAACTTTGGAAAAAATCCACATTGTTTTTCGATATCAAAATGGACACAATAAAGTGTGAGTATCATTATATTATGTTGATGGAAAAGGAGCAGGTGATGGTGTAGTGCAGTGAAGATCAACATCATGAATGTAATATTCCAAAGTGAATAACCCTAAATTTGCATGTTGAATCTTCATCTTGCCTTCTAAAGATATTTTTATGCCAAGTCCTAATATATGTTTGAATTTTCATGTGAAAATACTATTGGCATCCTGCTTACCATTGTTTTTATGAAGAATCTTGACATTCCTTTAAAATTGACAATTGGTGACATCCTGAGGCCTAAAAATTCACACGCAAATAATCTGAAGAGATGCAATGAAGGTGAAGTTAATCAGCCACCAACTATGTGCTTAACCCCTATGTTGGGCAACGGTGGCAGGAGAAAGAAGGAGGAAAACAAAGCAGAAGAACGAAGGAGGCTCAAACAGCCAGAGGTTCCTCTGGAAACACATCTCAAAGTCAACGTGTTCCCTGGGAAACCTGCAGTACATGAATATGCAACTTGCAAAAAAAGACACGTGCACTGAGACTATGAACACAGCAAAGAAAACTTTGTCAGGAGAAAAGGAACCCATCGGAAGGGTATCTCATTGAGTGAAAGGAAACTCTCTCCATGGTGATTTCATCAGCATCTCTTTAGCCCTTTTCCCAACACACCTGTATAATTCTTGATGGGAATGTCTCCTCTCACCAGTTTCTCCATGGCTGGGTGTCCACTGTGGGTGGATGGCAGCTCTGGGCCCCTGAGATGCTCTGAGCCATCTCTAGGCCAGAGCTGGAACTGTGTTTTTGGTTCCTGCCTTGGTCATGAGGATTTATCAGACTTTTTAGAAGGGTGTGTCATGACAGAACAAGGGGTGATGGTTTTAAACTAAAGGAGGGAGATTCAGGCTGGACATGAGGAGGAAATTGTTGGCCCTGAGGGTGGTGAGAGCCTGGCCCAGGTTCCCAGAGAGGTGGTGGCTGAACCATCCCTGGAGACATCCCAGGCCAGGCTGGACGGGGCTCTGAGCAACCTGAGCTGGTGAAGATGTCCCTGCCCATGGCAGGGGGGGCACTGGATGGGTTTGGAAGGTCCCTTCCAACACAAAGTAGTTTGTAACTCTATGATTTTATCTTTATTTAGGGATAAGTAGCAGCTACCACAGCTCATCTGCTTTCTGCTTAGAAAACAGCTCTATAGCAGATTCACTTTCACATCTCCCAGCATTTCTCATGCAAAATCCTCAGTGTGTTCACCTCTTCCATGTGTCACGGTAGAGGGCTACTTTAGGCAGAAACATTTCTCCTTCAGCTAAAACATCACCCCAGGACAGAAGCCCTGTTTCACCTAACTCTGTTTCAACCAAGCAATCAATTTTGACATGGGATTGATTTATAAAGCTGGCAATTGCATTGACCTGGAGGAATCACGGACAGAATTTCACACAGGTCAGTTGCCACGAGCTCCATCTCTGCTGGGAGACCACCAAAAGATGTTCCTCCTAGAAGATGTGGGACGCTGGCCTTTCCTATGTCAGACATATCAAGTGTCACAGACTTTATTTGCTGAAAAAATTATCAGTCTATTCCCTATTATAGCAAATAATCTTTGAAGAAGAGGCAATGTTGTCTTTCCTTAAATACGCACACACGTGTGTAAGAAAAAGAAAGTATATCATGCTGGGAATGAAAGTACCTGGAGGACTTTCACTATTACTGGGAAAACAAGTGGCATCTTAGTTTGAAACCTCCCATAGAATGAAGCAGTGATCAGCATATAACAAACAAACAAATGAAATCTTGTGTGTATACATAACTAATTTTTTGTAGCAGGGTGCACTAATAAGATTCATTAGTAGATTCCTCCAGGAGGGGTAATTAAATCAAATACTTTGCTGTATGAAAAGGAATAAGCTCCGAGTGCAACACCTTTTCCTATTCCTTTGAAAAGACAAACACCGTATAGGAATAAGAGATATATAAGCTTTTACAGAACACATCCTGCTACCTTTGAAATTCACCAGTGTATGAAGATCAGCATTCATATTATATTCATATAATTTCTCTACTGTGAGCACACATACACAACTTCCATTGGTATAGCTAAAAATTGTTGATATTATATGAGGAAGTTGTTGTAAGAGCACTGTTAAAAAGTACTTTAGCAATACAACAAAAGAGAGACCGTTCCAACTGAAAAATACAGAAAACTTATTCCAAATAAAACCCTATAGCTTCAAAAGTACTCTGGAAGTTTAGCAAAAACCAGCTCAGGAGGAAAGGCAGATTCTGGCAGGGAAATGGTAATGCTGGAAACACACGGATCAGCTCTGGCCAGTATGGGACACAAAGACAAACCACACAGCAATTGCTTAAAACCATCCCAAAATGTTCTCACATCAGGATCAGAACACAGCGAGTGCTCTTGGAGGTGTAGGAGGACCAGAAGGAGGATGCACAGGTATGCAGCCAAGCTGATACTCTGCAAACTCTTCAAAATTCTTTCAATTTTCTTACTGGTGATGGTTGCACATGCACTTTAGCATCTCCTGATGTTGGAGAGATGGATCGTTTCCACCCAAGCACAGGGGTCCTGTTCTCAGTACATTGGGACCACGTCTACGGTGCTACCGAAGACACACGTACGGTGCGGCAGGAGCAGCAAGCTCAACTTTCCACCTCACAAATCACCTCTTTTCAAGAGACCTAAGAACACCACGCTCTTCGAGCAGCACATTTTAGACACTACAGAACCACTCGGAGCTGTCAGCGTATTTCCAGCAAATTGATGACTTCGAAGACCTCCAGTGTAGAGGGTGATGTTAAGGATCTGCAGTTACTCAGCCGAAGTTGAGATGAGGGATGTCTCCTTTCCAGCCTTGGTTATTGAATTTGAAAACCCTCATAGGTTTTACTGTCAGAGCTGTTGCTTGAAACAGACTATTATAGGAATGAGTTAAAAAGGAATGATTGGTAAAAGGAAAACGAAGATGTATCTTTATCTTTTTCAGGTTAACACGGTGACAAGAAATAAGAGTTTCACAGTAAAGAAAAAAATAATCATTGGGTTAGATGCTTGTCCTTAGAATAGATTTTTGTGTTTTGTTTGTTTGGTGTTTCTTATTTGTTTGTGTTGGGCTTTTGTTTGTTTGTTGTTGTTGTGGTGTTACTTTTTAAACAGCAAAAAACTTCTATATGATGAAGTAAGCTCAGGGCCAACACATTTTTATACATATTTTACCATAAGCAGAGGCTCACCGTGACCTGAAATGCAACTTATATATTGTATTTCACTGATTTTATTCTATTTCACAAGGAATAGCCTTCAACACCTGAAAAAAACACAAAACAAAAGGAAAAGAAAAAAAAAAAAAACCAAAACCTTCACAAAAACACCACCCACCAAAACACCCCACACTAAGGATAGAGGGTACACTGTAATTAAATACCAACTCAAGGAAACATTAGAAACCAGAAGAGTAAAAGATATGTAAATATTTTCCAACTTCTTACATTTGAAAGATAAAGATATATAGTTCTACCACTGTAATTCTTTCTAATTATCTGCATAAAACCATTTATATTACAGAAGTAAGACACTATACTAACCATCTGCCTTCCCAATCCCTCACATTCCTCCACTTACCCACCTACAACTCCATGAACTAATCACCCCGTCCATTTGGCCTTCATTGTTCGAGGTATCTTCATCTAATCAGCACTCTGTGCAACGTCTGCTGGAGTTTAATGACTATAAAATGGCAAAAAGGTGAGTTGGAACATATGAGAAATACTGGAATAGTTAACAAATGTAATGCTGATGCGGTGAAGCTGGCTGTACATCTGGAAGTATGGGAGAGAGGCAGCTCTGAAAAATAATATAATACTGAATATCTCCCTGGAGAGTGGTTTCATTGCACTAGAAAACTACATATTTGTCAAACATAAATAACGAATACTTGTGTTATTAAGTATCAGGGAGGTAGCCAAAATAGCCTAGTATAGCTGGAATGGAAAGCTTCACACTAGGAGTGCTGCTTCTTCTAGGGAACTTTCATGTGTGACCTAAAATTGAGGATTGTTGTATCATTCTGACATTACCAATGGGGAAATCTGCAGGAAAAATAGGACTTTGTGAATCTTCATGAGAATTAAGCACTTAAATTTCTCCTCCAGATGCATTTATCTTTCCATAAGAAGGCTGCCTTTCTTTTCTTCCAACCTCTCAGAGATATTTTATTTCTTCACCCTTAATCAAGCTTCCAGGAACTTTTATGAAATCACCAGCAGGATTTTGGATAGTTCCAGCAGGGGCATTAATTAGCTGCAAAATGGGCTCATAAATCCAGAAAGTGACAAATTGCTCTGACTTCCCTTTTTCCCTATCTGGAGGACAGCCCATCCCTTCCTCCAGCCCATGGTCACTGCCTACACAAACCACTATTTACAGCCAAAACTACTATCTACAGCTTTCACTCCTTCAGTGAAACATTGGTATAAAACTTCACACATAGAACAAAAGACAGAGCAACTTCACAAGGTGGGTTTTTTTTTCCACTAATCTTCCTATGACAATGCAATATTTAATGAATCAATCAATGTTAAGTCTCTAGGCAGGAGGGTTCTAAACTTACTGTCATAAGTAGGCATTTAATTTTGATTTACCGAGGTAGTTACTGCTTATTAATCGGATAACATTATGAAAGCTGAGTACGTGTATGTCAGTTATACGTTAATTAGTTAGTATAGTAAGAGATACTAAATAGCACTAGAAGCTGCTTACACATCCCTTGAATAAATTTAATTGCAAGGAAAGAAGTTCAGGAGCACATTTTCCTATATGGATATCCCTTGAATAAATTTAATTGCAAGGAAAGAAGTTCAAGAGCACATTCTTCTCTATGGGTAACCATTCATTTGAAAAACAAATTGTCCTGGTATGGTCCTTAGACAGAAAATTATTTCTTCAATTCACATAAGTAGTAGACGTATGATAAAACTGTACACATAACAAATTTCAAGTGATTTTTCTTTTGACAGCAAGTTCATCAGGTATATACAGGAGAATCAGAAATTAGCTCTTTTCAGAACTATCCACGTGTTACGACTGTGATTTAAGGATAGTTTAGTTGTAAAGCTGGACATCCCATGTGAACGCAGAATCAAGTCATGAATTTCTGATTCTCCATAACTCTTTGTGGCCTACTGTACCTCTATACATTTTAACTCAACGATGGAAGCCCAACATCAGGTTTGACTCTGGCCAGCCACCCCACACCGCTTCTGCGGCCAGGAAACAGTCTGAGACTTGGGGATTTATTCCCGGTGGTGAGAAGTGCTGTAGCCACATTACTTTGCCTTGCTTTGACCACCACTCTGGTTTATGTTCCCTCTTTAGCATGGGTTAAAATAAACTTTCTTAATTTGGTAATAGTTTCGCAAATGGCCTTTGGAAATTTGACTTAAGCAAGAATATTATGTCTTTGAAGGTAATCACATATTTTTCACATAGTCATCATGTTTACAGTATTCACTGGAGCTGAATGTTAATCCCAAGGGCTAAATTCAATTATTATCCTGGTGATACCCTAACGCCAACCAGGTAACACCTTAGTGAAAGGGTGGCCATCCTGTCCACTCCATATTTGTCCTCCTTTGACATCTCCTTGCCATCTAGCCCATCGTTCAGTGAGAAAGTCGGCACCTCTCAATGCACACACATCCTGGAGAATGGAAAAACAAGTAACAGCCTGTGTCATATGGTGACAAATACAGTTCAGAGTACCATTATCACTTGTTCTCATGGTGATAATTAATCCCATCATCATTATCATAATGAAAAACCATGTTCAGAAGATGCTGATTGAAAAACTCCAATATAAAAAAATACAAGTCATTCACTGCCCTATCAACCTAAATGATTCTTACATTCGCTGTTGATTAGCGCACAGTCTTCCAAATAATTTTTATGCCCCAATCCAAACTTTTCTAGTGTTCTTATGTTTCACTTCATGATTTTTTTAAATGTTCCACTTCATGATTTTTTTAAATGTTCCACTCTAGCATGAAGTGCTAGGATTGCACTTTTGTTCATTAATTTATGATAGATCTTTAATCAGAATGTTTTCCTGATTTTTCTCCTCTCCCAGTGATATGGTAGCAATGAAAGAAAGAGAAAGAAAAAGGAGAGGAAGAGAGGGGAGGAAGAGAGGGGAGGAAGAGAGGGGAGGAAGAGAGGGGAGGAAGAGAGGGGAGGAAGAGAGGGGAGGAAGAGAGGGGAGGAAGAGAGGGGAGGAAGAGAGGGGAGGAAGAGAGGGGAGGAAGAGAGGGGAGGAAGAGAGGGGAGGAAGAGAGGGGAGGAAGAGAGGGGAGGAAGAGAGGGGAGGAAGAGAGGAGAAGACCTCAGTCTATGAATATCAAAAAGACATGGCTTTAGGAAGTGAATTAGCATAACACCATGGATTGCCCTGCCCCTTCCCATCAGGCAGAATCGTAGAATCATTCTGGTTGGAATAGTCCCTCAAGATCATCAGGTCCAACTGTCAACCCACCCCTGGCACTGCCCCATGTCCTGAGAACCTCATGTCCGTCTGTCCAGCCCTCCAGGGATGGTGACTCCAGCACTGCCCTGGGCAGCCTGTTCCAATGCCCCACAGCCCTTTGGGGAAGAAATTGTTCCTAAATCCAACCTCAACCTCCCCTGGGCAACTTGAGGCCACTGCACTTTTGAAATTCAATACAGCCTCTCATTTTAACTTTTCATACATCTTGCTGTATTAACAGTCTGAACCTAATAAATAACTCAAGCCTATCACACATAGACTACTCTTCAGTGAGGCTGATAGGTCAACTCTAACCTACACTAGATAATCATTCCATTTTTATAGGCCTCAAATTTTCCTCCAGTTTTAAGATCACAATTATACTGTGTAAATATGAAACGAGGTGTCTGAAATCACAGGACATTATACGCCACTGGGAATATGGCCCTATTTATATTGGGCCATAGGTACACACAAATATCTATGCAATACTATGCAATGCTACTTCCTAAAATCCTGTGCATCAAGAATGTTTCTGAAATATGTGCTGCACATACCATGTAGCTGTATTCTATAGCAATATACACATTTGGAATGACCTGATAGTGGTTGAAATCAAAGGATTGCACTTTAAATAAAGGTAGATGAGTTGATCGGAGTGGCCTCTTCTAGCATTTTATCTGTTCTGAATATATTTACTCACTTGCTGCATGGCTGTATAGATATGCACAATAATTATGTGACAAATTAAAAAGGGGCACGTAATAAGCTTAAGTCATCGTAAATCATATAATAAACATCTGAACGAGAAAATTTAATAAATGATATGTTTTCACAACAACTTCATCTCCTTCCATTAATTCTATATCCCCCTAGGACTTGTTCTAATATTCTCAATTCCTAAGTACACATCATCTATTAAAAGAAAACAACAACAAAAAAAGAAAAGCACAACTCACCCTGCCAGGATGTGTTTCTTCCTCTCACTTTTTGGTCTGGCATTTTCTCTTCTGTGGCCAGAATTCAGCCTCCAGCCTGTGGCGATTTTGGATGGAAAATGGTTTCCTGCCCCATGTTTCTAATCAGCATCAGCAAGAAACCGAGTGAATGGGCGAACAGGATATTCGCAGGGAAAGACCCCCTTGTCCATTCTTACTATGCCTTCTTAAAGCAAACAGCTTGGATTTATGGTTCCTCCATCCTATATGAACACGTTACACACTGAATTTTCAGCCAGTGAAACAGGCTGAGAGTTTCCCTTTGTGAGAGCTGAAACTCCAGCTTAAAGCCAACAAGCTTCTCCTATAAAAACTTATGCACATATTGCCAAAGGAAGTTTATTTTCCTGCAAACAGTTTTGTTGCAGCAAGAAAGAAACCTTTTCCTTGCTTACAATTTTCTAATACATGTTTCCCAGCAAATTTTCCTTTAGAAAGAAAATTACTGTTTCTCTAAAAGAGAGAACACACTGGGATTTAGACCATCTTCTCTCCAGCACTCCAATGTGACTTTGGACAAATTACTTTTAATCCCACATTGCCTAGGTGTCAGAATTGATTTTATTTAACAATTTTGATAATTAATTTGATAGAGAATGCTCGTATTTCAATTACAGTTTTTTTATGACATGAATTTGGAGGGCACTGCCAACCCAAGGAAATATCAGACTATAGGTAAATTAAATGATCTAGGGACCACAATGACAGAAGTAGGATAACATTAAGTAAGATGAAACTACAAGTTCAGGAATTTAGGGGTGAATAATCAGTATTTTTGCTGACAACTTGAACTTATTGCTTGGAAATGGAAGAGGAAAGCTAAGATTTCACAATGTGCTGACTATGAGCCACTGATGCAACGCACCCATGAAGATGTATGGTAGGATAGGGAAGGAATAGTGTTTTCATTACAAATAGGAATACTGTTGTAGAAGGTCATGGTAGCACCATGTTGGGATTACTTGGTGCTTCTGATTGTCCATACACAGCAGGAAAACTCATCAAAATATGGAGAAAGGACATTCAGGCCAAAATCCAACCTCTCTTAAGCGATGAGAACAAAACAGAAAGTGCTTTATTTGGCCCAGCAAAATGAATGAAGGCTGGGCTTAAAAGTATTTAAAATCACTAGACAATGCTGGCACAAATATGAATAGGCATTCACTGGCTACAGATAAATTCAGACTATTAGAAGAATATGTCTAAATGACAGGACAGACAGGAGAAAGGTTCTCCCACAGTAGTAGTGCGGGCAAACAAATGACCTGACTTCAGAGTGGTCACTTTATGAACCCAATTCCAGCTTGCCTGGAAAAGTCAAGGACTGAATTTGATAGCCCAGGCTGTCACTTCAAATCTGTTGAGTATTTCTAGTCTGTTCAATCCTACTGGAGCCGAGAGCCCAACATCCTTGGAGTCGCTTGAAAATCTCAGGCAGAAACAAAAGATGTGACCACAGGAGTTGAGTGTATCAGTTTTATTAGCACTTGTTTGAGTTGGATCTGTCACCCTGGAGAGATGTCTATGTTCCATATGTATCCCCATAAAGTCCTATTATAGGACTTCACACCTCTATAAATATAGAAGCATCACAGATATTACATGCATGCACCCATATGGGTTACAGATATGCACATGCTCACTATACAAGAATGGACTTCAAAATGTCATGTACATCTATGTTTGAGATTCTTAATGTTATTATCACATTAAACAATAAATGAGTGTGAAAGATCATGTTTCTTTATTTCCACTAGTTTGTAATACACGTTACAGTCCCTCCATTTTGCTATCTAGCCAAACAGCATGGAAAAACAGCACGTTAAACTAATTTTTCTTATACTAAAACCTTTCATCTTTTGCAGCTAACTCATCTGATTTCCATGATCATAGAGAACTGTATAATATTAAATTATAACAACAGCAATCAAAAGCATGGGGAGCAAGAGGATTCTCGATTGCGGCCCATGCATCACTCAATATCTCCACAGAAGAAGAGATTGAAAAGCACATCAATTCACGCAACTTACTCCCAGCGCCCATTGTCTTTTTCAGTTCCTAATGATGCTGAAGTGTCTCCATGATTAAAATTTAGAGGTTTCCCAGTAACCAAGTAATTTGCCCAAAACTCCTTATCTAGCACTCACCATGAAGACTCTGATTTTAATACACCATTAATCAAGCTCCAGCCAAGTTTACTACTGATACTTTCAATTATAGAGGAACTAACTTCATTCTTCTCAGTGTGTCAGTGAGAGACCACTTCCCTGATTAGCCACAGATCCTAAAAACAGATGGATAACAGGGCTGGGTTTGATGCACTTTACTGAAGGAACTATTTGCTGTGAATTACAAATCAGTAAACAGAATTGGATCTCCCTGCTGCAGGATAAACTTCAGCCAAATTTTCAGCCATACATATGCTATTACAATAAAAAAACATTAGCTGATTTCAAGTTTTACAGTGTACTAATAATACGCGATTTGATTAAATGTAAATTAATGCGATGGTGAATCTAACAGGCGAGTTCTAAATATCAGCATAGCTCACAACACAAACATTTACACAAATGCGCATGATGCGTGCTTAATTTAAGCATATGAATAGATCCACAGTCTTCAATAGGATATCTCATGCTCTAAGTGATGCACGTGCATAAGTGATTGCAGGATCAGTTATCAGAAAATGATCCCCGGTACAATTTATAAGAATTCCAACAGATTGCAAATAGCTATGATTTGTCACACAACATCTGGTCTCTTCTCTCCGCAATCAAATGGACAAATGGAAATAACAATACAGACTGAGAAATCGCAGCTTGTAAAAAACAATTAGAGGAAAAGGGACGCGTACCTTCCCCTGCCACAGTGATGGAATTTGCACAGGACTGTCTGGCTGAGCTAACAAAGACTCAGCATTTGTTTGAGCTCGAGTGCGATTTCCACAAAACAAGGATTTAAATCCAAAGTTATTCCCCCAGCTACAGCCAACACGTCAGGAAAGCCTCTGGGAAACCAGGGTTGCAAGTCCTCTTGGTGTCCCAGTGAGATCCAAAAGCTTTACCTGCTCTGCAGGACCGACGTGCAGCGCATCTTCATCACATCCAGACAGGTGAGGTGGAGAAGTGGCCGGACAAAATCATGAGCTTTTACTTAAACATATCAGTAAAAACATTCCAATGCACTTAGTTCTGAATGCAACAGACCCTCAGGTAACAAGGTTTTTTTTGTTCGACTAGAGATGTTACAGCACTTCCAGTCATATTGCAAAATTCCAGTTCTCTCAATGGGGAAATGGAAGGGACAGGTAACAATTAACTTGGCTGTGATGCCACGGTCATATTGTAAAAACCACCTGAGGGTCACATTTAGGAATAGCACAAAGCTCAGATTTATGCAGTACAATTTAAACCAAAGGATATATAAGAATTTTTAGTAAACAAATAAGAAAGTATATACTCTGCGATACCAGTAAATGAGATAGATTTTCATTCCCAGCATTATTCAAAGTCTCTGGATGGTGCCGCTTGCTGATAACCTGGATTATTTGGCTTATCTAACTAAAAATAAGTTTATATTTAAGAAAAGAGCAATTATACAATTCTTTGAAACGTCTGAGTTTACCGCCATTCAAACTCAGCCTTCACATAGGACTTGGCATTCTCAACATTGAATAAAGTTCTAGCTCAGACACATTGTGAGGCACCTGAAGGCAAATCCCCGCGTCTCTTTAAGTCAAGGCTGCAGTTTATGTGTAGAAACCTGTTTTATTAAGAGTATAGATATTTAGGCAAGATAACAGGCTTCCTTTAGAATGTTGTCCAAAGAAATTAAAGATTTGGGTGGTTTTTCCAGAGGATGAGCAAACCTGTTCCTTTGGGGTGCCCGACCTCACCATGAACCTCCTCTCAAAAAAACAACCCAAAACTCATCACATCTTTGCAAACTGTGAGGACAAAACAACATTTAGGCAAGAAACTTAACATTTTTGGTATTCATCCAAAACCAAATTCTCAAATTTCTACTCCTCACTCTTTTAGGTTTTTTTTTCTCTAACAATAATCAACAGTATTAAATTTATAACGCACACCAAAAATAAAATTATTGGTTTTTTACAATTTTTCATGAAGTTGTATTTCATCCCAAACACAGTAATACCTTTCTGCACGATTTACAATGTTAACCAATTCTTTTCTGTCAACTAGCAATTTTTTGGCAGATCCCTTTTGCATGATTCATGAAGGACCAGTAAAAGGCTAATTGTTCAAATTAATTTGCGTAAATGACTAAGCAAGAGATAACAAAATTACATCTGCACTTGTTTGGCAAAGATTCAATAGCAGCGGCCCTGTACTGCCAGCTGCTTCCAGACAACACTCTTGCAGAAATTAAAAGCTACAAATATTAATTAATACACTTTTTTGGTACGTTAATTTGCACTGAAAGGTTCCGGAGTACAAAACTGCTGAGAAGATGAACCATGATAATTAGAATTAATGGGATGGATGCATGTTTTTTGCAGCTGAAGTTTTAAAAACCCATGAATGGAACTGGGAACTTGGAACTGACATTCTCATAAATCTCTATGATAATGCCGCTATTAGTATTAGAAGGATTAAGTGCGGTGGCTCCGGCGTTATCCATCACATGACACGTTGGATCCCATCTGTCACCACCGCAGCTCAGACATGATCGCTGTCCTTGAGGAAACCCTACGGAAAGCTCGGGGAATTCAAGGAATGGTGGTGCCGGGCGGCAAAATGAATCGCTCAAACCTCTGACTCTCCACCAGAAATAACGGCCGGTGCTCTGTACTTGTCAGCTTAGTGCTCTAACAAATACTCCGACTGTGGTATCTGTGTTTAAGTTAAGTTAAGCAGCCTGAATTATAGATAAATCAGGCACGGAAAAAGAACAGTCAAATGTCACAGATTTTTATCTTTAACTCAGTTCTGTCTTTGTAGGTTGGATGTCTCTGGAACTGTTTTTACTGATGCTCACCCCATTAATTTTGCATGTTTTAGGGCAGCGAGCACCACTGGAGCGCTCCTCTGTGTGCTGAAATAACAATGAATTTTTACAAGAAATCACTAATGAGACCATTTACCTACTTCACAAGGTTATCATGATGCAAATCCCCTTCTATATGGAAATGCTGGTGCAAGAAAACAAAATTTAAGATGCATTCTGTCCTGAAACTTTGCTTGTCACATTAACTTCAAATTTTGTTTTAGAGTTTTACAGACTTCCTTTCCATTTGAAAAATACAGGGACACAGATGCAGCAAGACTATGCTACCTATTTCACTAACTAATTTTTCAATGCTGAAAAGAGTCGTAGAAAAGGAACTTCTGAGATTTTGGAGGTGAGAAATTATTCAATAGCACTTTGAATGATACCTGTGTAAACGTGCAGTGTAATGGGTGCGAAAGGCTGAACCAGAAGGCACCAGGGAGGTCAATGGTGGCCAAAGCCACCCGAAAATCAAGCCTGCACTAACAGTTGAATTCAATCCATTCAGCTAAAAATTTTGCAGGATAACACATATATTTTTAGTGAATTTTGTAAAATAATGCCAGCAAAGGCAGATGATCAGCGACGTAATTTTATCCCCCATTTTCTAGCATCCCGTTTTCATAAGCTACCCATGTTATTATTCCTTTACTCCGAACTATGGGATCATTTTCTTCTTCCGCAATGAGGTAAGTCTGCTTCTACCCAGCTTTTATTCATCTGTATGAGCTTAAAAAAAGCCAAACAAACAAAAAAAACCCAACTTATTATGTCCCATCTCTGATGATATAATTGAACAAAATAAAAAGTGCTTCTTGATCCCGATCCTCAGCATCTGGATTGTTAATATCATGCAGTCTGACTGCTCACAGACCACAAAGTCAACACAAACCTTTCCATCTGCGGGCAGCGCATCAAAGCCGGAGCACAGCAACTCCTCTCTTGCTCCCCAAACATGAATTTTCAGCACCCCATCCAGCAGAAAAGCCTGAAAATCACAAGGTGTATGTGTCTTTTAGAGCCTATCTGTATAATAATAACAAAAATAGACTATGGTTTATTAATTATCGTGTATGTGAATACTTTTTTTCTCACCGATAGTGTTAGATTTACAGTCCAAAATATTACCCAGATGGGCAGCAACCTCCGAGCCTCAGAAATTAATATATTTTCCCTTTCTGCACTCTGAAATCACAAGTATTTACCCCTACGCAGAGATGTGAGATAAAACTGCTCTGTTGGCATGCAGCTGTCACATGGAGTAATCTATTCCAAGAGGTTTTGAGGCAAGTAATATCAGTGATTAAAGAGAAAACTGAATCGGCTCGTGAACCACGACGCAGCAGATAACATAGGAGAAGAAAACAGGAGAGCGGCTAAAACAGAGCACAGCACAAAATCAGTTCCTAGCTACCTAAATACAAAAGAAAATTCAGGGGGAACAAAAAAATAAGAATATTTTACATTTCTGTAGCGGCTTCCACCCAAAAAATCCAAAGCACTTTATTGTTGCTTCTGTAAGTTATGATCTCTAAAATCCCAGCACGTTAACCATTAACACTAGAGTTTTGCAGACTGGAAAATGGAGCAGAAAGGGGAAAAAAACTACTTGCCCAGGGCACAGGAAAATCAAGATGCAAAGGGAAGTAGCATCCCAGCCAGGTCCCAGTGCTGGACAGGGATGCCGCTCCCAGTGCTGGGCCGGGGATGCCGCTCCCAGTGCTGGACCGGGGTGGTTCCCACCGGGCAGGAAGGATCTGGGCACAACTTCTTATTCTTATTGCAGCACATACAGTTGGAGAGACTGCCAGAGATCACCCTGAGCAATGAGTAGTTTGGTGCCCGGGGAATTCGCCTGAAATATAATTATCACCTCTATGCCGTCTCATTAAATTTAAGAGTAATTGTGGTGGCTATTCGATAGCGGTGGTTCTAACACGGATTTTGCTCTCTTTCTCTCTATATTTGATCAGCATACCGGACCTGATGGAACATTACGAAACAGACATATGTTTTTGGCAAAAGGTTTGGCTTTTTCAGTGATGCTGTTTTTTCTCACTTGCAGCTGCAAATAAATTCCTGACCATTTCTGACACTGAAGTTCACACTGAGAGCAACTCGAAGATGAGGAGCTTAATTATAAACTTCCTTTAGGCTGTAATAATAGACCAGCATTACTAAAATGAGTACTTAGATTTGCATTTATGGGCCTTTACTGAAACCACTTCCTTCCCTTGAGACAGTCCCATCTTTTCCCATCACCTCAGTCTTATGTCCCAGTACAGGGCACCAAACTTGACCTAGTTTGCTTGAGGCAGAAACTGGAAGTTCGTTCGAGTGTCACAGGATGGTTCTAATCTTGACACTTGCTACAGCAAAAATTAAAGCAATGTGGATTTTAAATACAAGACTGTCAGCAACTCAGATATGCCTCATCTTCTTCCAAAAACATGCTTTATATTTAGCTTCTGAGGAAGACTTGGGGAATATTAGATGTTTCCAGAGATCTAACGGCAGAGACTAGACAGCTGTCATCCAAAATAAGGGGAATTTGTGCCACAGGACAGGTAGGAAATAGGTTACAGTGGTCAGTGGAAACAGCATAAATAAATAAATAGATAGATAAATAAATACATATAGTTATAAGACCATGCTCACTCACCTCCAGTGCTCACAAATGCTACTGAGGTTCTGTACAGGTGGATGAATGAATTTTGTGGATGAAGTTGATGGCTGATGGATCTCTTCTTGTCAGTAGATTTCTCTGGACTTCCAGAACACAGGCACTGAGAACACACACACACACACACACACAAAATATATGTAAAAGCAGATATAAAAAATAACCACATTGTGGGCACTGTGGGTCTATAACGCTTGGTTTACATGGTTTAATTTCAAGAAAAATATTCTAACTCGCAAACTGAAAAATCCTGATGGCCCCTGGCTGTCTGTGATCAAGAGGTTTCCCAATGTTAGGTGCCCTTACCAGGCAGTGACTGAGAAACTCCTGAATAATGCCTTAATTTATTTTCTTGGTACTTCCAGCTCATAACTCCTGCAGACTGGCAAGAAAATAAATCTATTTCTGAAATGTCCAGGCTGTTTGGGATACTCTGCAACACCTTTCTGTATGGGCTGGTTGCTTGTGGGAACTTGTCTAAGTCCACATTGACCACTAGAGGGAAGTCAAAAGTGAAAAGAAGTGGTATTCCAGCAAAATAGAGAGTTAAAGTCTTGACAACAAATAATAGATTCATCAGACACATTAACAAAATATATAAAAATAAATAAAAAAATAAATATGAAGTAAACCACCACAAAATCAGAATATCTTTAGCACTGACCTCATGTCATGACAATCTCTCGATGACTCTCAGAAGCACCTCCTGGCTCCTGGTGGCAAAGGGATGGTGCTAACTCAAGACTGAATTCAGATATGGAGAATTTAGGTAAGGACAATAGGAAGCATCTCCAAGAGCACATTTTAGTGTTCCAGTGGAAAGCCTTACCCTCGACTGACCAGCCTGGCCTCCACGAGAGCACTAATGGAGCACCTGCTGGTTTCTTTGAGGACAATTTCCCCATGGACATGGCAGGAACCTTCCTAGGACTGGTTTTCTTAACTCACATTCTTTGTTTTTCCCCTTAGAAAATCCAATTAATTACAATATAATAACCTGCAAACATACACAATAGCTGTGTTTTCCCCCAATCCTGTTCCACAGCAGCGCCTGTTTCCTGCTGGTTTACCAGCATTTTATGCAGAACGCCAGTGACTCTTTAATGTGCCCTGTTTGTTATTGCTGTCCCGGAGCCACAGACTATAAATAGGAGCAGTGGTACCTGCAGTATAAAGCACATTGTTACACAAAGTGTTTGCAAATATCACACAAAATCTGGTTTGGGCATCCAAGCAAAGGCTTAAGGATAGATTTTTTAAAGTGAGAAGATATAGGCTTTCATGAGTGCATACATCTCTGTATCTAACTTGTTGCTCCTCATTTCCTCACCAATTATTCAAAGACTGACCAACCAACCCTACAACATCACCAAGCAATAAATGAGCACTTGGGTTAACAGAATTAACCAGCACTACACCCATCAGTACTTGCATCCCTTCCATAACCATCATTGGCATCGGCATTTCTTTCTGTGTTATTTTCTTTTCCGCATTTCACAGAATCCCAGAATGTCAAGGGTTGGAAGTGACCTGGAAAGCCCAACCAGTGCAATCCCCCCATGGAGCAGGAACACCCAGATAAGGTTACACAGGAAGGTGTCCAGGCGGGTTGGAATGTCTGCACAGAAGGAGACTCCACAACCCCCTGGGCAGCCTGGGCCAGTGCTCTGCCACCCTCACCGGGAACAAGTTTCTTCTCATATTTAAGTGGAACCTTCTGTGTTCCAGTTTGAACCCATTGCCCCTTGTCCTGTCATTGGTTGTAACCGAGAAGAGCCTGGCTCCATCCTCCTGACACTCACCCTTTATATATCCGTAAACATGAATGAGTCCCCCCTCAGTCTCCTCTTGTCCAGCTCCAGAGCCCCAGCTCCCTCAGCCTTTCCTCACACGGGAGATGCTCCACTCCCTCCAGCATCTTGGTGGCTGCGCTGGACTCTCTCCAGCAGTTCCCTGTCCTGCTGGAACTGAGGGGCCACAACTGGACACAATATTCCAGGTGTGGTCTCCCCAGGGCAGAGCAGAGGGGCAGGAGAACCTCTCTGACCTACTGACCACCCCCTTCTAACCCACCCCAGGTACCATTGGCCTTCCTGGCCACAAGGGCCCAGTGCTGGCTCATGGTCACCCTGCTGTCCCCAGGACCCCCAGGTCCCTTTCCCCTATACTGCTCTCTAACAGGTTGTTCCCCAACTTATACTTCCCTCTAAACGTCCCCACCACGCTTTGCATATTTTGGTTGCCGCTGTAAAAAACGGAGTAAAAAAGATATCAGGCCAGCAGCCGCAGAAAGTGAAGCCCTCTGCTTCTACACAGAACAGATACAACGTGTAAATCGAAGAGCTGCCTTGATCCGAGCAGCTCACGCTGTATCAGCCCCGTTCTGCAGGACCATGCCAGAGGGTGGCGAGGAAGAAATGATTTCTATTTGTGCATCAGACATCCTAATTCCCTCATGCACGGTTTCAATAGAAAGAGACACCAAGAGCTTTCGAAATGTGGGGCTAATTATACATCTCATCAAATGCTCAACACTTATAGTCGCGATGAGCACAAAGCACTTGTCTCCTCCGCCACCTATCCCCTTCCCGGGTTATCCTTTTTAATGGTCTCTTATGTAAAGAGAGTTGCCCGCTTAAATATTTGAAGCCTCCCACTTTAAAAGATTTAAAGTATTTTAAAAATGCAGAATAGATTTATTTTTTTGTGTGCTCTTATCATTCAAGAAAACCTTCACTGATACTTTTTTTTTTTAATTAAAATAAAAAGAATCCTTTTGGGCTATGAATGCCAAGTTTTAGCCCAGAGGGAATTTTTATTGCAGATATAAACCCCTGGAAATCAGAGTATGTATACATATACTACAGAGCCTGATAAACCCTTGACTGTGACACTGCTACTGAGGGCTGCTATAATATCTGATGACAAAACTGACAGATTACTTCTGATGAGAATGCGGAACCCTTTTTGTTTTTAACTTGACCCTGAAGACATGTCATAACATTTGTAATATCGACAATAAAGTGTCAGCGATACTGCTGTAAGACTGCTGGAGCTTGGAGTTAAGCATCCAGTACAGTGCTCCTACAGCTTTCCATTTAAAATAAAAAAGACTCTTAATTTCCTTTTGGACAGTCCAAACCTAGTATGACTACACTAATTTGTCTTGGCAAATATGAAGCAGTAGTGGGGAACACGACTACTGGGAAAGAAATCCAGAGCAACAGACAAAACAGAATGAAATAAACCTATCAATCACCTCTACATAAATTCAAGATTTACAATTCAATGTTAAGAAGGGATTGCAAAAAAGTGAGTGTCAACGACCACCTCAGTCACAGGGCTAACTTGGTTTTAGTTGCCCATGAATTAACATTTTACTCTAAACTCCAAGCTACGCTAGGTTCGTGAGGTATTTTAAGACAATTTCAAGAGGCATAAAAATGTCAATAACGTCTCCCATTCCCTGTAGTCAGATGCGCCGCCTTAGAGACCAGCCATTCAATTAGAGGATGGTCTCACCCACCCCGTTATCTCCCATGCATCGTTTTGTACTGCTGTTGGACCACATCAGTCATGATGACCATAAAAAAGCCTCATCTTGCCACAGATACAACATCTGCTCTTTGACTTGGAGATGGTATTTCCAAAGATGTTCCGTGCAGACCAGAAAAGAGCAGTCCTGCTTCTCCAGCAAACTTGTCCCTAAATTAATAGCTTGATATAAAAGTAAGCAGCAGGCACAAGTCCGTGAAAGACAATATTTTGCTGCCACTAACAAGGGTTGATTTCTTTGTCTAAGTGTACAATATACTAAAGCTAAGCTTTATTTCCCAAGAGATGAAATACTTCATTTATTTGTGTAACTTCCTCAGACTTTATATTCTTGTGTGTTTCAGGACTTCAGTAGTTGCCTTCTTGTAATATTTCAGCTTTTAAGCTGTTTTCTTGCCTCACTGAACTCACATAAGATACATCTGAAAGCTTTAGTACAAATTTACTTCGAATAAAGTCTTCAATTCATTTTCATGGCACCAAAAAGACAGCTTTAATAACTGCAATGACAAATAAACTGGAAATCATTCCAGGCCTTTTCACTTAACTGACAAGTAGAACGCTCTCATAATGAGCCGCAGGTTTTACGTTTTCTCTTTGACCATAATAGCTTCATTTAAGAGCGTCAGACCCTGACACTTCATCATTTATCTACATTATTTCTCATCTTCTTTCAAATAAATTATGGAATACTAGACTGAGCACATAAAAACAAAGTGACTTGTTATCCGTAAACAGCAAGATAAATTGTCCAGAAGTTCCTCATTTAGTTCCTTTTAAATTTAAGGGCAAGTTATTGGTTGTACCTCTTTTTTTTCTATCCCAATTTTTTGCATTTTTTTACAGCCATCTTATTCTGTTGCCAGTGGCCTTTGTGCAGCCATCCACAGCCTGATGATAGTGCAGAAGGCATAAAATAATTCCATTATCCCAAGGTTGGACAGGGTAGCACGAAAAAGAAAAAATATTGAAAAAGAAAAAATCAAATAAACAACTTACATGGATATTTCTCGCCATCTGTAAAATTCCTCGCTCATAATACATCTTGTCATACTAGCAAATGTGACACATCCAAAGTAATGAACAGTGGGGCTGTAACCGTCCTCGCCTTTAGAAAGATAGCTCTGATGTTTACCATCAGCAAATCCCCCTTCCCCGGTGAAACACATTAATTCTTGTCTTAGAGCGCTGTTGAACACGTGGAGTTCACATTTATTTTATTTTAAAATCATATGGTCTGAAACACAATTAGCAACACTGCGTTTATATTTTAATTACTAGTGACAAATAAAATGAAGAGAGGCTCAGTTTAATAACACGGCACGTTTCCATCACACCTCCCCCTGTGACAAACCACTGACCGTGTCTACCCAACATCCCGGGTCAAGTCCTGAACCAAGATCTGTAAAGTCACACCAGTGGCCTTAAACAGCCATCAGAATGTATAATCCTGCCAAGAGAGGGATTCTTTGGGAGACTGGTTAAACTATTCCTGTTTCAGAGAGGGAGAAATAGAGACACAGCATGTCTGTAGTAGGATTCTGAAGGCTAAATCTAATACACTCAGTTCCGACTATAGATTTTAAACCCAATATCTCAATATAAAATTAAAGAAAAAAAGCAAAAAACGGGTATGAAGCTTTTTCAGAATTGTCCTTCTTATTACTTGGAAGTTTTTGTTTAAAAATATGAGGTTTTTGTCAATGGATTCCCTGTGTACTCCTCATCCCAAGAGAGACTGTCTCTCACTGCCATCCTTGAGAAAACAAGGAGCTGAAAAGAGCCTCAAAATCTCAAATCACTGGGAAAGGACAACCCACCCAAGTAACCTAGCTTGGCTTGAACTTTGAGTTTCAGTGGCAGTGTTAGACAGTCTTCTCTGACCAGTGAGCTGCATTGCCATCCATGTTTAGACATGGGGATGTTTCCTGGTGTAGCACAAACAGTCCCAAGCTTTGCATGGTGCTCAGGCCTGGTGAGTGGAATCACAAGTTTTATTAACAGGGCGGCAAGCAATCCATGCACAAATCGCTCCAAGCCTACAGTGCAGAAAGTCACCTGCATATCAGTGCTGCTATCACCTTGGAGCTATAGAAGTCCAACATTCCTCATGCCCAACCACACAGACACAGAATCATAAAATCATTTTGGTTGGAAGACACCCTCAGGATCACTGAGTCAAACCATGACCTAATTCAGGCACTAAACCATGTCCCTGAGAACCTCATCTAAGTGTCTTTTGAACCCCTCCAGGGCTGGTGACTCCAGCACTGCCCTGGGCAGCCTGTTCCAATGCCCCACAGCCCTTTGGGGAAGAAATTGTTCCTAAATCCACCCTCAACCTCCCCTGGGCAACCTGAGGCCGTTTCCTCTGCTCCTGGTGCTTGTTCCTGGGGAGCAGAGCCCGACCCCCCCTGGCTCCAAGCTCCTTTCAGGCAGTTCAGAGATCAGAAGGTCTCCCCTCAGCTCCTGTTCTCCAGCTGAACCCCCCAGGTCCCTCAGTCGCTCCCATCACTCTTGTGCTCCAGCCCCTCACCAGCCCCGTTCCCTTCTCTCAACTCTCTCTAGTACCTCAAGGTCCAGCTTTGCAGAAGAAAATGGTGTGGACAAGGACTTCTCACAGGATTCCTCAGCACATTTAAAGCCAATCCTTGACCTGTTTGATTTTCCAGGTCATTCTTCTTCCAAGCTCTTCCCTTCCTGCTCTTCTCCAAGCTCCTGGTCCTGGCACTGTGGGCACACAGCCATCTTGCAATTCAATTGTGTTATCTGTGCAGTGCAGGCAACAATCAAATAAAGACAAAAATAAGAGTTTAAGCTGAGGTTCCCATCAGTTGCAATTCTATATACATAACATTTTAATTATATCTCATCTCCAGTGTAACAGTTAGAGATGCCATTTGATACAGCGCTTTTTTTTTTTTTTTTAATTTGAAAAATTAAATCTAACTAAATTAGCAAAAATAAAGTAGTAAAAGTTAATTGGGAATTATCTACTCCAAAATAACTCTTACTGGTAAATGCTTTGTGTGCTTATAAAAGGCTGATAAATATAATTGTATTTATGTAATGAGTATCATGTTTAATTTACTGTACTTGGTTGTTATACACCATTTTATGCAGGCCTCATAAGTGAGCTTCAGATTATTGCCTGTATTAAACAAAAAAATCACAATCAGATGCAGCACATAAGAAACATCCAACAGATTTTGAACAAGGTAGGGATTAACAATTTGTCCAGAGAAATATTCAGGATGTTCTGCATCTGCATGACCTAAAAATAGAAATAAGAGCGTTCAGTAACACTCTTTACACTGATCCCAGAATCCCAGAATGTCAGGGATTGGAAGGGACCTGGAAAGCTCATGCAGTGCAATCCCCCCATGGAGCAGGAACACCCAGATGAGGTTACACAGGAAGGTGTCCAGGCGGGTTGGAATGTCTGCACAGAAGGAGACTCCACAACCCCCCTGGGCAGCCTGGGCCAGGCTCTGCCACCCTCACTGGGAACAAGTTTCTTCTCATATTTAAGTGGAACCTTTTGTGTTCCAGTTTGAACCCATTGCCCCTTGTCCTGTCACTGGTTGTCACCGAGAAGAGCCTGGCTCCATCCTCCTGACACTCACCCTTTATATATTGATAACCATGAATGAGGTCACCCCTCAGTCTCCTCTTGTCCAGCTCCAGAGCCCCAGCTCCCTCAGCCTTTCCTCACACGGGAGATGCTCCACTCCCTTCAGCATCTTGGTGGCTGCGCTGGACTCTCTGCAGCAGTTCCCTGTCCTGCTGGAACTGAGGGGCCACAACTGGACACAATATTCCAGGTGTGGTCTCCCCAGGGCAGAGCAGAGGGGCAGGAGAACCTCTCTGACCTACTGACCACCCCCTTCTAACCCACCCCAGGTACCATTGGCTTCCTGGCCACAAGGGCCCAGTGCTGGCTCATGGTCACCCTGCTGTCCCCAGGACCCCCAGGTCCCTTTCCCCTACACTGCTCTCTAATAGGTCATTCCCCAACTTACACTGGAACCTGGGGTTGTTCCTGCCCAGATGATGGCTCAGGCCTGAGTGGTCTGACACAAGGCGCCACGGTCTGGCATATGTACTGATGGTTTAAGAACTGCGATGCTGATCAGAAGGGCGATCACAGCCGAGAGCTCCAGAACGGAGCGACGCTCGGTCCTGGCAGGGCTGCGCTCTGCAAAATGGGGACATTTATCTCTTTTTTTACACTTAATCTTCAGTTAATACAATTTTGGTCAGATGTTTTCACATTCCAGGAAGCACAAGTCAACCCAGCCGCTGGCTTTGTGGGTTTCTCACTTTGCTCTGGTTTAGGAGTGGACTTGAGACTACGGCGCTTTTCTGTTACTATTAAATATTATGTCAAAAAAAAAATCCTTGGCATAACTCCCCTGGTAAAGATCTTTAAAATCGAGTGGCACTATGTCCAGCACTGGAGATCTGCACATACTCCATGCATGTTCATACCATTTACAGAAAATACCCCAAAGGAAGGTAAGATTTCTCTTTTACAAACTTTGTCTTTTTGCAGGGTTATTTTAAAGTATTTGTCATCAGATGCAATACAAACCAGCCGCATGACCCCAGGCAATCAGTAGGAAAATAGCACTCTAAACTGAGAAAAAACACACATTGTACTGTGGTTTGTCTGAACAGAAATTTTGTATGCAAGAAACAGGACAAATTCTACCTTAAATATTTATGTTCAGCTCCTCTGAAGTTCATGGTAGGAACATCTTTGCTCTATAGCTTTGTTCTAAGCCATTATCCTTAAGTCACTGCCAGGGGACTGAACCAGATATGTGTATTTCTCTGCCTAGTCATGGAGTCAACCAAATAAATTCAAATTTCAATATATAAAGATATTTATCGACTCTAAGTTATCATGGTTCTCTCTGCTTTGAGGAGTAACTACGTCCATTGGTCCTATAATACCTGTACATAATTTCCATGTTGGCCATTAATTTTAATTCTGTTTAACCCATTAAGTACCAGAAACCCTCTGTATACACAGGATATAGGTTTTAATCTCACAAAAGACCTTAAAAGGATAGCCAGCTTGTTTCAGTCACCATTCATGAGACCAGTGAAGAGTCTGGCTTAAATCTGGGACTGTGTGTCTGCACATTCTTGAGGAGCAACCATCATTTTCAACTCATCCATCCTGTAGACAGAACAAGGCTTTTCTCTGCAGGAAACAAACAAAGGTAAGAACTGGTCCGCAGCAAAAACCTGTATGTTCCAATGCAAACCCTTCCAGGTTGGCAAAGACCAGTATAGCAATACAAAAATTGCAGCAGATTTATCAGTGCTCCTCATCAGGATAGTGAGAGAAAGAAAGTTAATTATCTCTTACATTACTGGGACTTGAAAACCTGAGATCCAGGCCCTGATCACTATTGAGAATATTAGTCTCAATCTTAGTCAAAATTAGTCAACACTCTTAGGATCATCCTTAATGTTGACAAATTAAGAGGTCAATATGCGCTGATTTTTAGCACAATTTTTAGATTATTCCATGAGAAAAGTCCCTTACAACTCAAACTATTTGATGATTCTATGATTCTTCTCATTTCTAGCTAAAGATCTTTGAATGTGGGTTGTTGGCAATACCATTAGGCCATGAAAATCTCTAGTTTCCATTGCTGGTGCCTGACACACGTAGTAGATGGAATTTCTTCATTCTGCTGGCACCTATGCACGTAGTTAAGGACCCATTCACATCCTCTCCTGCCCTCTGGCCATCCCATCTCGCACTCTCCTCTTGATCACCATTCGCACTGCAGAAACTCACTATATCCTGTATCCGGAGAAAATTTTCACAATATCCCTGCTCTTATTAAACAAAAATAATAAGAAAGAACAACCAACTCTCAAAAATTCACATCTAGAAACCTGAAATTCTCATGTAATTACAGTACCAGGGTCTGAAGACCAGCTCGCAAAATGAATATTGGAAATTCTAAAGAACACGCGGATTTTGAAGCTCTGGCAACGCTGCGTTGCTTTTAGGCAAAAAGTCTAACCCAAAACCCATTCTTTGGAACAAACTGATTGGCAACAAGTTGGCAGCAATGACTTGTTGACTTTGGAATACCAGAAAATCACCATCTACTTTAATTAAGGAAAGGCCATGTTTCTCTTCAACTCCCCCGTACCTACTCCAGCTCGGCCTGGTTTCTGTTATTTCTGTTGTGGATACATAGCTGCAAGATTTATTGTATCAGAGTAAAAGGAAAGGCTGTTAATGTTGGATTCCATAGGGATTTTTCATTAAGGCTTCTTAGTTTACTTATAAATTATCATCCTGAGGCTTGTAAAAAGGGCTTCCCCCCCTCTCCTCTTATTCTAATGACATTTTAATTTATATTGCTGGTATTTCCATAGGAGAAGTCAATTAAGAATTACAATTTGTTTCACTACAACAGCAGCTTTGTTGTAGTGTCTCTACACGCACGCTATTAACAGATTTTACACCATTAGAGCACCAAAAATCAATATATTCTGCACCAAAACCTAAAAAAAACACCCCAGACAAGTCATTTAGCATCTATGGACCACAAACGCGGTCATGCAGTTTGCATCACGTTTCTCTACCCACCTCAGGATCAGAAGCCAGACTCCGACAAGCACACATTAGTGTAGTCCCTACACAAACACATTACACTCTTTAGCCACATGGTTAATGTTTTAAAAGATCCTTCCTGTTTTGGTAAACCCTCTGGACATGTAATTGTGAGCAAGGTACCATCTCTCGCTAAGTGTCCGCATGGCTTAATTTTATTCTGCCATGTTTCTGCGAGGGGTTTGGACAGATATTTTTTAGCAGTGACCAGAACCCTGGCACTTGTCACTGCGAATCACAGCCCAGCAGAGGGTTATTATTAATATATACTGGGACAGAGCTAGATGGAACATATATAAAGCACTCCTGAGCTAATCTTCCTCTGGTCTCATCTGAGGTGACCTACTCAGGTCTCTTAAGTCTTTCAAGCATTTTTACATTCAATTATAAGATTCTTTAAATGGAAAGATATAGTCATGTACACCTGCATAGATCATCGTATATAAAACTATACTAAACTCCACAAGATGTTCCTTAGAATCCCGTTTGCACCAAATATGACTTTTCCTATAGCTTGGGTTCAGAATATAGTGTGCTTATGTTTGCTTGACTTTCTGCATCAGCAGATGTGAGATATTCCATGGCAGAAAATTTCTATTTGACACAAACATAGACTATAATCATTAACCAAGAGCTAAAATTCAACAGACACAAAGCACTTAGGAAAACAGAGAGGACAGGTCCTGCCCCAACAGTATGTCCTCTCTTCCAGTTCAGCGCACCAGTACAAGCTGGTACCATCACCCACCTGCCAGGGTACCAGCAAAGGCCAGTGAACACAGCAGCATCATCAAGCACATCATAATTACAGGAACGTCTGTTCCAGATGTTTCTGATGCATTGTGCGTCACCATTTTTCACAATAGCCTGCAAAAGTTTACGTTTCTTATCTTCAGCAGATTGATTATTATTATTTATTATTCAAAGAAAAATTAATTTTCATTACAGGTACTACATGACAGCTGTGAAGACTGAGAGCCTTAATTTATTACCAGCCAAATAATGTTATAATGGCATCTGTAGCGCAGGTTTTTCTCACATACAATATCATGTGGGAAATTTTAATACACATGGTTGGACCATCCAAAGCTTCACTCAAGGCAGCTCAAGTCCTGTGTTGGTTCCATCACACGACAAAGAAACTAATATACTGACTACCCAAATTCTAAAGTAAAACTGATGCTTTAAGACAAAACGATGTCATTATAAGGTCTCTAGAACCATTTGGAAACACAGCAGTCGAAATAAAACACACTAAATCTATTCTCACACAAAAAAATACCGATCTTTTCCTTTTTATCACAGTCGTATGTGCCTTAGACACTGGAATAAGGCAGTGAAAAATAAACCAATTAAGTTAGATGAGCTTGAGAAGGTATGCATGCATTAGTTTCTTTTTTCCCTTTTCTAGCTGTCACATTTCTCCTGCTTCCTGTGTTTTTAAGCTGTAAAGGATCCCTGTGTTTCCCTGAGACAAAGGATGGGCTCTAAAACTCTGTCTTCTGAAGTGATGAGTTAAAGAACACTGCAGGAGTACTTGCCAAATCATACCACCATTATTAATTCAGGCATGATGAAAGTGTTCATTTTAGCTATAATCATGTAATTCATCAAAATACTACTAGAGCATATCACTCTGAACTATTACACTGATATAGCACCTTATAGCACCTTCACCGAAAGCAGGAAATGTATTTTTTGATGCTTATCTACTGAAAAGCAATTCAGTTTGGGATTTTGGAAGCACTATCTTGTGTTAAAATAAAAAGGAAATTTCCAACATATTTTCTTGTACTTGTATGATGATGTTATTATGTATTTGGGAGATTATCTCCAACGATGAAGTTTAAAAATGATAGAGCACTGATACAGTGCATTTATCCAGTGCTGAAGGAAGGAAAGATTGGGTTATGAATATACAATATTCTATGGAGTTTAAATGGAGATTTTGGTCTCTCTGCCCACTTTGAAAATAGCTTTAGAGGCCAACATTTGTCTACTGCAAGAACCTTTCAAAAAACAGGTTCTTTGGAGTTCTTTTAATGACAAAAAGTATTTGTAAGAAAACTGAATCCTGTGATGAATCTCAGGATGTTAAAAGGAATAAAGGAGCGGATCCCCATCGCATCATCTCGCGCCGTGATTGCCCCCGCGCTCTGTGTCTGGCTCGGCACACGCTTTTGTGAGCAAGTTGAAATTACAGGAAAAAAGAGAAAAAAGGCAAGAAAGAAATGTGAAATTAAATAAATCCCCGCTAAGTAGAGGCCTGGTGGATTCCTTTCATGCATTAGCTGAGGCGCCTTTGGCAGAGATCCGCCTGGTGCGGCAGCTGTGCCGACTGCCGAGTGACGCACCTAGATAATTTCCAACCAACAAAAGGTCGTTAATTGTCCACATCAGGAAAGTTTCATTATTACGAATAGAAAAGCAAAAAGTTAGCCATTCTCACTCACAGGGAAAAATCAAAGGATTAATGCATGCTAAAGACATAAAGGGATACATTTAGAAGAGCTGGCAATGAGCTCCAGTCCCCTCTTTTCTCTCTCCCCTTCCCCCCCCTCAGCCACAGCATCCTCCCACACGAATAAAAAGCAGAATTTAGGGATTGGAGGTGGGTAACATATACACATGCACCTGAGCTTGCCATGTGAAGGTGTCTGACAGGTGCCTTTTCCCCTCCACAATTCAGGTGTCCACCTCTGGAAGTTTGGCAAAGTAAGTTGATCAGGATTTATGTTAATAGAAGCATCTTTCCATCCACAGCAAAAGCTAATAAATATAGAATAAATAGGCAATAATATTATAATACTCAATCTTCATAATAAATAATAATTAGAATAAAATGTAAATCCACAACTAAAGGGAAGGCCAGAAGTTGAAGTCATCTGCTTCCACTACACGGCGAGTTGAAGGACCAGGGCTGGGATGACAGCTGGGGAGGGGACAGAAATCATCTCTGAATCGTCCCTGTCTGTTCTACTAACACAATAAAGCCACAGAGCTCCATCCTCCTCCATCCACACCAGCACAACAGATACATCAAAATGGACTCAACACTTTTAGGTGGAAGTGAAAACAGAAAACACTGAGAAAAGAGACTGTTACTGTGAAGACTGAGGGATGTAACTGAGTTATATGGGGGAGAATTCAGCAATGTGTTCGGAATCTACCTTTCAGAGGCAGCTAGTAAATGGAGAAACAGCTGAAAATGCTGTTCTAGTGGAATTCTCAATGTTTAAAGAGAAATTTCAAGCCGTCCAGAAATGGCCTGAATGAAATGTAAAGGAAGGGAGATTTAAAAAACTTAACCCACAAAATGATGTGAATTAAAATGCTCTAAAAAGGTAAGCAGCAGCAGAAGAGATGCAACACAAAAAACATTTGATGCTCCATTATTTGACAGTTGTGGCACCATAGGACTGATTATTCCACAGCTCTGAAACAAAAATAAATATTATTACAACCTGACATTTGATCTAAAATATATATTTGTTGTAAACAGAGCCCTCCTTTGGGGACTTCGAAGGTTTACAATTTTTGCTGGATATTGCATGATGCTTAAAGCTATAAGAGGCTTTTATTCTTGACACATCATACCCAAATCCTCTCCCTGCAGGGAAAAAATAAGGTCTCAAGTCAGTTGTAGTGACTTCTACAAACTCTCCGAAGAAGATGACACAATATAAATTAGGCCACTAAGTCAGGACAAACTAATCAGCTCCTCCTGACAATACATATATCTCCTCCACAATAATCTGATTTATTAAGGGTGTTCATGAAGTAGCCCAGCTTTACATGTGTGTATATTAAAGCTAAAAAACCCACTGTAAATTATTGTTGGAAGCTATGTTTTATGTTGAATATTAAAGTAAGCTAATAACATTTACTATTCTATTCAGTAATTACTTGAGAGTAATTAGAAGCTAATAGCTACCAGTTTATAGCTATTAAGTCTCTCTAGCACTACAACTTGGCTTTTATATGATCCTGTTGTTTATTTTCACTATAACGGTCTCCGCAGCCTTCACAACACACACAAACCCCTTCTTCTCCACTTCTTAAAGCGACCAAAAACCAGAGAAATGAGCAAACCAACCACAAAATAAAACTGTTTCCCCTTCAAGGAAACTCCTTCCGTTCTCCAGCTACAAAAGTGATTAAATTTAAGCATGTGAGTAACTATATTAATGGATTTACTAGGATGATCAAGAGTGTAAGGTGCATCCACAGACACACCTGGCTCCTCCACGACAGAAAATACTTTGCTTCAGCAATAAATTAGAAGAAACAGCAGAAGACATGTTTTTACATATCATGGAAAGAGAGATATATGCTTTTCCCCATCGTACTGTGAGTAAAGGATACTGTTTCATTGTCGGAGCAATCCCATACCAGGAGGATGAAGCAATTTCACAGCATGTGGGTCCAAAATTAGGTTTTTTTCACACGATTCCCTTTGAGAAAGTTTCTAAATGCTGCACTAGACCCAAGATTTTCCATATCTCACATAGTTATTGTTGGCCATCTCTGGGTGTGAGAATACTGCTGGTACAACCCATCTGAGCCGTACAAGCTACATCTGCAACAGCCACTGATCTGGGTGCCACAGGTACACAGATCTATTTTGTACCTCATTTGCCAGCAAAACATTACTTTTGTAATAAATAAACCTTAAGTGTCAAGCGTTAAAGTTCTCACGGAGCAGGATATCAAGCAAGGCCTCATTTTAAATACATCAAGTCAAACAGGTTTATGAGCCAAAGTGTCATACACTGTACATCTCCTTCAAGCTGAAGCAAGCTCCAAAATGCTGCCTTGCAGACATTCTTAAGTAAGAAAGTTTCATTCAGTTCAAGGAACAATAGTGTACAGCACCAAAAGCTGAAACAAACACGATTTTCAAAACCAAACTTTGACATAGAATCGTTTTGGTTGGAATAGGCATTTAAGATCGAGTCCAATGTTAAGCAACGCTGCCAAGTCCATCACTAAACCGTGCCACTAAGAACCTCATCTATGCAACTTTTAAACCCCACCAGGGATGGTGACTCCAGCTCTGCCCTGGGCAGCCTGTTCCAATGCCCCACAGCCCTTTGGGGAAGAAATTGTTCCCACATCCAACCTCAACCTCCCCTGGGCAACTTGAGGCCGTTTCCTCTGCTCCTGGCGCTTGTTCCTGGGGAGCAGAGCCCGACCCCCCTGGCTCCAAGCTCCTTTCAGGCAGTTCAGAGATCAGAAGGTCTCCCCTCAGCTCCTGTTCTCCAGCTGAACCCCCCAGGTCCCTCAGCCGCTCCATCAACCTTGTGCTCTTGCTCTGCCAATATTCACCTACCACCTTCAAAGCCCCACTGTGCTCTTCGAGCTTCTCAGCACCTGTATCTAGAGGAGAAGCTGTAGGAACCAGAGCTGCACCTTCAACCATCAGAAAACACTCTGGACAGAAGCGCGAGTGGTCAGACAGATTTGAATGAGGTGATCCCAAAGCATCGCTTCATCGGGGCAGGGACAGCGGGTCGCTCCTCGTCTCACTAATGCTCAAAGCCGTCAGCAAGGGTGACAGGAATAACCACGGCATTTATCTGCTCCTGAACTTTTTCACTGGACTCTCTTTTCCTATAATATAAGCTCACTTGCTTTTTTTAAAAAATCATCATCTAAGACCACAAGTAATATTTCTGAAGGAAGGGAATGTTAGATATAACAAAGTAATGACGAAAATCTCATTTAGTTAATAAAATTCCTTTGATTTTAAATCAAAACTGATCTCCATCCATTTGAACTTTAACTACCCAATTTTGTCTCGCATTTCAGATAACACATAGTAAATGCAATTTGTCATCATAACTGTATTATTATTTAATCATATGAAAGTTTTGGTTTATCTTGAGAAAATATTTATAGTAGTTTTAATACACGGGATCCATTCTTGACAGAAACGATGAAACAGATTTATCACCCTTGACAAATTATATTGCAAACTGTCCTCTCCTGACTGCTTACAACAGAAATATTAACAACATACACAACTGGAACACCACCTGTGATTTTCATTTCTTTAAGCGCATATCATCCCTTTTCATGGAGACTATACAGTACTTGGAATGTGAGTTACTTATAAGTGAGTAATTCTATGAATGACTGAAACCTGTAGCCCTTTAAATCAAACTAAGTAGTGTTTTATTAAAGTGCCCAGCAAATCAATCTAAATCCAAGGATAATAAAGCCCTAATCAGGTGGTAGAAAAAATAATAGGTTGTCATGCATGAGGAAAAATAGGCAATCATGGAATGTTTTCTTTAATTAGGTCGTGTAAAGTGGAAGGACTGAGTAGGAACTGGCAAGACATTCATCATGAGCAAGGTGGGAAATTATTTAGATTACTGAGGAAGGAAAATCGGGTGTGAAATACTAAGATTTGACCGGACAGAAAATTAAAACTGGTTTGCTATTCGTGTCACTTACTTTTGGCAACTTATTGGCAGGTGTGGGTTTCCAAAGTAGTGTGAATACAGATCTTTCTGTAGTTTGAAGACCCCATACAACTTACGCTAACTTTTAATGGCATTAGCATATACAGATCCCGCCTGTGCCTCCCAGAGGGACAGAGTGGAAATTCATCTCCACAGAGTTTTAGCTGTAAAAATCACGTGGATTTGATTGCTACTTTGAAGTAAAGCAGTTAATTCTATTATCCCAGGTCATTAGTACATGGCCAGGTATTGAAGCTGCTTTACAATTTACCAGCACCACAAGACAGATCATTTAGACAGTCAATGAATTTTTCAAAGTTAGGGAAACTAACTTAATACCTTAGATTATGATGATAAAAATTGTTATTATTACTACTAGCACTATTATTTTTATATTATTTCTCAGCCATTCGATGCTGAATTCAGCATGCATGGGATATATAAAAATATTGACAGTGCTAAGGCAAGCTTATAAATGTTGTCAAAAATAATTCAAAACAATCTTAAAGTCTTTCAGAGACATCCTAATTAGAATGCAGTTTAATTTACTCAGCATTTTTCATACTTATCCTAAAATCTTAGGCAACACAGCATATGCAGAGGACTCCTGAGTTCTTTCACTGTCATAGTATTTCAGTATCAGACTGAGCAATCTTCTGTCTTCTCTCTCATTTCATTGAGATGCTAAACTGGTACATTATTAATTATTTTTGGATTCCATCATTATAAATATTATGAAAACATTATTGGCTAATATGAAACAGATACCTCAACTCTCAGCAGTCCTCTCTCTCCCCATTATGCTCAATGGTGGCTTCCACACCATAAATGCAGAGAAAGTTCCTAAACATCTCTAATGTTGATTGTAACAACAAAAGCTGCCTCCTCATAAAGATTGAGGTAATAGCAGAAATAATCATAAACTTAAGCTGACTTTATTCTGTGAAGGAGGGGGACATGACCACAGCTATTGCCAGATTGGAACACAAAGTTTCTTCAGGAGAAAAACAAAACAAACCAAAACAGCCCCACAACAACAACCATATCTGAGCCCTGTTTTTACCGGCCTGCACTTTTCTGTCATCATCAGCACTGGACATAAAACAATCTTGGCTATGAAACGTATGACTGGAACCTCATTTGGCTTGCGTAACCACCTCTGCCACAGCCTGGGTACCCTGCTGTGCTGGACTGTGGTCCAGATGAAGCACGTTATATTCACTGTCTTTGGTGGTCACCATCTCTCAATGAGGAGAAACAGAAGAGGAAACACATTACCAAACTAATGCATTCGATGCACACAAAGTATCTGCTCAGCATCTGAGTGCTTTTGGGCTGTGTCTCTGCAAGATCAGAGTATTTTAGGTCAGTATCAGCACCCTTTCAACAGCTTAACAGTCTAAATTTTGTTCCTTCTGAAGACCTTCGTACAACTTTAAAACTCAATTCATAATATTAGCCTTGTACGAACTACTTGAACACAGAACCAACACAGCGCTCAGAGGTCAACAGCATCAAGCACAAACTGCTGGTGTTTGTGGCAGTGAATTCAGAGCTGTGTGTCCCCCCATAGTTCCCTCATTCTTGTTCACTAAATGCAGAGTTTGGAAGAGGTGCCAGCAGGAGAACGAGCCCCTGTGTGCATTCAGCAGGTGGGCATGGCGGGGATCACCTGCCCAGGCTCCAGGAATGGGATCCGGTGTCAGCAACCCACTTCATCTCCAGCCTGTGCTCGACAGCATCACTTGCACTTCTGCTTGGCCTTAGATCTGCTGAACTCATTTTACGCAACATCAGAGAAAGTCCATTCTCAATATCTCCCAGCTTGGTGGAAGTCAAGCAGCAGCATGAGCTTCCCCCACTTTCCTTCTCTTAGACATCTCAGTTGGTATTAGCCAACTCCAGATTAACGTTATCTGTTTTTTTAACAGGAGTAGTACTCACACCGTTGAAAAACAGTGCAGTTTTCCCTTCTGTCTTATTTTAAGAGTCAATAAAAATGCTTCGCAGAAGTATTTTTTCCCATAAAAAAAAAAGTCTGCGGATAATTTTCTCCTGCTGAAGTGTCCTGACCCCCAGGAATGGCATCTGAGGTTTCCTCTGAGGTTGCTCGGCCTAGCGAGGCTTGAGGAGCCACCCGACTTAGCGGTTCAGAGCACCCGGAGTTGCCACCTCCAACCCACCACCAAACCTACAAATCACTTGTCACCAACTTTGATCTACCTTGTTTCAGGTGGTTTCCCCTCTGTCTATTATTCCTGCCAAGAGACCCGTGAAAATTAAATACAGACCCCATCACTGCTTGAGTGACCTAGTGCTCCATCATACCAGCAGTGTAATAGCAATAAATCATTTCAACTTTAATCTATTGTTATTGATGAATGTACAATTATTTGTCATCTAATATGCTGAAAATGATGACCAAAGAAATAGATCAACTTTTTTTTCTTCTTCCAAGTACGGCATTGATGGATTGTATCCCTAAGCTGTTATTACACTTATAATGTACTCTTCTGCTATGACAGCACAGCTAGTTTTTTAATCATTCCATAGTAATCAACTTAAGACAACATAGCAAGACTCATAACTCATGTTCTTTTCATTTTTGGCAGTGATGGGAAATGAAAATGTTTTTATTCTTTTGAAATAATTCTTACCTGACTAGGCTGAAGATTGCTTTAAAATTGTAAATAAATGGTTGTTTATTGAGCTGGAACTGAAAAGTGACACAGTAAAATGCCTGTTTCTGAAGAAAAAATAATAATTTAGGCCTGAGTGAAGCTAGAGTTGGTTAAAGAAAAATACTTTGTTTTCCTTTTAACTGGTTCAGTGCTAATGAAAATCTGTACGTGGTGGTTAAGTTATCCAAGCAATGCTCCTGTTGCCTTATTTAAGAGCACACACACAAACACACACACACACTGTCAGGGATTGGAAGGGACCTGGAAAGCTCATCCAGTGCAATCCCCCCATGGAGCAGGAACACCCAGATGAGGTTACACAGGAAGGTGTCCAGGCGGGTTGGAATGTCTGCACAGAAGGAGACTCCACAACCCCCCTGGGCAGCCTGGGCCAGGCTCTGCCACCCTCACTGAGAAGAAGTTTCTTCTCAAATTTAAGTGGAACCTCCTGTGTTCCAATTTGAACCCATTATGCACTGTCTTACCATTGGCTGTCACCAAGAAGAGCCTGGCTCCATCCTCCTGACACTCACCCTTTATATATCTGTAAACATGAATGAGTCCCCCCTCAGTCTCCTCTTGTCCAGCTCCAGAGCCCCAGCTCCCTCAGCCTTTCCTCACACGGGAGATGCTCCACTCCCTTCAGCATCTTGGTGGCTGCGCTGGACTCTCTCCAGCAGTTCCCTGTCCTGCTGGAACTGAGGGGCCACAACTGGACACAATATTCCAGGTGTGGTCTCCCCAGGGCAGAGCAGAGGGGCAGGAGAACCTCTCTGACCTACTGACCACCCCCTTCTAACCCACCCAGGTACCATTGGCTTCCTGGCCACAAGGGCCTAGTGCTGGCTCATGGTCACCCTGCTGTCCCCAGGACCCCCAGGTCCCTTTCCCCTACAGAGTAAGTCTGTAAAGACAGACTGGTTTAGTAACCTCAGGATCCCTTTTCAAAAACTCCTTTTGAAAAATCTGTGGGCTTAGAAGCCACTTTCCACTGTCAGTAGCAACCAGGAGTAAGACACATACTAGAAATTGTGATCAGTTTAAGTTGGGTAGATTACCGGAACTTGTAAAAATCTCTTTGAAATAGGTAAAAGAAAACCTAAGTAATTTCTCAAGATGTTGTAAGGGTTGGAAGACTAGACGCTACTTTCCAAGAGTTACCAGGCTTCAGGAATGTGTATGCAATATAAGAAGGGAAAATATTTCAAGAAACCTTTTTTTTAATCATATGTCTAGAAAAATGTGGTGGTGCAGCACTACACTTTCTTTTTTTAAATGCTGACTCTGATCTGATGGGTTTTATATGGGAAATAATTACAGGATTTGCTCTATTAAATGGGATTTGGCTTTTAGTGCACATCCCCTATATTTTATTTTAAAACCCATACGCTAAAAATGCCATAAAAAACTTTTTGTCTTACAACATATACCAGACTAACAAGAGGTCTTTGACATTTTTCAGTGCCCAGCAGCCTCTGACAGCCCGTGCAAGACAGCTTCCTCGCACTTCTATCATCCCACCCTCATCTTCATATATTTATATCTATTTTTCTGTGCATTTTTCAACTGTTTTGCGGTGTCGCACCCTTTCCTGGCCAAACCCTGACCCCCTGCCTTGCTTCTGCTGCGGCTCATCTCGTCTCGCCCCACTCGGATGCTGGTGGTTGCTGGGCTGGGTGCCCCCTTGTCCCTTCTCCAGCTCATGGTGACACCCTCTGCTCTCCCCATGCACCAACACATCTGCCAGGTTTATTTTACCTCTGAGAACTCTTAATTGTGACCCTTTCATCTTATTTCTCTCTTGTTTGTAAACAAGAAACTCAGTCGCTTGCTCTCCTGTCTTTCATCCATCTGTCTTCCCATCACTCTGATGGTTTCAGCTTCTGGGAAGTAATTTTCATTTTTGCAGAAAGCCAATATTAGACTGGAAAACAAAACAACAAGCATCCTTCAAAGTGCAGTTATCATAACTAAATCAGAGGTTTCCCTGGCTTTTGTGATACTTTAATCCAGGTAACATGCCTAGCTTTTTTTCAGGCTACTAAGCCATTCCTCCCTGGTCTCAAGTCTTGGTGGGGAATCCATGTGTTCACAGCACAGAAGAGCTTAATTCTCCAAAGCAAGAAGTTGACAATGAAATTTGACATTACTTTTGTTTTGAAATCCCTTTACTGTTACGGCTTGTTCCCTGTGGTCATTTAGGAACAAATGAAACAATATCAGAATTTTCCTGACAGCGATTACAACCATTTCCTCATTCACCAAGATTTTTTGTTTCATTGCCATTAACACAACTTCAGTAAATGAAACAGAAACAAAGCGATAGGACTAAATGTTGAAAAAGTACATTCCATTAGGAAGCAGCATAATACACCTTCAAGAAGATGATTTTCAGAAATTCCTAAGGAAACAGAGAACTCAAAACTGACTTTTCTGCACCAGGGACCCAACCTTGTTGAAAAGCAACATCGAATCTATGAAAGCCCCCGCTGGTTGCACACACTGGAGACCCTCAGCCCCAACCCAACTCCAAATCCACAAATCTCAGCAGCCATGATCAATGCATTCCCTGAGCCCATATGCCTAGAGATGAATTGAACTTCTTGCTGATCCTGTAACAACAGATGTTTATTGTCTCCTCTGAATGAAGATGTCTGCTGGCCTGCTCCCATTTACAAATGAATGAAGGAGCAGTTTTTAAGCGATCTGGGTATGTGGACCCTCCCCTCAAATGACTGAATTGATCTGGAGCACCTAAGAAAAAATACTTTCACCCAAAATGGACCTTTGTTGTGGCAGACATAAGCAATGACGGCCCAAAATGCAAAGAAATGGTGAGCTTCACCCCCTGATCTGGGCTGAGAGGGGAAACCATCTCTGACTCGTGCAGCCCGCTGGTACCCAGACAGCTGTCCGCAAATCTGGACAAAACTCTCTCCCAAGGCAGGCAGCCCTGGTGCAATGGAGACCATGGGTTCAGAAAACACGTAGGGGGAGAAAGAAAAGGGGGGGAGAAAGAAAAGGGGGGGAGAGAAAGAAAAGGGGGGGAGAGAAAGAAAAGGGGGGGAGAGAAAGAAAAGGGGGGGAGAGAAAGAAAAGGGGGGGAGAGAAAGAAAAGGGGGGGGGGAGAAAGAAAAGGGGGGGGAGAAAGAAAAGGGGGGGGAGAAAGAAAAGGGGGGGGAGAAAGAAAAGGGGGGGGAGAAAGAAAAGGGGGGGGAGAAAGAAAAGGGGGGGGAGAAAGAAAAGGGGGGGGAGAAAGAAAAGGGGGGGGAGAAAGAAAAGGGGGGGGAGAAAGAAAAGGGGGGGGAGAAAGAAAAGGGGGGGGAGAAAGAAAAGGGGGGGGAGAAAGAAAAGGGGGGGGAGGAAGAAAAGGGGGGGGAGGAAGAAAAGGGGGGGGAGAAAGAAAAGGGGGGGGAGAAAGAAAAGGGGGGGGAGAAAGAAAAGGGGGGGGAGAAAGAAAAGGGGGGGGAGAAAGAAAAGGGGGGGGAGAAAGAAAAGGGGGGGGAGAAAGAAAAGTTTAGGGATTTTTGTGTGTGAGTTGGCAGCACAACTCCACGTGTGGAATTTTCAGGGCAGTTGGGGTCACTGTCAGCCTGCCCTGCGAGAAACAAGTAGCAGCTACAGCTCCTCCATCCCCGAGTCACTCGCAAAGGAAACGCTGACAGGAACAAAACCCCAAAGAAACCGAGTTCGCAGTGCTGCTCTCAAACACAAGCCCTTCTTCACAGCCTTTTAAAAGATCTTCATCCCTCTAACCATCCAACTCGGATGTCAGAGCCTGTCAGCATGCAACCCCCTCCAAGAAAAGAAATGAAAGCAAAAATGCCGCAGTAAGCAATGAGAAATGTAGATTATCAACTTTAACAAGCTTTCACAAATCACCGACGTCTTAGGTTGCAAAGGTCGGCTCTGGCGCGGTTACTGATATATTCCTGTAAGGCCGAAATGGGCTCTATATGTCACATAGATTGGGTTTGGGTCGCTGATGGTGGAACACCAGAGAAGCAAAGCAATCACTCGATAGACAGCAGACGCACAAATACCGGCTGTCTGGTTACACAGGAGAGTCAGGAGCTGAGCGTTTGTCTTCCATCCTAAGTCCCATAAAGTTCCATAAGTCCCATAAAATTCCACCCCCCAAAAATCTCCTTAAAATGTTCTCAGTTTAAAAAGTTGTGAAAATCAACCAAGTTTTGTTCTGATCATGGTATATAAGACAACCATATGCAACGTGACTTTTTAAGATGTGAAAAGTGATTTGAAAAGAAAACCATGGATATGTTCCCCTTAATGCACCACCAACATTAGGAAGTGCAAACGCACTGATTCAAAAGCACCGTTAATCACTCCCGAGCTGTGGCGGAGTCACTGGGCTGGCAGGGCTGTTTCGTTTGGGTTTATTCTGGTTCTGCTAAGGTCAAGACCTTTTAAAATCATTTTATGGGGAAAGTCCAGCAAATCTTCCCATGCACACAGAGACACGAGCTGTAAATCAGAGCCCGGCAGTGACTTCAGTGCTGCACTGAGGATGCGGGTATCAGTTCTCATAATATAATAGGATATCATAGAATTGTAGGATCATTTTGGTTGGAAGAGACTCTCAAGATCATCAAGTCCAACCATTAACTTGACCCAGGCACTACACCATGTCCCTAGATACAATATGAAATAAATTCATACCTGTTTAACGTATGTTCAAAACTCCTTCATACAGTCCAATTTCAAGAGCCCCATGATATCAAATACATTTTTACAGAACAAAGAACATTTTCTTTTCCATAAAGACCTTTATCTCCTACTTGTTTTGGTTGCATCTCTCATCTTCCACTTGTTGCAAATGCCAATTTTTGTTGCATCACCTCTGCTGACCATAGCAAAACATTCTTTTATCCACAAACAGCACGGCAGCAGCACAGAGACAGACTCCGTCACTCTTTACCAACAAGAATAACTGATTCTGGAAGATAAACTATTACATCTTCACCAAAAGCACACAGTATTCAACCCCAGAAAGCTGTTGTTCTAATTAAATGTTGGGACATGATTAATCATGGCTTTTTTTTCACGAGAAAAGACAAATAATTAGCATGGAATGTTATGCTTAAAACAACAAGACCCAAAAAATACTACCTAAAGAGCTGTCTATTTAGGCACCAGACTAAGCTGTATTTGGTTTTCCACAGGATTTGTTTAGGGAATTACGGATGTTGCTGAGCTGCTTGGTGCTCCTTGCCTTTAGCCATCATTATCAGTTATCTTTAGGGATAATCATTTTTCTTAAAATCATGACCCATTTGATATCTTAAAAACAGCAACATTAATTTTCATTTGTCACATATATAAATTGACTAAATGTTAATAGCATTCTTCTTGAGTAATCAGTTCTACATGATTAACCTAAAAATTGCCAAAATGTTGTTTACTATTCATTTGTATCCAAAGAAAAGAGAGAGCCACGATCTATGAGTTAGAGCAGGATTAATTTAGTTTCTGATCTGTATTAAAACTTGCCACAATGATTCATAATCATTTTACTCACTATTTATCCTGACGAAACTATTTAATTTGGAGACCTCCTCCTAGTATAACAACGCTGCCCAAAAGCATCACTGCTTTCTCATGCTTGCATTCAGTTTCAATATATACAGTAAAGAGGTAGGGATGTTCATTAAGTTGGGAGTTAGGGATTGGTTCTGGTTTTTTTTAAACGTACTCTTAACTTTTTTCGCCTTATTTTTTATTTTTCTTGAGCCAGGAAAACATAGTTGATGGTCTTTACCACCATCTAGTGGAAAGAATTACAAATAGCAAGCCACAATACTCTCAAAGAATGGGGACAAAAAATATTTGACCTGTCATATATACAGAATTCACCTGTCTTATGGAAATTATGGCACGAGTTATCACATTGCGGTGATTTCCTTGTATCACAGCCTGTAATACAACACCACCACTTCATTAACAATGGAGAAAACAGACTCTAAGGGAGATAGTGCTTGACATTTAAAACACGCATACAGGGCATAATTGAGCTCCTGGTTATTGTTATAACATATAAAGAGCCTTGGGGTCACAATACTATTCCAAATCTTAAAACATGAGTGACAATTCAACAGCCATTCTCACAAACAAAGGAGCCTGGAATATAAACTATTTGTCCTTCTAAACACTGATGGAGTTTTCAGCAGTTTATAGCTGTATTATCAGTTGTTTAAACAGCATAACGGATTTTTGAAAATTGCCCCCCTCCCAACAAATCAAACCAGATTCTAACCCAAAACCACTTTTCAAATGGCCGCTGCTGCGTGTGCATACGTGGAAGTGGGAAAGAGAAGTGGTTTTGCCATGATGGGTTTTGTGATGAGAATCTGGCTCCTGCTTTTGCTCTGGAATCCTGATATGATTTTGACTTTCTGATTCTGCTCCCTTACCCGCATCCTGGAGAAAATACCTCTGTCATTCACAAGCATCGGGATATGAGGCATTCACCATTGTGGGGACCACGTGGGCTATAGGAGGACATTGAAAGTGCAAATAACAAAAGTAGAAAAAGCTTGACCACAAAAAATGGAGCTAAAGTGACCCCCATGTCTCTCCCAACACTGCAAAATATGGAATGTAAGAACCATTTTACACCTGCAGGCCCCAATGGCCCAGACACCTCTCAGAGTTGTTCCCTCAGCATCACCCGCACCCCGCTCTCCCAACACCAGCTTTGTGTGGTACCCAACGAGCCAAAAACTGCATCAAAACCTGCCAAAACAAACAACGCAAGCTCTGCTTCCAGCTTTGCTCAAGGTTTTACTGGGGAGGTTTGTTCTCCTCTAAGTCCCTTGGATAAGGCTGAGACTAGCGACAGTTTTCTAAAATTGCTTCTTGTTCCAAAATTTTTGCTTCTTCTGAGCACATGATTTAACTAAATAAAGCTTCAAAACCAATGCTGAGTGGTGTTGCCTTCACCTACCGATGCGGTGTTTGTCTCTCAAGCACATAAACGTTTCATCCAATTAACCAAGCCATGATTTTTAATTCTGCATGGCCATATCCATCCTTCAGCCCTGGCCAGGTTACAGGCTCACCAGGCACTTGCTCACCCATCTGGAAAGAAATAATACATTAATCGCTGTGCATGTGATGTGGTCAATGATCTACATCCACAACTGCTGCATATTGTTGTATATGTCGCTGCACGGGTGTCACTATATGAATATAGGGCTTCTTCAGTGTTCCCAAATGATGTTTTGCATTGCCGTATGTCAGTAAAATTTACTTGTCTTCTCCTCCGTTGCTAACAGTAGATTTTTGAGCAGAAGTGTCACCGTGTCCTGCAGCCACTTGTGGCCTTTTCCACTTTCCCCAGTGTGGGAAACTCCAATCACCCCGTTAATAAAACAGCCAGATGCACCAATGAAATTTTATGTACTTGCCAAGGAGGTTTGTTCTCAAACTTTATGTTTAACTCCCTCCTTTATAATATTTGAAGGCAACATCACAGATATGATGCCCAGGTTTCTTTAAATATCTCTATAAAGGAGCTGACTGTACTGGCAAACCCTATATTTCCCCAGCACATGATGCTGAATTACTCCTTCCCAGCTACTCAGGGTATTATTCTAAACTCTGGCCTTTAAAAAATAAAAAGAATTTTTTAAATTTATATTTATTTTAACTAAGAAAAGCCCCAAGCAGCTTCTCTCATTGATACCCACTAGCAGGACCGTGTCCTTCCTGGAGGGACCTCTGATTTTGCACCTGATTAAATAGTAACTCAGGGTCAGAGTCGTGCTCTTGGTGACTCAGTGATGTGGTTGACTGGCTGACAATCTCCACAGGGTAGAGTGCGATTTACTTGTGTGCCCCAATTAGCAGTGCTAATTGGGGCACAAAATCTGTGTGATTTTTTTTATTTTTTTTTATTATTTAATGTGAACCACCATTCTGGGAATGGCAAGTGGGCACTGAAACAGGAGGGGGGCTGATCTGCCCTGCTCTTCCAATACCTGCACAGAGAGTGCAAAAAGTGCTATTAAAAGGTATGTAGATGAAAGCAGAAGTTCTGGCGTGTTCTCTTGGCTGCTTCACATACCTGGCTTCAAAATTCTGCATTTTACCACAGAGCTGGGCATGTGCCGAGGTGGAACTTCTCAGGGTCCAACAAGCCCCAAGTGATGCTCAAATCCCAGATCTGCTCTGCAAACTTCATCTGGCTGTAATTCTGTACTGCATGGGCTGTAGAATCCCAAACCTGGTATTTTAGCTCTGTTTTCAGTTATTAAAGAATGTTAAATTTATTTTTTTAAAAAAGAATAAAAACACAGGATTTGACAACAATCTGAATATCAAGTTCTATAAGTTTTTGTTAGAACAATGCAGCAGAGCAAAGAAATATTTTCCATTAAAACACGGAGGGAATTACTTAGGCTTATATGCAATTATTTCAGCTGTATGTCAGATACCACAGGTACTAAGTAAATGCTAGTAACTCTTTTAACATCATTATTCTGGTATTTGCATATAGAAATGGCACTTCAGATGCTTAACTGCCATTACCATGCAATAATATTTGTTTTGCATGCACAGTTCTAAGTTAAGTGTTTGTGTAAATATAGGCATGAAATAATTTGTACACTTTTTCACACACAAAAATTAGCTCTTTTAAGACCAAGCAATACTTACTGGATCATTTCTGTGGCTGATGCTCCAAACAGAATCCCAGATTTGAATATAAATATTTATCAATTCAAAGATGATGCGTAAAACAAACAGCCTAGAAAATGAGATGCTTTTTGCTTTTTTTATTGTGCCATTTGATAACACTGTAAAAGAATTACTGTATACTTCTCCAGCTAAAAAACCTCTCAGCACAAGCTGATTTTATTTTGATCTATTATAATAATAAAAGAACAATTATCTGTTTCCTAGAAGCTTCGAGCCTAAATCACCTCATGTGCTTAATTCAGGACACTATGAGAAACCACAGCCCTGAGAAAGGGTTTGCTCACATTGCTCCAGTCAAGCACCGAGGGGCATAAAACCAACAAGACATGTGAAACTTGGGCTTGTTATTCGTGACTGTTAATCGAGGGCTGTACGTGTGGCTGAAATAGCACGAGGGAAAAGCACTTTGAGTCATCTAAATTATCCCTCCTAGAAAAAGATTAAACCAGGTTGCATCTGCACGCCCCTGGCACTTCAGCGAAGCCAAAGTGTTTCTTTGCAATGGATTTAGACCTCCAAGAGCAACTCTATCTTCTCTCTGAGCCGAAACTGTCTTTATCAGGGGCTAAGCAGCACCACAGATCTGGCCCGTTTTAAATTACACATACAGATATATCCAAATGCTTCTGAAGCTGCCAAACAACACTTTTAAAACAAATACAGGCACAATCAAATGCAAAGATCAATAAAAGCATTTCCATTAGTATAACTGCACTGGTCTCAGCAAATACCTACAGCTTTGAATCACTTGAACTTCAGAAATGGAGACTCAGGACACCGACGTTAGCACCCTTTGCTACCCACACATTTAGCACTCAGAATAGCGCAATAAAGTTTTTATGCAGCCCAGGTTAATTATTCCCACCTCCTTGCCTGTAAAATAATTTCCTTTGATCAGCCGACGCTTACTTCAGGCACACAGACGTGTTGCTGCTGGAGCCCTTGACTCATGTTTTGCAGAAGGGATTGAAGGGAACATTGGCTCCAAAGCCTCAGCTCAGGATTTGCTTCCCAACCATCCTGGGGAGCACCCCAGGGTCATAAAAGCATAGAATCACATAATCATTTTGGTTGGAAAAGACCCTTAAGATCATTGAATACAACCATAATCTAAATCTAGCACTGCCCCATGTCCCTGAGAACCTCATCTCCATCTGTCCAACCCTCCAGGGATGGTGACTCCAGCACTGCCCTGGGCAGCCTGTTCCAATGCCCCACAGCCCTTTGGGGAAGAAATTGTTCCCAGATCCAACCTCAACCTCCCCTGGCGCAACTTGAGGCCGTTTTCTCTGCTCCTGGTGCTTGTTCCTGGGGAGCAGAGCCCGACCCCCCTGGCTCCAAGCTCCTTTCAGGCAGTTCAGAGATCAGAAGGTCTCCCCTCAGCTCCTGTTCTCCAGCTGAACCCCCCAGGTCCCTCAGCTGCTCCACCACACTTGTGCTCCAGCCCCTCTCCGGCCTCAGCTGGGGTGGTGGTGATGAATGTACAGATGCATACTTATTTTGAAATAAATGTTTATGAACAACAATACTTTCAGTACAACAAATTATCAACTGTTCCTTTTTTTTCTGCACTAAGATGGATAAGCTCAAAAGGGAAGGAGTGTGATAAAAATTAAAACCCAGGGAGGAAGGAACAGACGGGAATTGCGTGCAGCTGGGAAGGAAAAACTTTGCAACAGTAATTAATATGGAAATAATCTTCACCCACTCTGAAGGAAGCGTGACATATGTTAAGGTCATTCCAACTCAGAAAATCTTTTCTAAGCTGAATCCTTAAAAGATGGACAACAGTGACCACAATTACCAGCACAGGCCAAAGGAGACGGGAGCAGATTGCCCAAAGTAGGGCCTGACCCACCCGCTTCCTCTTGAGAAGAACAGAACAGCTGCTCCTTGAAAGCCCTTTCTAGTGACACAAAGGTCTAGATGGGGAGCTGTGAAAGCAGTAATTCCTTCTCAGATATTTCTCTCTCACAGCATATTTAGGAAGAGCAGAGAGGAGTTATAGCAATTAAACAGTACCGTTGTAGCAGGCTGGCAATAACAGAAGTCATTGACTTCCAGCCACCACCACTGAGGGCACAGACAAACCCACTTGACTTGCACAAGTCGATCTGTCCTCCTGGTGATTCCAGCACAACCCCATTTTCTTCCTGGCAACGACAAACTCTGTCTGCCTTCATCACCAGGTGAAAACAGAATTTCCTATGCAAGTCACACCTGCAAAAATATATTCAACATGACAGGGCTAATCAATGACAATACTGCAGAGACAGTTGAACATCACTTCCATGGAGATCAGCCCCGGTTTGGAGAAACTCTGGGCCACAAATAATTCATCGCCCCTTTATTAAATAATTAGATATTAACAGAGAACCACTGATTAGACTGTACTGATATCATAGTGTATATTTTCTCTCTTGACTTTGTCACTGAGGTCAACATACAAGCCAAAGCCAAGGAGGGAAGAGGGAGACAGTGTATGGGCATGGCTGTATAGAGAAGCCTTCATTAACCTTGCTGATCCCCCATAATTTCATATGTCAGCAGCTAATCAAGGACTCACTGACATCATCAAGGGAAAGGCAGAAAAGATCTCCCGAGGGCCCGATCACTTCTCACAGGAGAAACTATATGCTTATACCAGGACGTTACATGTACTTTGCAAATAAATGAAGTGTTCTTGCATTATTTTTAATCACTGTTGAAATATGTGTTTCTGCTGTTGGCAACAATGATTTATTTTCAGCATGATGGACACGGCAGTTAAAAGAGTCAGTCCTTGATAGTCACCTCATTTCAGATTTTGTCCAGCTGTTGCACTTGGTCACTTAAGAAATGTAAGGAAGATCATCTTCTTACTGATTCCCAGCCCACAGTTATACTAACATCATTGGTTTCCCAGCCAGAAGAGGAAATACAAGGGGCACTGCATTTTTTGTTGTTGTTGGATTTTAATCATTTCGTATTTACTTAATACTTTTATCCCAAAAGATTTTGTAAATCTAATCAACACAGCAGTTAATTCATGTACAGCCGACATAAAGCTTCCTCTTAAGCGGGATATAGATGTTTCTTATCAGGACACCGTGGGACAAAAAAAGGACAGTGCAGATGGTGGGTTTCACCCGCATCAGTGTGGGGTCTGCAGGGATGTTGGCTGGAGGTTGTACAATATACACCTGAATTTCAAGAAGCTATCATGGGATCTGCAGGGATAATAGATGGCCAAACCTGGCCCATGTAATTCCAAACTATTGTCAAAGCAATCATTTTCCTGCACCCTGCCTGAGCACCAAGGGAAAAGGAAAGTGCAACATCCTGCGCTGGTGCTGGGAGCATCCCCGGCTCTGCTTAGGAGCAGCGGTGGTTTGTCTGTCAGTCCGGTCTAGATCCTCCTGTATATAGAATCATTGAATCAGAGAACAGTTTGGGTTGAAGGGACCTTCCCAGCTCCCCAGTGCCCCCCCTGCCATGAGCAGGGACATCTTCACCAGCTCAGGTTGCTCAGAGCCCCGTCCAGCCTGGCCTGGGATGTCTCCAGGGATGGTTCAGCCACCACCTCTCTGGCCAACCTGGGCCAGGCTCTCGCCACCCTCAGGGGCAAACATTTTCTCCTCATATTTAATCTGAATTGCCTCTCTTCTAGTTTAAATCCATTACTTCTTGTCCTGTCATAACAGGCCCTGCTAAAAAGTCTCTCCCCATCCTACTTGGTAGTGGACTCGCCGTCCCTGGAGGTTTTTAAACTGAGATTGGACATGGCACTTAGTGCCATGATCTAGTAAACGGACTAGAGTTGGACCAAGGGTTGGACTCGATGATCTCTGAGGTCTCTTCCAACCCAGTCGATTCTGTGATTCTGTGATACTTACAGGCTCCTTTTAAGTACTGAAGGGCCACAATAAGGTCTCCTTGGATCTTAAATGATCTTATGAGATCACAGCCTGGACTGCCATAGCTGCAGGGGTATTTCCACATGGTCTGGACAGGCAGCATCACACAGCTCATTAATACTAATAAGAGGCAATTTGCTAATAAGGAAGAGGCAGGCAGCAGGGAGTGAGGTCACTCACACCCCCAAAACCCAAGCCTTGGAAAACCCCGCATCACTTTCCCAGGACATATATTTTATATTTGGAAACAGGCAGCCTACCTGTGTAGTCTTTCTATGGTGTATTGTACAGGTATAAATTTACCACAAGCTGCCCATTTGGAAAGGCGAACGACACGCTCTCTCGCACGAAGGAAACGCATCACTCACCTCCTGCGATAACACACCCCAGTCACTGCTTACAGCATCCTCAGGACTGGCTCAGTATTGTGTTGCCTTGAGGTAACTACTCAATCAACAATTATATATATATTATATATATTTTCCTCGGTCATCATTATCCTATGGACTGATAGATTTGTGCAACTGGACCTGATTTTGCAGGATGCTGAACGCCCTAAATCCCTAATGACTACGTGTGAGCTGAATACTCAGTGTCTATGTGTCTGTATCTATGTGTCCGTATTTATATCTATACATCCACCTACCACCCAGCAGGAGACATGTCCTGTCCTCGTTGCTTTGCATATGGAAAAAACCTTCCCTACTTCAATACGGCATCATATATATATTTAACTAATATATCATCATCAACAGTCTAAATAAAGGCTTTCTGAATAACCAGGTTAGCTTGAACATATAAAGATACATCTGTCCAAAAAAGGTCTGCAAAATATAATTACAATAGAGCCTAACGATGGTTAAAGTGCAGAAGAACCTCACACTGCAGTCTTTCAATATGGCAGTTGAATTCTACTTAGAAATGGACTTATTCTCTCCCGTAACAGATGCTGCCCTTCAAGTCAGCACATCTTACAGAGCAGATCCCTTCATTTTTTTCAGATTTTGGGAGGGATAACAGCTATAAAATGTACACAGGATAGGAAGACGGTGCACTTGATTGTACGCAGCTCTTGCTCAACAGTAGTAAACTAAGGACATGCCAAACAACCGAAATAAGTAATTCTTCAGAACACGCTCAGGTGAGGAAAAACAACAGTAACACGACACATATCTACTTATGCTGCACAAAGATCTTCCAGCAGTGATAGGACTGGAAAATAACATTCTAAAATGCTACTTTTTTTATAGATTTGCACTTTTTTTTTCTGGTTGCAATCATATATATATATATATGTATATATAATATATATACACTCCCAAAACTCCATTTCTGATTAGCACCTCTTCTTTTCTTGGCACTGACTCCGCACCCACAGATCTCATGGATCTCGGCCATCAGTTCTAATCTATAATTTAAAACGTTGGAATTACAGAATTACTTCTTGTAATCCCCATTCTGCTTCTTCTGTTTTGTTGAACACAAATATTTTCAGTGCTAGAGAACTGTGCCTAATATGCCACGTTCTCGTTCAAATCATCACCATATGTATTGTAACACAAAGCAATTAATAGCAGCATATCCAGGAAATTGCCAATTACGATCAGCTGCCTGCCAACCCATCATAACCACACCAAAATCAAAGATTAAATAGTATTTGCCTGGTAATGAGAATATTTCATATTTAAGTTGGTATAGATGTTATTCTATCCCCAGTTCTTGTGAAGTGGAGCATCACTTATTGGGAAACTTTTGCCTCTGACAGGCACAGCACCCATAGGAAACTGGAATGGCAACCAAATCAAGCCCTAAATGTAATAGTTCTCCTACAAAGTCCGTTTATTAATATAAAGCTGAGTGTAACCCGTTTTTGCTTTAATTAAATTGGTATATAATTGAGAATAAAGATTTTTGAACCCAAATGACCACATTGGTTCTTCGTGACCTGAATATCACTTTTAGGCGCATCACCTAAATAACCTTAAATTCTCGCATCCTCAAACAAAACTTAGACAAAAAGAGACATGGGCAATAAATAGAATGAAATCCATCCAAACCCAAGGCAAAAATAGTATTTTCCAATTCATCTTTTGAATGGGTCCATAAGAGTAAGTTAATTTGCTGCCTGTAAACCAAGGTTTCCCAGTGTTCTGGGGTTAGCATGGTATAGGAAATTCAGTAAATCTATATATAAACTGCAATTCTTAGTATAGGCAGAAGGCGCATCTGATAACCTCGTCATGGTCCACAGCCTTGTTATACCGTTTGCTCCACTTGGGATATAATGTAATTTCACACCTAAAAGTACATACTTTAAGGTACCAAAGGTTAAATATGTGTCCTCCATTCCTACCTACCCCAAAGTTACAATATAATTCCTTTTATTTTGCTGGTTTTGCTGCCTTAGTGCTGTGAAGAAGATTCAGTCGAGCTTCTAATTTTAATTTCCTTGAAGAATCCCCGGCAAGATATGTAAATTGTTTCTTTCAAGATACTGAGCGCTTTGTTTTGCTTTAAAATCCATCACTAGAAGCAAAGTCTGGGCTTCAATAACTTCTGAATGTCAGCACATCTCTGATTCCTACAACGTGCGTTTTAGTCAGTGCGATTGTGAGCGAGGAGCCTGTTCCAACTCCACGATAATGCCGGCATTAATTTTCACTTATAATTGTTTCCTCCTTAAACAGCCCCAGAGAGAGAGACTCGCATCCCTTCATTACACATAACTTATCATGGCATTAAATTTGCCTAAATTGTACTCTAGTGCTGCCATACTGCTGACCCTTAAGTCTGTAAACAAATACATTTGTTCCCTGTATATTTATGTTTTGTCTCCTAAATTGTGAGAAAATGAGCCTAGAATCTTCATAGCGTAATTGTATCATCAAAGCCTGTTGAGAATACGATAAAGTAACCAGAAGTTAAATTATCAATAAGAGTCATTTATTTTGCATTTTTATTTTAAAGAATACTTATGAGAATTGTGATAAATTAGCAGTGACAAACTACTTCTTGCAGGCTGATTTTGTGTGGAGAGTTTAATTAAACATTGCAGCTGTTTATCTCTATGGTGATTAAATTTTCATATGTAAATTACATGTATTAAGATCAAGATACTTATGTAAATGTCACTTGCCTTAATGTTTTGTGTTACTGTTATTAACATCTAACCATCAGCTTGTAATCTTCTTGTATTGCATTACACTGGCATGCACTACATGACTAAAATAAGCAGATTTATATCTTAATAACAAACAAGTTTTCAAAAAGAACATCTTACTATGTAATTGAGATGGAGATAAAAAATAAAAAAGAAAATGTGGAGTGTGAACTGCTGTAAATTTGAGAACCTTATTGGCTCGAATGGTTCCCATCTGCCAGCAAACAACTGCTTGACTGGAAGTTATCTGGGTAGCGATGGCTTCGGATACAAGGGCCAAGTAAGACAAGTGTGTGCTGCTCACACTGCTGGGACAGAACGGCATCATTTCATTGTACCCACTCTCAGACCAAAGCAAATTAACATGTTTTACCTGGATGTTGGGGATTTAGGTGTCAACTCAGAATCACTCTCCCGTCTACTGACAGCAATTGAGAGGAGAACATCTTATTTTGTGTTGCCACTGCCAAACAAAAACCAGAATACTATTATAGTTCTGATGTGGACACTTTCTAAGCAACAACAACAACTATCTATTTTTCAAGAAACAAATCTTCAAGATCCACCCACATCTATTTCCAATAACCAAATGAAACCCCTAAAAGGTCACAAATGTCTTTTCAGCAACAGCGCTTTAAAAGTCTGGGACTTCCATTTTCTAGCTTTCCCCTACATTTACTGTGCCCTTCTAAGTATTATTCTTATTCACTTCCATATAAATTAGCAACAATTTGGAGTGAAGAAATAGGAAGTTCTGCTGTTTGCTCTTAGTTGTTAGAGGGAAGTTCTTAATATAAAAATGTACAACTACAATGCAAGAAAGTCTTTTAATTATGCTTGGAGCCGACCGAACAGCAGACACGCATTGATAGCAGGAAATCAAACCCATCATTGGCAAAAACAAATTACGAGATCAAAATGCAGTAGGCGATACACAGAAAACAAGATAAAAGCAGTTAGGATTAATGTCTTTGGAGGAATCTATAGGTTATATATGATCCCGGGGATTGCATTTGTTTTTGTGATGCGCAGGAAGAAAGGAAAAGATGACGGGGAGGTGGGGGCTTCATTCTCTGCCATTGTCACCCAGGAGGCATGCCGGTATCAAACGAGAGGACATTATCTCAATGATCTACTCAAAAGCAATGGAATGCTTTGAAGATGCCCCAAATAATTGTATGGATGTTCTGATGGGCAAATTGAAGATGAGCATTGTCTGGGGGCTTCAAATAAGTTCAATAACTCTCAGCAACGTGACGAGCTTTGAAGAACGAGCAGTCAGCTCGCTTGGCAGCATAAGAAATTAGCAGTTATTTTAATGGGCACTATCCCTCAGTGCTAATAATTTCATCAAATGACAGGCTGACTTTGTACTCATAGGGTGTCATATACACATCTTCCTCAACAGCTTTAATCTGTAAATTCATGCGGAGTTTCCTTTTTATTTAAGAGTCTTAAATTATATCCCAAACACTCTTCTGGGATTAATTCAATTTACTTACAAAATTTTCTATTTCCAAATTAAAAATACACTATATAGCTTCTTTAAATCTTGTCACACATCAAACTGTTAGAAAAGCACTTGTTCCCTTTCTCAGCACCATATTCCAGGTGTTAACGGAGGATGCTTGCAGTGTTCAAATTCTCATAAAGTCTTTGTCAATGGTTTGGATTTTATTATCCGGACATGTCAGCTGCTCTGCTCTACCTCTAGTACATTAGTCCATGAGTCCTACCTTCACTTGTTAAGCTAGAGAGAAACATTTTGGAGAATACCACACCCTTTTAAGAAATGTGGTAAATTCAAGAAAGAGAAAAGGTCTGGGAGGGATGGGCACTGCAAGGTGTTGTGCTCACTCTACTCGCTTACTCTGAGGACTATTGCAAATTTACCCTTAACAAATTTCTCTTTCAAATTACAACTGAAATCCCAACAAGGATTTGAGCCAGCACTGGGCCCTTTTGGCCAGGAAGGCCAGTGGTACCTGGGGTGGATTAGAAGGGGCTGGTCAGTAGGTCAGAGAGGTTCTCCTGCCCCTCTGCTCTGCCCTGGGGAGACCACACCTGGAATCTTGTGTCCAGTTGTGGCCCCTCAGTTCCAGCAGGACAGGGAACTGCTGCAGAGAGTCCAGCGCAGCCACCAAGATGCTGAAGGGAGTGGAGCATCTCCCGTGTGAGGAAAGGCTGAGGGAGCTGGGGCTCTGGAGCTGGACAAGAGGAGACTGAGGGGGGACTCATTCATGGGGATCAAGATGGAAAGGGGGAGTGTCAGGAGGATGGAGCCAGGCTCTTCTTGGTGACAAGAAATGATAGGACAAGGGACAATGGGTACAAACTGGAACACAGGAGGTTCCACTTAAATTTGAGAAGAAATTTATTCCTGGTGAGGGTGGCAGAGCCTGGCCCAGGCTGCCCAGGGGGTTGTGGAGTCTCCTTCTCTGCAGACATTCCAACCCGCCTGGACACCTTCCTGTGTAACCTCATCTGGGTGTTCCTGCTCCATGGGGGGATTGCACTGGATGAGCTTTCCAGGGCCCTTCAACCCCTGGTGTTCTGGGATTCTGTGATTTTAATGAAATAAAATCAGATTAAATACATTCTGTGTTTGCAACTGTTCCTTGCGACGGAAAAGCTGCTATAGGAGAAAAATAACTAATTTTTATAGACAGCTACATCTCCAATTGATTAGAAATAGAATTCTGGATATCATAACAGGTGTGGGGGATTTTTGTTTGTTTTGGGGTTGGTTTGTTTGGTTTGGTTTTGTCTTTTGGTTTGATGTTGGGGGTTTTGTGTTTGTTTGGGGGTTTTGTGTGTGTTTGGTTTTCTGTGTGTGTTTGTTTGGGGTTTTTTGTGGATTTTTTTGTTTTGGAGAGTTTGTTTGTTTGTTTTTTCAAATCTACCACTTAAACTGCTTCTCAGCAAAGCCCCACTAGTGACAGCAGCTTTTCTCCCCTGCCCTGAGCACACGTCATTGATGAGACCCCACAACCCCTGACATGTCACCAGCTGCACTGGTGCCACTGAAAGCCCTAAATCCAGACAAGCAAACCTGCCGACAGGCTCCAAAGTGCCACCTCCAACACAAGAGAATCTCACTGGCTACCAAGGGGAATGACAATGACCACAAGCTTATATCTCAGAGCCACGTCCACCGGCAGCTCCTCACTCCAGCGAGTTCTTGGGCAATGAAGTGTCATTCAGCCTAAGGGAAGAATTCATCCCTGTATGCATAAAATGACCAGTTTTCTATTGCTAAGACGTTTGCAGCAGCTCAGGCTGGAGCATCTCAGTTTATCACTATTACAACCACGACTGTGGTATTAAAAAAATGGAGTGTGGGATCATAAAAAGACAGAGAAAAGAGGATGGGAATAATTGTAAGGGAGAAAGCTTGTAGTTCTTCATGCAAATCTCACTAATCATCAATAATCAGGGAGAAAGGGTAAAATACTGTTTATAGGGGTTTTGTAAATTACTACATTATCATAAAGATTGCCTGAATCTCTTAGCAGCTCTTAAACATGGACAGATCATGATGAAGTTCACCAAGAGGCATTTTTCTTCAACTAGAAAACCTTCTTGTGCTATTTAAGTTTAGTTTGCCATAAAACTTCCTATATTCACTGGCTGACTGTCTGATGAAAATAATAACCCTGAATAACGATCACAGCCAGCATAGTTGGCAGCAGATCCACTACAATTACCAAAAGTTAATTAGAATTATTAAAATAACAAACACAAGGCCACCGATATTATACATCTACATTTAATAATGGAATCCAACAGTGCATCTGATTCATGAACTACATTATATTATTTTAAAGCCTTTTCTTTCTTACCAAATTAAATATTGATGGATTATCCTCTCTGAATCAGTTGGTGGATTGAATTCTATTTATACAGGCCCTAAAAATTAAGCTATAGAGCAGAACTATAAAGAGTCTGTTGTCTCCACAAAGACTAAAACAACTTGCAGTTCATTTTTGCTTGTTGTTTCCCTACCCAGAGTATTATGATTGGAAAACGAAATTCCAGACATACAAGCAATCGGTCCAACAATTTCACCCAACACAGTTTCACCTCGTATTGCTGAGTTAATATCAAGTTATTTACGGCTGTGCCGAGAGAAATTTCAAGTTGTCAACGTCTTCGCACCCACATGACCCCTAATAATTATAGCGCACTGTATGTATGCACAACCTCACACGCCTTTAATTTACGTGAGTGTCACAACAACGCTCTGCTCTCCCAAACTCTTCTCGGTGGCCCTCCTGCCTTCTTCCTTCACACTACGATTACTTTAATCAGACAACCCAGAGCAGATTTAACACGTGTTTACTTCACTTCTGCGTGTGCTCACTATTGTAAAGAGCCTCGCTTTATTTTTAGATCCTGAATTCTGCGGCACATGGTATTAGAAGAGAATTTTTAAGCTTTTATATTGGCAAATTTGAAGCGGAGCTGCTGACACGTATAACGCTGCTTTACACAGACAAGCATTGTCAAGGCCACATTTAGTCACATTTTCTGTTCACTTTTTTAAGAAAATCAGCACCATTTCAGGCCACTATTCTCCTCAGTCATTTGGCAAAATGCAAACATCAGTTTAACCACCATAAATGAAAAGAAATGAGGTTCCCTGAGCTGCTCAAAGGGTTTTCTTTCAAGTCACAAGTACAATTCTTTCCCCAATCATCAGGCTTCCCACATCTTCCATCCTGTATATAGGAAAAAAAAAAACATATAAACAGTCCTCTTAATACTTTAAAGCCAAATATTGCTAAAGGCATTTAAAAAAAAAAAAAAAAAAAAAAAAAAGAGTAAAAAACCAAAATACTATATTTACTATTAGGTTAAAAAAAACCCTACAAGCCAGGGAATGGATTTGGACCTACTCTCCCCTGTTATCATGGGCTTGAACGGCACCAATTATTGAAGGAAGAAAGACTGTGAGGCTCATCAGAACCATTACAAGTGTTCAAAGGTCTTCAGGCTGTAAATTGCTTTTCTGAACTTCACATACATCGCAGGAAAGTGTGGAAAAGGTAGGAGATACAGTTCCACTGTAATCACTTAAAAGTAAAGACGGCCCTGTCCTGTATGTGTGCCTTCTCCGCAAATCATTTTCAGACCTTCAATTCTAAGTAGTTGCAAGGTTAGGAATCCAAATCTCAACTGTGATGCTGCACAGATGATAAAACAAAACAAAAGGTAAAGATGATTGCTTTGAAAAATCCTATTAACAATAACCACAAGCTTAAATTATACATAACCTGTCCTGTAACAACTGTAGTTTAGGAAAAAGCAATGAAATGTAAACCCATCATGTCCAGATTCTGACTATAAAGTGTAACAATTCTGTGAAGGACCTCCACGCTTTGATCAAATCCTATAGCATATCAGATGAGACATTATTGAATGTATCAACCACTGCATTTAATACAGGTACAAAAAAAACCCTGTATATTTTAAGTAACTTGATGTACATTTATTACAAGCAAAACAATAAGCATTGCAATAAGATTTACTGTATTCTGACTCTCCCTCCTCTTATTTGCTATTGCAATCAGGACAATATAGAAAGCAAAAGAAGTTACCTGGCAAACGAGCCAAAGAGTTTAAATCAGATGAATAACTCAGGTTGTCTAATCACATTTCCTTCCTTACTGTCCAGATCATGAAAACACTGAAATAATAGTCCAGTGTTGTACAGTTAAAGCTTAAAAATAACCGAGGAAGAAAAGAGCAAGAGGGAAGAGCTGCTGGAACTTGAAACAAAGTTTGATGCCAAATATAGTCTAACCAACCCAACTAGGTAGCTGGTGGAATAAACCACACTGACCAGCTGAGCACCCCAAAAAAGCTTCTGCGTGTGTTCTAAGGGGAAATGCACATGAGCCTGAGCAACAGCTTCTTGTCAGAAAAAGTCAGAACTTAAAATAATAATAATAATAATAATAATAATAATAATAATAATAATAATAATAATAATAATAATAATAATAATAGAGAATTCATGAAGAACTTACCATCGCATTACCTGTAAAAGCCCTAATAAAGATCTATCTCCAAACAGCAGCTCGCCAAAACTCCGGTGACAACCAGTGGTAGGACAAGGGGCAATGGGTTCAAACTGGAACACAGGAAGTTCCACTTAAATTGAGAAGAAACTTGTTTGGGGTGAGGGTGGCAGAGCCTGGCCCAGGCTGCCCAGGGAGGTTGTGGAGTCTCCTTCTCTGCAGACATTCCAACCCGCCTGGACACCTTCCTGTGTAACCTCATCTGGGTGTTCCTGCTCCATGGGGGGATTGCACTGGATGAGCTTTCCAGGGCCCTTCCAATCCCTGGCAGTCTGGGATTCTGTGTGAAAATGACCAAAACATGAAAAAATGCAAAATTGTAAATGATAACCTTAAAGTATAGGAACAACACAGAAATAATAGGAGATGCTGGGGCAAGGGACCCATCAGGAAGGGCTGACGTCCTGGTCCAGCATCAGAGATGCGGCTGCATGTGCAGGGACCCCAGTCTGCACAGTCATCCCATCACACCCAGGTGGTCATTCCTCCCCACTCACATACAGCGCAGCTTATACGAGTCCAGCTCAGCAGAGAACAAAATTTGCCCTTTTTCCCACTCAACACGAAGCCACAGAGCCTCCCTCACTCATCTCCTTGACCACCTTTGACATTGCTTCCCTTCCAATCTGTTCCTTTTTGTTTCCCAGAATATCTAGGGATTTTTTTACTCATTAAATAATTTCACACCGTATTATCTACGGGTAACATGAAACCAAGCTTTACTAATTTGATCTCCATATGTCTAGCACCATTTCTTCATGCTGTCTCACCATCTCTGAACACAGATTACAATTGACCTCTTGGTCTCGGTTCTGAAGCTTTCACAACACTCACACCTATCAAAGGTCAGAAGAGTTGAACACAACCCACTGAAGCCAGTACTGGGAGTTAGCTGAACATCCAGCTGAATTGCAGATTGACTCGTTAGATGTATTTTTTTAAATAAATTTACATAAATTTTAAAGAAAGTTTGTCCTTCAAGTGAGGCACTGGAAAAGGAGCAATTTGGGGACTTTTCTCCTGCTTTTCCCCTTCCCTCCAGCTCTTCCATCCTCTCCACTCCTCTTTCCTCATTTCAAAACCTGGCTGTGGTTGGTGACCATTTATTTTAGTTTGTATCATTGTGAAAATGCCTTTTTGAGTGCCATGCCATTGTGGATTTGCAACTTTTCCCCCTCCCCTGTGCATCCTGTACACCCACCGCGGGCTCCCCTAAACATAGGGAACAACCCCATTTGTTCAGCTTCTGCCTTGAGCAGACACGTGGATTCACTTCCTCTTGCTTTTAAAAATCCCCCTTTGTAAATTTTCAAGTGGCAATGTCAGTTTTGGTATCACCGTTCCCTGAGGATGCTAAACTTCATTATTTACTTTTCTCTAATTAAAATAGCCACTCCGCATTTCCTAGAGAGCTGTTCTCTCTCAGAAAACAATTAAATTATACTTGAAATTTTTCCAAACTGTGTTTGGGGCATCATGGTTTAAACAGTTGAGAAGTTCCAGAAGTTGGATCCCTCATTAAAAACTGCACAGTGAGTTTTCTGAAGACCTAAAATAACAAGCTGCTGAAACTTTAAGGTGGGGGTGTCATTTTTAACCTTGATTTCCAGTGCTACAACTGACTCAAAAGGAGACTCGTCACTGACTCAGAAGCTTTCATGAGGCCAGGCCTTCATGTACCAGCTACCGAATTGAAATTCCACCCAACAAGAGTGCGAAAATATTTTCAGCGTATTTATCAGCACCTCCTGTAGCTCAGAATAAAAACAAAATGATGAGATTATGAGAGAGTGAAAGAAAGAATATTAGTCCTCTGTGCCGCCAGTGCCCCCAGATTTCTGCCAATACACGTCACTCCCAACCGGAGCGACCTCATAGTGTCTTATTTAACCAGCCCATTTCCAAATTATCAAAAAAAAAGTTAAATAACAAATAGCATAAATACTTTAATAGGCCTTCACATCACCAACTGCCAGATCAGCTGTCTAAATTGCAAGTTTTGGCACCTTTTTTTTGTCATTTTATTTTTTTTTTGTAAACCAGAAACAAATATATCTACATGGCGAAAGGCACCTGTTCCAGGAGCGGTCCCTGGCTCCAGGTGACATGGGACAGACGGGTCCATTGCGGGATGCTGGGTCCCGGCTCCGCATCCACACAGCATCGCATCCCCGGCCTTCCTCCACTCCCACCCCGAGGAGAGGACAGGACAAGAAGAGTCCCGATCTCAGCATATCAAGCTCAGCTTCCTTCTTGAATAATTTTCCACACTACATAGAAAACAAAATGGGATAAATCATTATTCCGTGTATTTACCTGCAAGCGGTCTCTTACGGGGACAATAAAAAGCAGTTCTGTTCTTGGTTCTTCACTTGTGGAAAGTCTTGTTTTGCACAGCTGTGTTCCCAAAGAGCAAGCTTGGCTTCATCCAGCTCATAATTTGAGAATATCTTGGCTTTTGCGACTGATGCTCCTTTATTCTGAGTATTTTACAACATGCTGCTAGAAAACGTGAGGAAGATGATGGTCGGAACACTGTGGAGGAACTAGATCAGAAGATCAGAAGGAGGTGAGTTAAGTGTATTTAATGGCATAATCACAGAAAAGAAGATGGTTTGAATGTATAAGCGCGATATCTCTGATATTGCATTACGAAAAAAATCTTAAGCACTCCAGTTTTTAAACATAAATGTAATATTAAAATTTGTAAGTAATTTCCAAACAATAAGTTCCAAAAAGCAGAAAAGATCTATTAAAAAAAATTATATTTATATATATATATATAAATATATATATATATGAGCTCTTGCTACATCATATGAAAATAAAACTCATTGCGATGGCGATGACAACTCACTCAGTTCGTCGTGTCTCAAGTAGGCTGACCTCCAAGCAAGTTCAGTTTTTAAAGACAGGCACAATGCCCACGGAATGCAAACCAGAGACAAGATCACTGGCTGAATTTTAAGGAAAAATAGCTGATTATTTTTTCCCCACTACAGAGATTGGAAATTCTCACAAGCAATGCAAGAGCAGCACTGCACACTGACTAAATCAAAAGTTCCTACTGTGAAGATCTACACTCCATAGCCACATTTTCATTCTGAACTTTTCATTAGATTAAATAATAAATAGACCAAAGCTATACACTGATTTCATTTAATTAACAGTCACTAAGCAACAGTAGTTGGTTGTAAAATTTTATGCTATTCTGAGGATGCTGATTTTCACTAGGGATATACATTTTCATTAGGAATACTGATTTTCCTCTAACACTGTCCTAATAACATGTGCTTTGCTTTCTACAATTTAACTTCAAATTTAAAAACTTACACGGAGCCTCAGGAATAGTTTACATTCAGCTAAAAAGACTTTGTCAAAACCCTTACTATTGCTTGCTCTTGATGTTCCCCAGACTTGTGTATACTACTACCACCATTTTATATATGATTTTCCTGCTCAATTAAATTACTCCTGTGCCTGTCGGTAGAGCACTACGCTAATAACCACCCGGAACATCGAGTCCCCCACAGTGAGGCTTCCCAGCAGCTTAATGCAGTGAGATTATTCATCAAGCTTTAATAAGAACTTTCCAGGCAGGTTCGCATGTTTCTCAAATGCAACGGATAGATGACACGAGTCCAACAGAGGAACTCAAGAGCATAATGTTCCTCTCTTGTTCAACCTCTTGAGCAGTGGGAAAGATCCCTGCATGGCTGTGTGAATATTGTTCTTATGGTACATAAAGATTTTAGAGATATATATATATATATATATATATATATATATATATACATATATACATACACCACACGAGGGAGCCAACTCCTCAAAAATTCACAGGTTGTGCCGAATCACAAGCAAAGCAAAGACAAACCCGGAGGTCCTGGAGACTCCAAGGAACCCGGCCCCTGGTCCAGGGCCAGCATCACAAACCCCAGTCAACCCAGTTAAGCCTTCAGGAAAGCCATGAAGAGAGGAAATCCCCAGCCGGGCAGACAAAACCCTTTTTTTGTACTATTCTCATTAGTGTGAAAACATAGAGAAAGCTTGTAGCAACCATCATAATGGTAAGATGCATTATTTCAAGCTCCAGGTGATAATAGTGTTCAAATTCACAGATAATGTATGGCAAAGAGTAAAACAAATATGACCCTGGAAATCTCAGAAGAGAGTTACAAAACGTTTCTCTTTCGCCCCGCATATTGTGCTGCCACAATATGTGTCCCTTTGGCCGGCATTTTTCCCCCCACCTTCACTTCCCACCGCTGCCATCTCTGCATTTTACCTTTATTTTTCAAGTATTCATACTGAAGCGCTTGAACCACACAGCCCAAGCCTCTCCCGCCAACCTATTACTGACATCATTCACTACCAAGTGGGTGCTAAAGCAGGAAAGGTGATTTTTCACTCCAAATCACACAGAGCTTGTACGCATGTAGAAACATTTCAAATATTTAAGTCACAAATTCAAATTATTCCAATTGAGCTTGCTTTGGTGTCTTAATCATCCCCGCGCTGCTGCTGTCACATGCACTGAATATGACTGGGGTCCTGCAGAGAAGATGTAATTACAGATTCTATCAAACCACGTGCAGAAAAGGGAGCTGGATAAGTCCACACAGCTTTAAATGCGGTTCTTCCTTCTGTTGAATGTCCAAAAGGGGCAAGACCAAGCAACCAGAGTGAACCCCCATAATGGAAAGAGCTGCCGTGGTGTGTTCTTGTTCCCCCCAGAGGAATTAAATCAAGTTATACACTGGAAACATTTCGGAAAAAAAAAAACAAAATCATTATGGAGTAAGTGTGGAATTCGTTGAGAGTCTTCTTGAAATGCTAAAATGCAAGGATGTTTCTCCTACTCATATTACTTTACAGTAGCTTCACTTAACTTCACATGTTTTGCAAACTTTAAGTATAATAATTAGCTTAAGGAAGGTGTCTTCACATGGTAAGCCAAAATATTAGGGAACATTATATACCTGTCCTCAGTCTCTCTGCGCTTATAAGGCCATTTGATCTGAAAGCTTAAAGACAAAACTTCTGAGATGCAACTTCCACCTGCACCCAATTCAGCTGCTCCCCGATTTAAATCTGTGTATACAAACACGTAGTGTGTAACGGGAGGGCAGCAGAAGGGTGAAGAACCACGCTCTTCTACCTACTAATTACCATTACATGGCAAAGATTTGACAGTACACTGCATACTGCTCAGAAGAGGCCTCATTTTCCTTCTTTTATTAACTTGGTCTATAATTAAAAGAACAGCTCGAATCCTTGTGATAAAGCAACACGACCGTTTTACTCTTCACTTTTTTGCTGATGCGCCGCATGTGTTGTCCCGTGCATGGCCAGACCGTTACATTTTCTAATTAATACAGAATGAAAGGGCATTTCAGCTGGGCTCAGCAGCAAGAAATCTTCCATGTCTCCCCTGCCTTATCCATACATTTTGTGTTGTGGCCTTGCCCCAGCACAAGCACAGCGAGGGGACTTGGCAATGGGACTTCTGTGTAATTATTTTGTATAATAGCTCCAGGCAGAGCGCAGGCAAGCTAAGGATGCTTCACAGGAGCACAGGTCTCCATACATTGAGGTGTTTGTGTGAATTATAAGTCTCATGAAGCCAGCAGTGCGTGCACATGAAGCGATGGAAAGCGAAGCTTTCCTCAGATCAGCCAGGCTCCTTTCCTCTCCACACACATATTTAATTATAGCGGTCGGATCAAGCTCTCAGTGCCTTGTGCTCTTTTTCTCCCCATACACGATATGGAGAAAAACTTGACTAAGAAACATCCCCTCAGTTTCCTAAAAGATATATTTTTCATTTTTCTAAATGAACCATTACATACATCATCCTCATCTCATCAATCTACCTCTCACATGGGACGCTCAGTCTCAGGATGGAACATGAAATTTGCAGGAAATCTTCATAATTCTGCCCATCCTTGACCACATTGTTTGAGAGAAGATGCTGCTCATGCCGCCACATTGAATTCTTGTGGTTTCAACCTGAGTTAAGAGTTATTTGCAACCTCTTCCTTGGATGCAAACAAGGAACTGAGCAGATTTATGCATGCCTGTAGCTATATACATATGCACACAAATCACATGCTCTGTTTTACCTTCCTTTAATCTTTATCTCTTTCTATTAATTCAGCATGTGCTCTCAGGATGGGACTACCAGAGCGTGCTGAAGTCCTGGCAGCCCAACTGGCCTCTTCACGCTCCAGCTGTAGGCAACACACCGTAAATCCAAATTTCATAAACCGATGACAAACTGCCATTGCTACCTGAAACCGCCTTCCTAAAGCAAGAGCGGAATGAATGAGCAGAGGAGCCTTCTCTAATTCATGCACTTATATAATGTCAAAAGTGATGTAGTCGATGCTTCCATTCATGTAAAATTTGCCTGGCAGTAAGTCAGGAAGCCCACAGAATTTTCTATTAACAATTACACATGCACGGCTGCAACTACGGCTTTGCTCACGGTGCTCACCTAGTGCTGGGTAGTGCCAAAATAACTCCCTGTGAATATACATAAACACACATTTTCAAGCACAGCTTTAAATTTCACCCCTTTATCCTGAAATCATTACTGAAAATAAACTTTTAGGGTCATCTAATCTGCTCTTGTATCTCATGTATTTTAGCTTCGGGAAAAATGAAAGTAAATCTAACAAACCTCATGGACTGAGAGCTCTTAATTTCATCCTGTTCTGAAGTCCCTCCACTCTCCCCCACAGACCAGCCAAACATTTATCTCAATTTTTCCTTAGCATAAGGCCTACTAATTCACATCTAGCACCTAGGAATAGGAAGCCAAGGTTGAAGAACTCTCAGATACTTCACAAATACCAGTTAAATCAATATTCACTGTCTTTCACAACAAGGCCACGGAGGTAGATACTTAACTACTAATGAAAAGTTTCCAGACATTTCATTTACACTTTTATCCAGGACTCACATTTGTCTGGGAGATAAAAAGAAGTGGATTTGTTGACATTCATAGGCAATGACTCCTTGAGTAAACAGGATTTCCGATCTGAAATTTCACAGACAGGGTCCCAGTACTGCTGCCCAGCACAAATTACAGGGATCTGTCATTTACCCATCGGAAATAAAAATTACATTTTGAAAAATAAGAAGAAAACCAAAATGTAGCCCATCCGAAAGGAAACAATTACAAACAGCATTTCAGTGTTCTGTTTTTATTAAAAAGTAAGGGTAGTGATTGCAGCAAATTTTGCACAGTGTTTGGAGAAACCTTATTTACCTTCAGGTCAAGTTGGTTTTTACATCTCTGAAGACATTGAGCCAAGAAGAAAACAAAACCAACCAAACAATACAAAAAACCCCCAAACTTAGGAGTGCAACATCATAATTCATGGGCAAGAACACACATTTCTAGATACTCAAAATGTGCTTTTAAATCATTCATTCTTCACCTACAGCTGCCAGATCTTCCTTCTCTTTATTAACATTATATTCTACACCAGCAATAATTTGGTCTTGTCTTCATCCAACACAAAACCAAAACAAACTAACAGTAACAAAAATGGTTCCTGATCCAAAATTAATATCTTCACCTTGAAAAGAACGTGATCAATATTGGTTTGCACTGGAAGCCACTGCAGAGTGGACATAGGAGACCAGGAGAGACTTAACGCCCTGATGCAATGAGGTGACTTGTACAACGACAAATGTCATGCAGATCAACACTAGTTCTGGTTATATTGGACTTGAAGGGAAAACGTTCAGCGCAATCATCATGCTGCTGCAGCTCAAATGAAAAGTTGTTTCTCTTAATCAATAGATTCAACCACTTCCAAAGATGACCTTTTTGGAGATTTTTTTTTTTTAATGAATAGCCTGTTTAGAAAATAAAAGGCAAATAACTCTCCCCTTTCCCTGCAACAATTAGCAGAGATGATAAAGCTCGAATTTCTAACTTAGTTAATTTAGCATGTCAAAACCCAATCTTTCCCTGGTAATTTCAAAGCACTGAATGTCACAGAAAGGCCAAGTGACAGATTGCTGCGTTTCAGTCAGAACACTCATCCTACTAAAAATGTAATCACTGATGTTCAGATTCCGTTTGATTCTGCACTGTACAATATTTGATTTGCAGGGAGCCTTTGGCATCTTCTTTTCTCTGCTCTCACACAACCAAAAACGAATTAATGTTATATACTGAGTTCCATCACAAGTTTTGATAATTACACAGGTAAACCTAAGCTACAATATTTTAAATGTAATTCTGAGTTGAGATCTGACATCAATTAACACTGAGTTCAGTATTATTACTGAGTGATACTGAGCTCAGATCCAATACCACTGGTGAGAACTGGAAGTATGTTTCCAATTCATACTCACAAGACTACGAAGTCCATCAAAACTAAATTAAAATCCTTTACCAATCATTATCATACCCCATGTTTAATCACATCCCCACAACTGCCTAAACTTCATTATCACAGTATGAATAGTCATAAGCTGAATTTCAGGGTCCTGTCATCTTTATCATGCCCCATCTTTCAGCAACCTTTACATGCATTTATTTGTTACAAATGTTTTCAATGTACAGGAAATGTATTTGTCTTCTTTTCCAAGAATGGCCTCAAACTCACTATGTTCCAAAGCTAAATAACACATATGGTTTGTGTTTAAAAACCTCCATTTGGTGCCTCATATGTGTACTTCTACTCTTTGCTTCTAAGTTTATGGCTGCAGAGCAATGAGGATCAGGCATCAAGGTGGGTGAACACTCTGAACAGGCTTGTTATTCAATTGTCAGACAGCAATTGACTGAAATCGGGGAAAAAGTTATTATTCTGACAGCCTTTGATAAGTCATTGACTCAAAATATAATCCTTCTGTCCTAAGTCTCATGTCTATCAGATACTCGGCATCTTCTTGATGCGACACCCATTATTGATATGAAATGGTAACCTCTATGTTCTTGAACAAAGCTCCCATAGTTCTGCTCGTGCAAATCATTGACTTTCACCCAAACTGAAGGTCTTCCAGATGAAGCTCCTGTCAACACACAAGTGCCAGAGGTAGAAAAAAGGAGCCACAATGGAGGACAAAGATTGACAATAGTGAGAACGTAAGATGTTGACTTCTATGCAACACCCTGATCTAACCGTTCTTAACATTTACATTAAAATATAGGTCAGCTGAAATGATAGGCAGGAGATCACCCCCTCAATGAAGTGCTAACTGCATGTCAGAACCTGTACATGGGGAAGCGGCACCATCAAATTATCCTCTTCGGGCTCTGCTTTACAGTGCCTTACCTTTCCCAGCTTCCCTACAGGACCTGGCGTAGCCGTGCAACCTCACCAGAAAGCTAATTAAGCATTAAGACGAATCCTGGAAGGAGCAATATTAGACAGGACCACTTCCAGCCTCTAAACACCAATGTATGAAGTAGCATCGGAAACACGCGTTTTTTCATTGCTAATAGCCTAAGGAAGTGCCTCCTGCAAAGTATCAGATCAGAAGTTGTAATAAGCATTTTAATTAATACTACCCCACTGCCAGGGAAAAATATTATATGTAAATTCAATAAATTATTTGCACCGGGGAATCATGGCTGTTTATTCACAGGCAGTGTCAACACAACTTGAAGACCAAAAATGCTGGTGCATCTCCAACACGTTAGATCCCCAAGATAAAACATGTAGCTGCATCCAAATTTCGAGATATTAACACCTTCACAACTGGCTTCTGAATCCCGATCTCCTCATGTAGAGTCATTTTTACCCATGTTCACAATAAAAGAGTTCAAGTGGTAATAGTAAGTAAAAAAGAGTGGATGAATCGCCTCAACATTCATGGAGGAAGTTTCTTAAATAGGTTATTTTACAAAAGGCGGCAGCTGTAAACGCACATTAAGTTTTGTATCCTTTCTGGATGGGCAGAAAGAACTGCACCTCTAAGTAAAATGAAAAACTTTAGTTCATTAAACAGACCTTAAGGGGAAGCATAAATGAGAAGTGTTTTATATTCAGTGTCATCAATTCAGCTGAAAACATGTTTGTACCACTCTGTGAAATGAATGCTTTTTATAGTGCCTTTCCTGCCAATGTTGCCTCATGAACATAATAAAATTAAACATGTAAACCCAACTCTGGAGCTGGCAGTCAGCAAATAAATCCCAGAGAAACAGTAATACACATTTCTAAACAACCAGCTCTCCAAATATTAGAAGAAAAAACAGGTAAACTGAGGAAAGTATAATGCAGAGGGTGTATTGAATACATGTATACAGGTCAGAAGAAAGGGACATAGATACTTTAGCAGAACAAACTTTCTCCCCAGACGCCAGCCCCACAAATAACCACTTCAGTCCCTGGGGTCAGTCTTTCCATGTGTATTTCCAAGGCCTCCTGCACTACAGCATTGGCAGCAACACCGTAACCAACTAAAGTGATTAGTGTACAGATGCTTCTGAGCTAGACCCACCGATGGAAGTCAGTTCTCATGGAAGCACACTCAAGTTGAGCCCCCAAATCTGGCTTCATACCACTACTGCAGAAGTGACCCTGATAGCCAGAGAGGGGACCCTGGTCCCACGGGACCACAATCATCACACCACAGCTGGGCTACACTGCGTGACCACGGCAAGGGCTCAGCCGTTACTGCTGTTGCCCATGGATGTACTGCCCGCAATGTGGGTGAGGAACCTGCGCAGCCTTCCTGAAGCTGAGCAGCCACCCCTGATCCCTCACAGAAATTCAGACATATTCATTTTTGTTGGAAGAGACCCTCAAGGTCACTGAATCCAACCATTAACACAACTCTGGCACTAACTGATGTCCTTAAGAACATCATCTAAGTATCTGTCCAACCCTCCAGGGATGGTGACTCCAGCACTGCCCTGGGCAGCCTGTTCCAATGCCCCACAGCCCTTTGGGGAAGAAATTGTTCCCCAGATCCAACCTCAACCTCCCCTGGGCAACTTGAGGCCATTTCCTCTGCTCCTGGTGCTTGTTCCTGGGGAGCAGAGCCCGACCCCCCCTGGCTCCAAGCTCCTTTCAGGCAGTTCAGAGATCAGAAGGTCTCCCCTCAGCTCCTGTTCTCCAGCTGAACCCCCCAGGTCCCTCAGCCGCTCCCATCACACTTGTGCTCCAGCCCCTCACCAGCTCTGTTCCCTTCTCCCCACTCGCTCCAGCACCTCGAGGCCTTTCTTGGCATGAGGGGCCCAACACTGCCCCCAGGATTGGAGGTTTGGCCTCCCCAGTGCCCAGTACAGGGGGACAGTCACTGCCCCGGGCCTGCTGGCCACAGCTGTTTGCTTATTCCTTAGCAAAACAAAAAAGTCTAGGTTAAAAGGAAGATGGGCTTGGTTTTGTTTTGGGGTTTTCTGTGGGTGTTTCGTTTGGCATAGATAAAGCCTATCTCCCTCCTCCACTCCAGCAGCAAGCCCCCAGAAGGCAGCAAAGCCTGAAGGACTCTCCTCCCCACCGGTTGATCTCAAAACAGCTGAAAGGAGGAACAGAAAGCACACAAAGATTTCCAAAGTTATGCCACAGTCATCAAATACCAGAAGCGTTTGGAAACCACTCGCGCGGCCCCGAGTAGGAGCAAACCTCGCCAAATAAGGCAGCATTTCTCCTCCAACGTGCAGAAATTGGCAGCTCCCCTCCCGGAGTTTATGTAAGATTGCTCAAACAGATTAGCCAACAAACAAGTGTCAAATAGCCTCATTTCTGGCTCCGGAGCACAATCAGCAGGCTTTCATCTGCACGAGTGGATTCTGATAAGATTTCAAGTTGGAACACAAGTTTCCATATTGCCATGATGGAGCTTAAGGAAATTTCCAAATAGATATTTATAATGAGCAACCAATGGCAAGAATCACCACGCTGCCATTCCCAAGTCCCCCACTCACATCCCCATAAGGGTAATGTGCATTTACAGCAAAATGTGGATTCAGGATCAAATTACAGCAAAACTGTGTTAAATAGCAATAGGATCAAAAGCATCACAGCATGATAAATATAAAATACTAATGGAAAAAAAAGATCTAATCTGAAGACAAAAATATTCCGGAGGGGTCAAAACCACTGTATGTAATACCTGGTCACATCTGTTTCTCTCAGAAGACTAAGTAAATTCAGCTTCACTTTCCAGCAAAAGGCTACAGGACAGCTATTGAAAACTTTTTGGAGAGATTATCTTAAAACCAGGGTATCCTGGGTGCTGGTTAACCCAGAAATGATATGGCAAGTGCTTAGCAACGATCTTCCCCAATTTTTTTAACCTCCACCAGCCTCCCACAGAGAATGACAAGGAGTTATTACCTCCTGACAATGAGCTCTTTCTTCTGCTGCTTGTCCCATTAGGCCCTGATCTTTGATGCTTCAGCACAGAAGTTACTTTGAATATCTAAATACCTAAAAGACGTGATTGTGTGCACAAAAGCCTCTTCGTAGCGGTGAGAATTCGGAGCTGTTGAATACAAAATCTCAGAAGAAAGGATCTGTCTTGTTTTGCTCGCAAAGAGCCATTCAGAGCTCAGAGGACGGTGGTACTAAACACTAAAGTTTCAGTTATTTATTAAACTGTCTATCCATATTAGTGATGTCTATATATAAATGCACATATATAGCTTCACTTTCTGAACAGTGATACAGTCCAATAAAAGAGATTACTTCCTTTGTGGCAAAATCCAGTTTTGTGGGATGTGAAACCTCACGGCACATCTCCTGCTTATTCTTTCAGTACGCAGAGCAAGTAACGCAGAGGCCAGGCCGTAATCTGTTTCACCGACCAATCCCAAACCCAACAAGATTTTCACATATAGACAGCAAAGAAAGAAGGTACCAGAGATAAACAGGTGCTTGGAGGCACAGAATAAAACAGGCTTTGATGCGCGTTCACAGAGGAAAGGCGAAACGCCCATTCACCAGCGTTCAAAGGGATTGAACAAAGAGAAGTAAGATATGGAGGGTAGGTTTAATTCTGCTTTTTCCACTTAAAAGGTTTTTCCACGCCATGCACAACAAACATGCAGCTGATGGCAAAAGAGGGCACGGCAAAATACATTTGGAAAGTTGCATGAAAAAGCGTTTTCTCTTACGCTGTTCTCTGGAAACTCCACTCTGGTTTGATCATCCCTTCAACTGGGATTATGTGGGCAATTAATAACACTTCTCCATTACTGAATTTATCTTTCTTTGACACGTGTAGATCACATGGAGATGAACTGTGTGAATTATTACCCCGTGGTGCCAAGCAAAGAATTTTGGTTTTACTGTTCTGAAATTCTTATTTCTTAACTTGAGTAAGAACTACCATATATATTTATATATTTTCCAAGAAGGACACAATAAATTTCCTTGCCAAAACACAAGCTTTTCTCTTAATTTATTATTCATATTAATAAACGTACTCCTCAGTGTTTGAGTTACACATTTTTTCCTCTGTTAAAAAACAAGGATTCAATCTTACCCACAATGCCTTGATTTAAGCTTAATTTTTCTGAGCATCATTTTCTTCCTCGCTTGTCTGCCTCCTGCAAACCAGAGGTTACATGACTAAGTTCTTCCTGCCGCTGCAAAACGGTTTTTCAAACACAAGATTTCTCTCGTCTGGCTCATGCGTAGAATGCCATAAAATCCAATCATAGTGCCTGCATTAACTAAACCTTTGTTTAAAACTAACTCTGGAGGCTCAATGTGCCCTATTCCTCCAGAGCATGCTGGAGACAGCAAAAAATGATGGGATTCTTCAGCCCGGAAAAAGAGGCACTGAGCAAACGGAGACTTCACTAGATCAGAATTCAGCCTTGGAATTGTAGTTTATGAAAAATAAGTTCTCATCCCAATAAAGCACAATCAATCATTACACAGCATTGTGGCGGATGCACTCAACCCCTCCCCAGCAAACCAGCAGCAGTTTGGTGCAGGCTCCGGAGGAGGGAAGAACTCCTTCCAGGAGACCCATAGGGAAGCACAACGGCAACTGAACCCCGATAACTTGTGGGTGCAGGGAGTCTCGTGCAGACTTTTCCCACCGTGTGCAATTTGACTACAAGTCAACCACTTCGTTCTATAAATACAACAGCCTGGATGAGCCACTTTGAGCTCTCCCTGCTAAATACGTGAGTTGTACAGCAGTGGTTTTACTACTCAGAGGTCAGTGGATGAGCCCAATTCAAGTTCAATATTTAGCTTAAGTAGGTGCACACCAAATGTAATGGATTATTTAGAGATATAAGTTTGTACGATTTTTAATATACTCTTTGATTCATGTCACTTAGTAGACTAGGTTTGCTAAAATTTGAAGCGCATATTTACCAAAAGCAACTGCAGACTACACTAAATGCCTACAAGATAAAGTCTAGCTTGCATTTTGGTGGGAAGGATAGAACTGACTGGGAAAACAATGATCTAAGGCTAACAGAGAGACTCTTTAATGTCATGCTTCTCTTTAAGAAACCTCAACATTGTTCTGCAGCAAGCAGAACCCTAAATTACTTCCCTGCAACAAGCATGGAGGAGTTTTCAGGTCAGAGGTGCCTTTTCTGTTCGACTAGCAAAGATAAACATGAGAAACAATCTCTGATACCTTTTCAGACCTCTGCAAAGCAGGGCCTATTTTTGCACTTTGCTGAGAAGGATTTATCCAGACAAAACAGCACCTTCAAGGATATGGACCAAAACCAATGTCAACAACTGAACAAAACAGAGGCCCATGTGGAGTCAGGGGAAAAGGGTCCAATGGGGAGCAAGGGACTTGGTGGTGAAATTTTGCTATTGGACTGGATCTTGGGGTGAATGGTCCGTGAAGATATAAAAGTTTGTAGTTTTTCTATGCTCGGGCGGACCTCTGCGCAGGTACCCAGCTTGAGCCAGCTCTTCCGCTAGTCTACTCCATTACATTTTATATTTTCTGGGAATTTTGTTTCCTGAAAGTCTGCTTCGTATGCGGTTACGGGTTTCCCCTGAAAATTTGCCTTCGGAGCTCTAAGTACAGGCTCTGGAGCAAACGGTTATCAGGGGAAGAAGACGCCTGAAAGTTTGCTTTGTGATCAGATACAGGCACCTGGAGAGAAGGTCAGCAGCATTCAGCTTGGTATATCTCCCCCATGCAGTAAATAACAGAGCAAACCCGCCACCAAACTCTTTAATGTCATGCTTCTCTTTAAGAAATCTCAACATTGTTCTGCAGCAAGCAGAACCCTAAATTACTTCCCTGCGACAAGCATGGAGGAGTTTTCAGGTCAGAGGTGCCTTTTCTGTTCGACTAGCAAAGATAAACATGAGAAACAATCTCTGATACCTTTTCACTTTCACAACCCTGAATTTCCACCTTTGCCTTCACGTCCAGATTGCTGATTACATGATGACAAGATCTGAGCCCTATTTCTCCTGACATGACTATAGCAAGTCCACTGACTTTATTAATGAAAAGCCATTAATGAATGTGAACTACAGAAGTGTGAAGGTTTCTCTAGCTCTAATTCCAAACTGGAGTAAAGCATCACAAGCTGAAATATACATGCAAGAGCAGAATTTCTACATGTAATATATCAAAGCTGTTTTCTATCTAGGCTGTAGGCAGCAGCAGTTTCATTCACATTTATATCCACAAGATATTACTGTTCCAGGGTCACACTGACATCTTCAGAAATTTTAATTGTCATTTACTCAGATAAAACTGAGAATATCACAATAACAAGCCCTGGGGCTTTCCCATTTTTTTATTATCATTTATTATTTTAAAGAGTTGTCAACACTAAAATGAAAGGATCTTCCCAGTTCTGCACAAAGCCAAAGCCATCTCTAGAACTACCTGAAGGGCAGTTCTAGCCAGGTGGGGATTGGTCTCTTCTCCCAGGCATCAGCAATAGGACAAGGGGGCATGGGCTTCAACTCTGCCAGGGGAAATTTAGGCTGGATATTAGAAAGCAATTCTTTGCAGAGAGAGTGGTCAGACATTGGAATGGCTGCCCAGGGAGGTGCTGGACTCACCGTCCCTGGAGGTTTTTAACCTGAGATTGGACATGGCACTTGGTGCCATGATCTAGTCAATGGACTGGAGTTGGACCAAGGGTTGGACTTGATGATCTCTGAGGTCTTTTCCAACCCAGTCCATTCTGTGATCCCCATCAAAAACTCTTTATCACTCTAGACCAAGTCTTCTCCCAGCACAGCTTGTATATGAGACTAATGCCCTGGTATGGTTTGTATAGATCTAAGAAAGGTACCAAATGAAAACTCACACCTGAAGGAGCCCGTGGTCCTTGAAGGAAATGCACTCCAGCTATTAATTCTACCAAGTTAGATAACTCTCCTTTCGTCAGCGAAGGTGGTTTGTTGGAGGGTAGAAGATGACAACTTATGAAACGCTCTCCATGTTGAAGAGAATCTATTCCCTCTGGAGAGATGGGCATCTGGTCCATTAGATATAAAGATATATTTTCATTGCAGGCAACATTTAGCCTTTTCCTTCTAGTCAAACTGACCTGCACCAACTAATAAGCAATAAAAAACAATTGAGAACAAAGAATAAAAGTGCACTCAAAGTTAGGCCCATATATAAAATTAGATATGGTGCTTATACCTGTAAACTTGGAAATGACTCTGAGCTTAATGAAAAGCCCATGTTAAGTTTAAAACTTCAATTACAATTTCACAGGAGCAAAACCAACCAATCAAACATAGGCCATAGTGCCTTTTGTTATCAACACAGCTTCCAACACGGAGCTGATACACAAATTGTAGCGTTACAGCCCGTTCAGGGTGTTCTTTGTGATAATTTCCATACCAACATACTTCTCAAGGAGATGGTTTCATATTTCCCACAGATCTTCTTTAAGACGACGCTGAGCAACACAGTAATTAACAAAGTGTTAAAACAATGGAAACTATGCTAACCAAAGGTACATAACATGAAAAGCTCTTCTGTGCTACAATAATCTTGTGGCTATATGAGCTAGGGGATAGTAAAACCAGAATGATCTTGATAAACTGAAGAACTTGATAGATACTAATTAAACCAGAAACAATAGAGACATATTAAAATATTTCTAGAAAGAATAAATCAAATCACAAATGCATTATTACGGAACCTGGGGTCAGCAATATTACTATTGGAAAGGACCCTTGTATTAGTCTCTCTTTGTTTATTATCTGGGCAATCACATGGTTCACACCATTAAAGCATCCCAGTAGCTCCCAGCTACTGGCAGACCCATCCTTCCTAATGCCCTTACACAGTGAGGAGAGAAGTATTTGCTATTTACGGGTGGAAAACAATCCAACTAAGAGATAAATCTCTTGTCCAAAGTTACACAGGGTCCTGAAAGAGCAGGAAACTCAGGAATGAAACAGCTCTCCTGCAGCCCATTTAGCCAAAGTTCCTGCCAATGTAAAGAAACCTTGTTGAATTAGCTTTGCCAAACTGGTCTCTTTTCCCAGTTCACGTCTGTCTGTGCTTTCCCACGCTCGGGTTATTCATGTGCGAGGACCTTCTCACATAACTTCATGGAACAAGCTAAAAAAATGGCTTAAAAGCCCTCCATGCAAGCAGTAATGTCCTGACTACATGGTTTTTGTACCTTCTCTGATATTCAGTTGACGTGTTTTATCGCAGTCATTTTCATGACTAAAACCACCTCACATTCTCACCATAAAAAGTCATTTGTTAGGGATTAAAAGCACACAAGACCAGAATTCTTCCTAAACAAGAATTAACCTTAGATCAATGGCTAAGACAGGTAGATATTATCAGAATATCTCAGCTTGAAGTGTTAATTTTGTTTTCAAGTGAAATTCCTGAAAGACTTTCTGACATTCACAGTTAAAAGATCCCGAGCCAAGACTTTGCTCAGAAATTCCATTCAGCTTCCTTTGTTGCATCAGTTGTTTGCTTAGTATTTATTCCCTGCTTTTGTTTTCATGTCACCTCCATACCCGCTTTGCTGCCCTTGTTTATCACATGGGTTTCTACGCACTCATAATTCAAATAGCTTGAAAATAAAAATAAAATAAAATAAATCACAGTACAAGTTCATGAAACCATGCATGAATAAGTCATTTCCTGCTTTAAATATGCCTCCGAGTAAATGATCCAGAGACTTTTCAAGAACCATTTACATAACAGTCGCTGATACAGTCTTCAAATTTTCATGTCAATCTCAAAATGGCATTTTAAATCACCCCATTTTCCTAAGCGAGGTGAGCGAATTTTAGGAGCAGATTTTTCCAACTTCTAGGGCTCTTCTTGCGCTTATGAATCTTTAAATGGTGACTTCCCCTCTTTCTTCATTAGGGGTAGTGCAGAAATGTCAGAAACACTCTGTATGTATAACCTATAATCCAAATGCAGTAAGGGTGCTACTTCAAATATTACATGTTCTTTTACAACTAAAAGCGCCATACATTTCAGCAACTGTCAATCCCACCTCACAGTCTGCAGTTTGAAAATAAAATTTGGAGGCTTTGCTAGACGTGAATAACCATCTACTGCAGCAATACTGGGAAGACACCTATGAATCACAAGATGCTCAACTAGTCACAAATGAATTTAGGTGATTTCCAGGCATAAGTCATAGATGAGTAAGTAAGAGAGAGGATTTTGGCTTCTACAGGGATCCTGAAGTACTGTAAGAACACCTATGCTTCCTTGGGCTAAGAAACCAAGTTCAGGCTCAAAGACAAATCCCTCCCTCAAATTGTGTTGGGGTGGCAACAGCAGTAAGAAAGGTCAAACACCACCAATGGTTTCTGGATATGGTTCCTGCAACAAAGTCACCAAGGGATTTATGTGAAATCAAAGCAGATCATCAAGAGGCCACAAGTTCCATGTGCTGCCTCCAAACAAGGCACTAAATGGCGTTACCAAAAGGTTTTTCTTGTCCTCAGGTTGGCACAGGGCTGCACCAAAGAGCTTCTCTTGCCATGGGATTGCACAGATGGAGTCAAGGACTCCCGCTGAGCACACAGTGTTCAGATGAGCTGCTCTTCATTTGGCTTTGTGCTCAAAGGTCTTGGGGCACAAAAGAAAGGGCAGAGACAGAGATTGTGATCTCTGGCGCTGCGAGAATCTCTTTGGAAACCAGCCTCAACATCTGCAATAGTTCTGATTTGTTTTCTGCTGAGCCAGGAGTCTAGGAGATGGAGGGGCAAAAGAGCACATCCAGAGCAGCTGGCACTTTTGTTTGAGTGACCTACAAGAACTCATGGGTTGGGAGACATAAATTCCTGAAGATACCACCACACTTCAGGGTTTTTTTATTGGCTGAGAGTCTGAATGCCAAAAAATAGGCCACTTAACTTGGATGTGCCCTGTTCCCAGACAGCAGAGACGGCAGTTGTGACCCTGAGAGACTCCAACCCACAGAATAGCCCATTCTTCAAGTTCACTGACGAGGTCACAGCCTTGTAGGTGTTGAATCCAGAAATACAACGTGATTTAAAACAGAGCTAAAGGAGAAGACAAAGTAACTGGGGGAAGGGAAGTTGCCAGAAAGCAAAGCATAAAAAGAGTAAGAAAAAGCCAAGGCACATTCACAATGATATTAAAAGGGAATCTGCAAGGAGTCAGAGGGTGAGGACCTGTGACCCCATGCTAATACAGCTGGGCGTGAGCTCTGGGTCACCTCCGCATGTGAAAGGACCCAAGGAGGAGGCACAATCCATCATTTTTATTACCAGCTACGCCACGCACATGGAAGGGAAGCAGCTCAGAGCCACCCCTGTGCTGGGCAATACCCTGCAGATTTCTCAGACAACCTTCATGCATGAGGCTTAGCAAAAGGCCAGCACCACCAGGGGAGAGGAAGCTATGAAAGATGATGTCAAATGAGAAAAAGAGGTAGCCAGTGGAAAAGCCAGATGAAATCAAAAGGAAAAGAGCTTGTTGGTTTTGTTACAGTAATTTCAGAAGTGCCTCTTTCTGGTAGGAGGTATGATTTTATCAAATTTCAACAGGTAGCGGTGCCAACTCTGTTGCACAATCAGCACTGAAAAGAAGGTTTAGGGAACGTATGAGTCGTGACTCCACAACATGTTCGTTGACGCGTGTTTCTTAGAGCGAGAACAAACAGTATAATTCAACTTCTAATGAAGCCAAACAATCCAAAAAGTAACAGAGCAAAAGGAAACACTGTCTCTCTCTCCCATCACAAAACACATTAGCAAAATGGAGTGTTCATGATTAATTCACATTCCTTTCCGACCGTCTATCTTGCTAAAGCAGCATAAAATCCAACTCCTTGTTTCTTCTCTCTGAAGATACAGGAGACATGACATCATGGCATCTCATGTAACAGGCAAACCAGAAAGCACAGCTGAGAGGTTTTTGAGGTTTCCTCGCAAACATCAGGATGTCTGCAGCGAATTTTACCTATTTGGGGAGAACTTCACACTGTCTCCACAAGAAAAGAATTTATGAGGCACTTTGCAAAGAGCACAGCGCTTGCTGCTCCCGCTGTGCGCTGATGGACAGAAAATCCCACAACATCGCATTATTTTAGGACTCAAGGCTCCTAAATTAGGCCATAAAAATGCAGGGAGTGGAGATCTTTACAACTACAAAGAGATTCAGGGATACATCGAGATGGAGTCCTTTGCTGGAGGGAGAGATAATTAGAAGTTAGTGACAATTTGTACAATACACAAGGAGAGAAAAGGTTTTCCTTTTATAAAGAAGAAAGCTGAAACACTTGAAGTATACCATACTACTTCATCAGAGTGAGCTTTTTGAAGCTATTTCAATTAAGCCTAGCAAACTCTTCAAAATCTTTGATTGTTCTCACCTGACTCCTTTCTACATTTCCATGCAAGAAAAAGTTATTTTACTTTGAAAATCTGCATAATTAAAACCGGTCCTGTCTCCTGATTGATAAAGTTTCAAGTGACAGCTTTGCAGCAAGATGCCTCCCACACAGCAGCGATTCGTAAAAACCTCTCAGAGTTTTATGTAACTGCAAAAAGCCAAGTTGCTTTCATCCAGGTCTTACTTTCCAGCACCAGTTTAAATGTGACTGCAAGGAACCGCAGCAAATACGCACTGGAACATAAGATTAATTTAGATACCAATAATTTTGCCTAATTTTTAAGGCATCAAATGGCAGAAAAGGCTTTTTTCTTTTTCCTATTTTATACTGGGAAAATTTTGAAACTATTTTATATTTAAAGCCTAACTTCACTCTAATTTTTCAAGCACATCTGGACAGACAACGTATATTTGCTATCAGCTCAAATGGGCTTGTGAGTATCACAAGAGCAAACCATAAAGAAATTTAAGTAAGAAGAAGGAAAAATTACATTAATTCTTTCAGTAGGTTTGGATGAATACAAATCTGTATTTGTTTTCTATTTTCAGCCATACAGTACATTAAACACTAGAGGGAGTACAGAAAAAAGCTGAATATTTCCTTTGGACAACAGTGAAGTTGAAGCAAAATTTGAACATTAGTTGTAAAGGTTTCATCTGAATCCATAGATCTCCAAAATTCCCAGAGATCTTGAAGGCTGGGGGGACAGTACAATTACCCAGACCACATAGACATTTATCTGATGGCTTCTAAGAATTGTAGCACTTGGAAAATGATTTAAAACCCAAACCAGCAACCTGGACGTAGGTATCTGGTTGCTTAACCACATCTTTAACTTTTAAGGTAAAGTACAAGTCATGCCCTTTGCACAGGAAAATTATATTAATATATATATAAATATATATTAAAATAATTTGTATATATATATATATTTATATATATTTATATATATATATAAAACTCAATAAAACACATTTTCACAAACATCACCAGTGAGTTTTCTGTTTAATACACTGATCCAGTTCATACAACCAAGTAATGGTGACATTTACAGACCAGACACTGTAGTTCCACAAATGTAGTAGAAAATGAGTGAAAACATCAACATGAGTGTCTGCATTGAAAGACAAGAGAAGAAAAAAAGAAGTATTAAAAAGAGTAAAACACTAAGAAAATTTAAAGACATTTCTATTTTAGTACTGTTAAATATGGTTAGTAAAGTATTTGAATGCTTTAAAATTATAGTCAGCTTTTTCCTAAGGTTCACAATAAGTGACCATGACCATGAATTTTCATTTACTTTGTATTTTGATTGTTGAACAGAAGGAGGCTAAAATCAGTGAAAGAGAATTCATACTTTAGAAGAATTTATTAGGACTAAAAGTCAAGTCCGAAGAGTTGCCTGCAATATTTTGCTTTATACTTTTCCTTTGTGATAAAGAACCAAAACCAAAATTCAGTGAAATTTCCACTAAGGTCAACGTCAGACAACGGCACAAGGAAAGTGTTGGGAAAAGACAGCTCTAGAAATCATCTAACACTGAAGTAAATTTACAGGGCAATGATTCTGACCTTAATGATTCTGATTCTCTTAAAAGAGAATTCCAGCAACTTCCAATTTTGGTACGGAACGGAGAAATCAGAGACTAATGGCATAACCTCCTCTGTGGGACCTCTGCAGACGCCTGGTCCAAACACCTGCTCACACCAGAGCCGGCTTCAAAGCCAGATCAAGTCACTCGAGGCCTCATCCCCCTCCTCACTTCCCACAGCGTTTCTCATGTTTTCAACACTATTATCCCACCGTGGCCAGGGCTCTCATGGACCTGCACAGCCCACGGAATCACAGAGTGGTTGGGTAGGAAGGGACCTCTGGAGATCATCCATTCCAACCCATCTGCTAACACAGGGTCACCAGAGCAGATCACACAGGTGGGTCCAGGCGGGTTTGAATGTCTCCAGAGAAGGAGACTCCACACCCTCTCTGGACAGCCTGGGCCAGGCTCTGGCACCTCACAGGAAAGAAGTTTCTCCTCATGTTCAGATGGAACCTCCGGTGCTTCAGCCTGAGCCCGTTGCCCCTCATCCTATTGTTGGGCACCACTGAAAACAGTCTGGTCCATCCTCTTGACACCCACCCTGGAGATATTTATCAGCATTGATAAGATCCCTCGCAGCTTCTCTTCTCCAGGCTGAACAGACCCAGCTCTCAGTCTCTCCTCATAAGAAAGATGCTCCAGACCCCTCAGCATCTTTGTAGCTCTCTGCTGGATTCCCCCCAGTAATTCCTTGTCCTTCCTAAACCGAGGAGCCCAGAATTGGATACGGGATCCCAGCCAGTTCTTCTCCTTCATCGCCAGCAGATCCAGGAGAGCATCTCCCCCAAGGAACCCGTCCAGAGGGCACATCAATAAATTATCCCTAACAGTCTCTGCGAACCTTCTGCATTGCTTCCACCCGAACCAGTTGTCCTTGCAGCAGATGGCTGAAGTCCCCCACAGAAATTATGAGGCTTCCTCCAGCTGTTTGAAGAAACCTGGTTCCACCTATACCTGCATACCATACACTTCCCATACTGTTCTCCATCAGCTTCAGTTCTCCTGTCCCAGATCCTCTTGGCACCTGCTCCCCAGCGCAGCTCTGAGCCTCAGCTGCTCCTCTGAACACAAACTCCACCATCTCCACCTCCAGCTTCATTCCCAAACACCTGAAATACCCTCTTAATACACAAATTCATGACCAAAATGGAAGATGACAGTTTTGTTTTGTATCAGTGGAAGACACCAACCAACTTGCTGCACCCCGTGCCTGCAAGTCTGAAGACTTTGGTTCCACACGGAGAATGACGGCAGCCTGAATGACAAGGGAAAACGCTCAAGAAGAGCGAACGTTCAGAACACACTTTGCCAGGCATATTTGAATCACTTGCTTTTGTACCGTCAGTAGACTTTTCTCTTTTGTTCCAGCTCTGTTGTGTTCTTTCAACATCCAAGTATTACTGAACTCAGGAGTTTGTCAGATGAAAGAGGAGGGTTTTTAAATTTTTCTTAGAGGAGGTTTTCATTTATGAGTGATCTGTTCTTGCTGGGGAGTATTCTTAACAGCAAATCTATATTAATTGTTGTATTATGCAAACCTGAGTGTTAACTACTTACTTTAAGCATATTTTTTGCTAGTCACTTGCAAGTGGAATTCGCTTTCTTAACCTGCTCAGTAAAATGGGAAGCAGCCACTTACCATCCATATCTTTGGGCTAGATAGAGTCCAAATTCCCTTAAAAGAGAAAGAGAAGGAAGAATTTTGACTCTCATCCTGTACAATTTTGCCACAAACTTTGTTGTGTGGGATTGCTTCCAAGAGCGACTGTGGAAAAAGACAATATTTGTATCGTAGTAATGGCCTCATCTATCTGGAGCACTTGACACCACAGCTGCCAGCTGTACGGATAAATATCATGTTGCAGATAGATTGTGTCTGCAAAGCAGCGAAAATGGAATGTTAATTTAGGCTCAGCCATGCTAAAACCAGGGAGGGCTCCAAGCATGCTCGGGGTTAAAGAGGTCTCCACAAAAGCCTGTGCCTTGCTCTGAGCTGAGAGCCTTCTTAAAGTACTTTAAATTACTAATTTCTCTTACTAACTTGTCTATTAAATCTGAGAGGTACTAGAGAGAAGGACACATGCATATAAAGAATCACTCCTAGAAAATCCTTTTCACTATATTGTCCATGTTTCCATTTGGCATCCCCTTTCTTGCTGACTTGTCCTTCCTAGTTTCCCAGAATGTATCCCCTATCCTCATCCGTCCTCTTTATCTCCTCAGACATGAGGTTCTCCAATGGAGGGAATGACCCAACCTCATCACCAGATATGGTGTGATGCACAGATTGCTCTTCCTCTGCAGCCACAGTTCTCTTCATTGAGAGACAGAAGGACCAGGGTTCAACTTGCAGCAATCCATGACAATGCCGGGACCACCATATCATAGAATCATTTTGGTTGGAAAAAACCTTTAAAATCATCGAGTCCAAGAGTTAACCCAACACTGTCAAGTCCACCTCTAACCCATGTCCCTAAGAACCTCATCTCCATCTGTCCAACCCTCCAGGGATGGTGACTCCAGCACTGCCCTGGGCAGCCTGTTCCAATGCCCAACAGCCCATTAGGGAAGTAGTTGTTCCCCACATCCAACCTCAACCTCCCCTGGCGCAACTTGAGGCCGTTTCCTCTGCTCCTGGCGCTTGTTCCTGGGGAGCAGAGCCCGACCCCCCTGGCTCCAAGCTCCTTTCAGGCAGTTCAGAGATCAGAAGGTCTCCCCTCAGCTCCTGTTCTCCAGCTGAACCCCCCAGGTCCCTCAGCCGCTCCCATCACACTTGTGCTCCAGTCCCTCACCAGCTCCATTCCCTTCTCTCAACTCACTCCAGCACCTCAAGCCCTTTTTTGGTGTGAAAGGCCCAACTGAACAAAATGAAGTTTGCACCAGGACCTCCTGGTGTTGACCAGACACCTGCAGAGCACTGATCAGTGTCAAACTCAACACCATCAGGACCTGCACATGACAGCGCCCTGGCACACACTTTCAGCATTGCCTCCATGACAGGCTGTCTGCTGGAGCCCAAACGTGATCTACTATTCTTCCACCCACTCTTATAACCTTCAAAGTCAAAGTTAGGTTTGAAATGTTTTCCTTTTCTTCTAACCCAAGCAAAGATATTTTCCTTTTATCCAGCTGCCTGCTCACCCATCTGTGCGATTACAAGGATAGACCCAAGATAGTATCTACCACACCAAACAACCACAACTCCATCGCTGTCTTCAAAGGGCCACACATCCAGCCTAGCACTGTTTTTCTTGGATACAGATTTCTGCGGCTTGATGAACCACCACATATTGCACAAACCTAAGTAAGTCCCTCCATGGGTTCTTGGCCAAACAGAAGGTAAAGTGCAGTAATTGTTTAAAAGACAATAACATAATTAGGTCTCTAAGCCCTCAGAAGACATAACAATTATTCCAAATTAAGACAAAAATAAGAGGGGAAAAAAACCTAGCCAACAGCTCCAAAAAGAAACCTGTCCAAATGAACTGCTGCTGTCATTCTGACACCCAGTAACTGGGAGGAAAAAACGAGGAGAAAAGAAAAAGTCAGCTCAACCTCAGCATTTTAACTGCTTTTGCTTCTCAACAGTTCTATGCCATTGTGCTTTCTGTTCTTCCAGCAGCCACACTTTGCTGTCCCTGAGTAGCATCTCCTATTACACTTTCAGAGGCAGAAGGCTGGACTAAGATGGACACTGGCATGTTCAACTAAGTCATTTCTTACATTCTTATCTATTTTCATATAAAAAACTAAAGCAACCATTACTTACATCTAGAACTTGCAGCCAAAGCACTTGGGTCAGGACAGGCTCCAGTACATTTCTGCAGACCATTAGGGACAAAAGAAGAGAAAACAACTTGCTGTCTCTGGAATCTACCACCAACCTACCACAGCTGCTTATGCAAAACCCCTCTTCCACCTGTGATTGCATCAAGATATATAAAATTGCCTCTGACCTTCAATTATAAGGCCCCAGGTGCTTTTCAGAACCTTGGCTCCAGCAAACGAGCTTGCAAACTCTTTGACTTCATCCACCTGAGGTCAGGCACTAAGCTCAGATGGACATGTGGAAAGGCAACTTATTCTAGGCTAAATGAGCTAATTTAAAGTTCTGGCAAGTTCTTAGGGTGTAAGGACTAAATTAGGCTAAACGGACCTCAGGAATTATTCATTTGCCTTCACAGAAGTCAGGACCAAAACCACTATGAACTCCTTCACAAGTGGCCAAGGTGATGAGATGAACCTGGTCTGGTTGTACAAAACACTTGGGGCCTTACAAAGCTGCAAGAAATTAGAAGAAATATCCAAAGCAAAAAAATAAAGCAGAAGTGGGGAAGGAGAGTAAGAAAGAGCATTGAGATGGGCCATGAGGATATGAGCAAGCCCTTCTTTAGGGCTGTTGTGTTACAGCCTCTCTATTATTTTTGCTGTCTTTAAATCACTCCTGTCAAGCCCAGTAATGAAAGAGACTTTGCTCTCAGGTTATAGACAGTGAACATCCTTGTTGTCAGTCAACTGTTACAGAAATTCAACTAAGCAGTGTTAATTATTTAATATCTAGGCACTTTTCCTACTTCATAGTAATTTTCCATCCTATTAGTTTTTATATCAGAAGTCATGCAGAACTGACTCGATTTGTCTTTTGCGCGCTGGTATACTTAGAGTTTCTTAAAATGCAGACCTGAAAAGAAATCTTAATATCCCTGTTAATTTGTCACCCATCTGAAAACTGAACTTGAAGTAGTTTTAGAATCTCTTCCACACAGGTCTTTTGTTTTAATTGAACTTTTCTTTTTCCCACAGGAAAGCTAATCTAGTATCACTTGCCAGTAGTAAAATTGAAATTCTTTGACTAATTAATTTTTGTACCTGAAACTCAATATAGCTGGCTTTCCCCCCCCTTCCAGTTTTTAATACCTGCCTCTCAAAAATTCAATCCTTGCCTTATGAAACAGAAGGAGAGTTAGAAAAGTTTTCAGGAATTAGAAAAGTGTACAGGAATTAGAAGGTTTAACAGGGATTGCTTTACAGGTTTATAGAAGTTTTTCATCTCTAAAGAGCCAATAGCTACAATACCTGCAAAGTCTGGAGCCAGCATGGGCTCCTATTATAGAAAAGTTGTGTGGTAAAAGAGAAACCCATTAATTTTTCAACCCAGTTTCCACCAGTAAAAAACAGGAGACACATTAGAACCCATCTTCACAGGCAGAGAAGGTTGTACACTGTTGTACAACTGACTCTACAACTGGTTGTACAACTACATAAATCCACAAGAGCTAAAAGAAACAACTTTCATATAGTACATCCTAAAGGGGTAAATTTTACCCCAGGAGTACGTGATTTCAAGGATCAGGACTGTTGCTGATCTTTGGCTTTTATACTAAAATGTTTGTATTGCATCAGGTGAGGCCTCAGATGTTTCTTTGCTATTTTCTTTGAATCTACAACTTTCTATTTAAACCCTGCCTCACCTATAGCACCCCCAAATCACCCCATCTTTTGCACTAATGGTTACAGGTACTTCTAACCATTCTACACCTTTTAGCAGATGTTCCTCACTTTGGATTTTTGCCTAGCTGATATACCCTACTGACTTCTGTTTGCCAACGGCAGAGTTAAGATCAACTCCGGTAATTGCAGCAAGACCTGTAATAAATTTAAGCCCCTTACATTATGCATACAAATGCTTCTTTCTGTGCAATGCCCAGAATACAGAAGAGGTCACATTTCGTGCCCAGGTGGGACATGGCAGAATTTACCTCCCTACTCTTATTTTGTTTTCTTTTAAGAGCCTATGAGGCCAACACTGGGGGTGGTATGTCCCAAGGCAGAAGGTAATGCACGCAACGTTTGGCCACGTCTCCAGCTGTGCCACGTCCCTCAACAGCAGATGTTCCTAATAAGCTGCAGAACAGTTGTTTTCTTTCTCATACACAGTTCTGGAAGCAGAAAAATCACTGTTTTTTCGGTTCTCTTTCCCTTTTCCCTTGTACATCTTTCAACGGGACTGGAGATCTGGCTGGAAGCTTTGAAAGAGTTAATTTGAGACTCTGGCACCTGCTGAATGCATGATGGTGACACTATGCTGCGCATTGGCTTGTTTCACTGCTTCGTTATGGCTTTCAGACCAGTCACACCTTCATTCTGCAGGTTTTGAGAGCTTCTGTGGAAAATTCTACACGTCAAAAAGTGCACATTTAACACCACCCTGGTCAGACACCAAAGTCATTTGTGCACTATTTACAAGGATAAAAGTTTCAGCTGCATATTTCATGAATCGTCACGACATATTTGAACCTTCTGATCCTTTCCAAACTCAGGCCAGCCCTCGGGATGGCTGCGAGGCAGGTGGGCTGGCTCTGTGTTACAGGGTGAGACGCAGAAATTCCTCCTGGAGACACTCGTCACGTTGGAGCAAACCCTCCAGAGCCGCCCCTCCGACCCCAATGCAGCAGCCTGGAAGGTGATGCAAACAAGACATGACAGCAACACCCTTCACAGGCTTCGTTATCTTGAAACGCTAAATTAAAGAAAGAGCAGGTGTCTGTTATGTCTGGGCTTGCAGTTGCTTGAGGTACGTGGGGAAGTGTCGGCATCACGCTCGCATTGATCTGGTTTTGGCTCGCAGAACAAGTTTGGAAGGAGAAAACCATCCGCCGTGCGTGCCCAAACATCCATCACCGCCCAGCACAGCTCTCCCCTTCATCTCCCCCTCCTTTGAAGGCTTCTTTTCTCTGTCACACAGCCCAAGAAGAAACCCCAAGGTCCTCCAAGCATTCCCAAAAATCGGGAATGGTTCCCAGCAAACCAAACCCCTCCCTGACCTCACTCTGTAAACTCCTTTCCCAATGTGGGAGCTCTGCTTACGCATTTGAACATGTACACGGCAAACACGCAAAGCACGATATTTATGCGACTCGGGATGTTTGAAGCAGCAACAGATAAATACGACTTCTTCAACTGACATGTTAAAATAATTTTTCATATTTGAGGGAAAGAAATGTCACATTTTATAAGTGCAGGCTATATAGGAAACTGCACATGAATGGCCTTATGGGCTGTGACTGCAAATGTGCATTGCAACCAATAAAGCACTTTGTTGTACTTTCACATGAAACATTCACTCATTAATTTTCATCTTTCTCAATTGTTATATCTATAGTAGAAAACACCTTTCTGAATCTAAGTGGTATCATAAGTATAGTACTGCATGAAGTAATTAAATTTGCGCTTATTAATCTGAATTCACAGTACATCAAGACATGATGCAAAATACAAATATTTGATGGAAACGAGAAGGAAAGCTTTGGAGTTAATTGTTTCTTCAAATTAATGACCTCTGAAATGCCAGGAGAACCTCGCAGGAGCGGTGAACTCACCTGGTGCAGATACAATAACTCGGCGGCTCTGCTGGATTCTGTTTTCACAACAGTCTTTTGGCAAAACATTACTATTTTTTGAAATCTGCGTAGCAAAGAATGGTTTATGTTGCGAACTGTAGATCTTTTGACTTAAATCCTACCAAAACTGAGGTGGCTTTGTCTCAGAGATTTCATTTTCAACAGGAATTCATCAAGCAGTATGTCATCTGTCAAATATAAATCAACTAACCTCTCCTGAGGAATATTTTTTAATTACTTGAAAAGCAAAACCTTTAGAGGTATACAAGTGAGCTTTCTGCTTTTTTAATAAGACACTGTTTTGCTGTTTATGTTTTTATCTTGGTCAGAAGGCCGGTGGTTTGTACGTGTGGTTTTGGACCTTATAAATAATCAGTAATATATAGTTAGAAGCCCATAATTCAAGGATAGCACAGGATGCTGTCACTGCTATGCCGGAGCAATGTTTTAAAATGCAGCAGAGCGATACTTGTGTTCTTTGCTGACCTGCAAAGGGAAGAAGCGATGCCTCGGGCTATGTCTACATCATTTATACCACTTTGATAGATTAAATCTTTACCACGAGGATGAGCTTTTCAAACATGCCTGAAAATGTTTAAATATTCCACAGGTGCTCTTCCTGAGCGCAAACAAAGGCTTCTCTTTGTACTACAAAAACAAAATTAAAATGTAACAAAGTCCTGGGAGCTATAGTTTGTGTTTAAAACAAATCCTTGATTGGACATGTTGGATTTATTTATTTTTAGGTAGTATATTTTTGGAACTCGCCAGAGTAATACCTATACAGATATATGGGGGGGCGGGCATGTATGTTTATATACGTATATGTATATCTTTATGCATATATGTACATCTATTTGCAAAAAACTTTCAATGGTCCAATCAAAGTATTTGCTCTGATATCTCTTTTGTCTCCATGTGAGAGACACCAGATTTTAGTATTAGAAATATTTGCTTTTTTAGCAACATTCTCTGCACCTAATAATAGCCACTGTAGATAACAATAATAAAATGTGGAGACTGATAGACCTTCACTAATAATTAAGTAACCCTGGTACATTTGGTTTAATTGCTAAGAACTGTAAAACCAAACCTGCCACTCTCAGCTCAAGTTCCCTTGTCTAGAAAAGCACAGATGACAACTTCATTTGAGATCCCTCAGACCAAGTATTTGTGCAAATATTAGTTTCACATCCATACATGGTATTAGCAAAGACTCAACAGTATTACTATATGAAGAAAATTAATTAAAAATATCATCAAATACAACTCACAGGTGAATATACAGCATAGAGCTACCCAGGCAGTATTCTGAAAACCCTTCCATCATAAAGCTCCTCACCTCCATTATCACAGATGTCCCACATTGTTAGAGATCAGGACAGCACAACATGCTGCCTTCTGATTTAATGGCTTCTACATTTTTTGTCAAATCATTAATGAATTACATTTCTCTGACAACATTAGTTTACATTGTAAAAACATCTACAGACAGGACACCAAGTTTCTTGATATACAACTGGAAACCAAGTAAATCAGTCAATTTGAAATTTCAGGACATTTCATATGCTGTCAAAAGTATGTAAAATAAGAGATGAGATGTGGTGAGGTCCTTGTGTGGGACCACGAAGCGAACAGATAGATGAGCATGAATGTCTTGGAAATCTGATTTATTCAAATATATTTCTTAAGTATTGCTGACATTATTTGTACATGTGGGGATTTCAGTCAAACTGGCAAAAAGTGGTTATGATTATCTTATAAATATGTAGAGTAATTAGTGGGAGCACAACTTCTGCAATTTATGACTGTGGACTCCAGCAAGCAATGCAACAATTTGGGGAAAACTATCTTTATTGTGAACTTCTGTTGGCTCTTCAAAATATTAAATTTTCTGATTGCCTTCCATATCTCAAACATTTGTGCCGTGGCTCTCACAGTAGCATAAAGAATTCGGTAACATGAAGATGGGACTGATTGATTGATTGATTTTTGTGGTATCGTACAATACTCTGGGGAACAGAACCAAGTTCTCCCATCTCTTCAAGTAACGTTCCTTACAAGAATTATCTTCCTTCGTTTTTCCTGAAAGAAACGAGCTCTGAAGGAAGTGAATCAATTCCTCTTTTTGGAGGAAAACTGCACGTGAAAAAGAAAAGCTACTGGAAATCCTGTGGCTGACAGTACCTTGTGTGGGCCCTGGAAGGACGCACAGAGACATTATTTTGGGAGAATTAAGGCAATAGGAATTACACACCCAGTTGAAGAAAACTGTCTGCTATTATTTGCTCATCCTGATTTCAAGGAACCAGAACTCGAGGTATGTTTAATTGTAAATAAACACGGTTCCACAGAGCGTACACGGGACTTGCACAACCACGTCTCCCTCCTGTTGGACACTCCTTGAGCAAAAAGGGGTAACTCCTGAAAAGAATAACTATGAAAAAAGACAATGAGTGGAGCATGGTGCAAGACGTCACTTGAGGCATAAAAAGAAATGGCACCAACAGCTCCTGCAGCCATGAAACTCCCAGTAAAAACCTGACTTCAAATAGTCCATCTCCAAAGCGAATAGCTGTGGAAGAAGCACAGAAAAGTTCTTCAATGTTAGTTACAAAGGCCAGAAACCATGAATTTATCTAGTGCCAGGAGCAGAGGAAACGGCCTCAAGTTGCCCAGGGGAGGTTGAGGTTGGATCTGGGGAACAATTTCTTGCCCAAAGGGCTGTGGGGCATTGGAACAGGCTGCCCAGGGCAGTGCTGGAGTCACCATCCCTAGAAGGTTTCAAAAGACACTTAGATGAGGTTCTTAGGGACACAGGTTAGTGGTGGACTTGGCAGTCAAAGGTGATGGTTGGTCTCAATGATTTTAAAGGTCTTTTCCAACCAAAATGATTTTATAATTATATGACTCTATTCCACGAGTGAGAACATGAGAAGTGACACAAATTCTACCACTACAAATGGCTCTGGACTCTTCTTGCCAAATCTCAAGCCCAATTTAATTTTCTTAAGCTATTTAATCATTTCCAAATTTGGAGCAAGCAAGAATGAAAATATTAAAAATCTATAAACCATATCTGAATCTGCCGTTGAAGCTAGAACAGTCTTTAACAAATTATCTGTTAACTAGCTTCACAGATTACAGTGGCACTAATGCAACAGAATTTGGTCCTTGGATTTGCAACTGGAGAAAGATGTTGAGTTCCATTAAAGTCAGCAAAACCTCAAGTAGAAGGAAGATCAGAAAATGTTCTTTATTCCAATCACTGTACCCTAAGGGTGATCACTGGCTTCTCTCTCCTTATGCCTCTATGACAAAGAACAAAAGGCCAGAATTCTAGGACTCATTTCAGCATAAAATTGCTTTAAAATGTGCTTTCTGAAACAGATGACTTCTTTCTGATTCCCAAGGAGTTCATAACTGTACTTTTAGAAAGGCAATTTGGAATGTAACAAATACAGATACTTGGAAATGTCTTTGTGCTTTCTTACTTTCACAAAAAGCCTTTAAGGTCATTTTTTTTTTCAAACGTGGGGATTACTTTTGAGTGGCCGTAACCATGGCTACCAAATTTGGAACCAAAGAAAACTGCTGAAATTGGAACCCAGCAAGATGTATATCATGCATACGATATGTATATAATGCACACGGTTTGATCCACAACAATTGTGACTCCGAATTATGGAAAATCATCTCAGTTGCCACTGCATTCCCAAACAGGGAAGAGGAGAGATCTACACTGCACCAAATTAATCCATGGACCTCTTAGCCCATTTTGTAGCATCCGCTCCAATGATCTGAGGCTTCATTGCCCTGTCCTACAGTCTAAGGTCTTTAATTTTGTTATCAGCTCCTTTTCCCCTCAGCGGAGAGACCGTCAACTTCAAGAACCAGGAATCTAGTTCGCTCAGTTCAAACTAAGTAAGTCGAGATGAGAAAACCAGATGTCATCTGATTCATTTAGGGAAAAAAGTCCCCTGCCCTTTTACATGCTCTGTTCAACTGGCTTTCCTCTCATTTCAAAAGGATTTTTCTGTTACAGAATTCAGGATTCTTCAAAGTATGAGGAAGACTGAGACTTAAAGGACTAATAGGGGTGAGCTGACAAGTAGATTCATTTTTGAAGAGTGATGACACTATTTTAAATATTTAATGCACCGAAAAACATATGGAAAGAAAAATAATGTGAAGTTGGCTTTTGCACGATAACATAACACCGTATTTTCTGTATCTTTCTATGTTGCAGCCACATTATACAGAACTGTAAAAAAGAAAATGGCAGATTTCAAATCAGTTATCATGGTGCTATCAGCTTTAAAAAAATTAATCTTTTTTCCTTATTTTTTCATTTTTGCAGTGCAATCAATAAACAAGCCATGGCTATCAATCTCCACGCTATGTAGCAATATTTTATGTTCAAGCTGATGGCTTCACATGATGAATTATAGTCATTAGAAAACATGATAGAGTGTTACAGTAGCTTCAGCACACTCGTAAATGTTGCTGACAGAATAAAGTGGGAGGGTTTGCTTATCATTATCATCTGCATTTGAGATGTAAATATTATCCCAAGTATGCAGCATTCTTGACAGCCCATCAGAGCCCAATCTAATTATTTTCCAAACATTTCAAATGACATCTCAAGGCTATTCCCCCAACAAATATTTTGTATTCGCAACATTTGAATGCAGTTTTATGGTCAAATATTTGGATAGGTAACCATTTATGCTAGCAAAATGCGAAAAGAAAATCTGAAGCATTTCTCTGCTTTCCAATACATTAAAATGTCCACAAAGACAGGATCATGACTGCAAAGTGAATTGTAACCAGGCACCTCTGACTTAGAAAGCGAGACAAAGAATACTTGCAGGAAATAATTATGCACGTAGCGTAATAAAAGTCATCTCAGCACCATGGAGCTCCTGCGTTCTGCAGCTTAACGAGCTGCTGGGAGCCTGAAGTGAACTAGGAACAGTCACTCTCTGTGCCAGTGAAACAGAACAGCTTTACCAGCTTGGAGACCTTTCTTCTCCATCTTTGCTACGTAAAAGCTTTTTAGCTCCTGCACTTGTGGCAGCCAACATAGAAGTGAGGCATCTTCACATGGATTGAGGGACTAGAAATTAAAATAGGTCTCTCCAATGCCTTTAATGTCACGAAAAACCCCCTTGACAGCAGGGGAGCAGCTGGACCTGGAGAGCTTGGAGCAGAGCAGGATAAAAGCCCCAGGATAAAACCTGGGAGCAAGTGTACTGAAGTCACTAAAAGTGGAGAAAATGAGGGAAGGGAATGAAATTCTCCCAACCTGCCTTTTAGCTACGAGTCAGCCGGAGTGAGATTAGAGATACATTAGAAGAAAAAGCTGCCACTGCCAAACGTAATGGGCCTCAGGTCCAAGATGTACCTGGACACAATGTTCTCCTGGATCTGGTCATAAATAACGTGCCCAAAGATGCGGTAGGTGATGGCGACAAAGTCTGAACACACGCTGCTTAGACAATGCTTACACCATGATTATTGTTTTCTGTTGCATGACTTGCAGTGAATCTCGACAAATTCCAGGAGCATCTGAAAACGGAGGAAGAGGTAGAATTTAAACCAATAAAACCAAACCAAACTCAAACCAAACCAACCAAACCCAAATGAAAACAGGATAGGAAAGAAATACAAACTATAAACTTGCATTTAAAAGAATGAAGAGGCCACAACTAACCACTGGAATGAATGTTTTCTAGCTGGGTGCTGGGAGGGGATCCAGGATTTCCAATGGAAGACAGACCAGTCACCCCCAAACAGAGCACAGGGATTCCAGGCGACATATTCAGAAACAAGCAAAGCAGGAGCTTCTGACCAATTATTATAATAACAACTCAGACTGAGTTCTTTCCTCTTGTAAAATCTTGCAACAAGCAAGATCTTTGAAACTCTTCCCTACGTTTTTGCCAAGGTTTGTTAAATAAATCTGCATTCTGTTCCTATCTAAACCCTGTTGGGTACTGGGACCCAGAGTGATGGGCGTCAAAACCCGTTGGATTTCAATGCGCTCTTTTTTGCAGAGACAAATTCAATTAATTTCAATGTATAAGTTAACATCTAAATATTCCTAAATTTCAAGTAAACACCTGACATATTAAATTCCTACATGAGCATTAAGTCTTTCAGTCTTCTTTACAGTAGGTTATATCATAACCTACTCACCTTATTATACCTTACCAATGAGTTATATTAGAAACAATGGTTATATTACACCTACTGTACATTCAAAAACAAAACAAAGCAACAAATTTCATTGTACACTGAACACAATTTACAAATGTTGTTTTTACATCCTTACATCATGGATAACTAATGTCTACCTTGACTCATACATGCACAAAATTCCTTCTCCATGTAAAAAAGGCACCATCCATGCCTAAAAAAATGCTTAATACCTGCATTGTATTTACATCCACTAACACCAGTGAGAGCCAGACTGGGACAGGCTACAAATCTCAGCACAGAACTGCAATGCTCTGTACTTTTCCATCTAGTTCAATAAGCAACTAGTTAGAAAGACAGAAATAACACAGGAGCTGTCAGTCATTGCAATAGTCTCATCTCCTTTTCTCCTTTCTATTTTCCAGCTGGATGCGATGACCCACCTGTCTGTTCCTGTTGAATTCTGCTCTGGGCACTTCCAAATCCGCTACTCCCAATACTGTAGATTACTATAACAAGTATAGGAGAAATGCATTAGTCTGATACAGGCCAATATTGAGATAACTCCTGTTCAAGAACCTTGCTGCTTTTACATGGCAACCAATCGGAGCTTATCGCATATTTTTTCATTCCATGCAAGCTGCCATCTTGTAAGAAAAAAAGGAATAAACATATGGATATGAAATATGTTGGAATAATCACTTTCTGCACTGCTACTTGCCTGTCTGTGTAGACATCAGAGAACACATAATATCTAGCTTTCCACACGTTATGTTATTTCACACCGCCTCCCGTTTCACACGGAAAAGGCATTTGACTTTGTCTAATACAAGCTCAGTCTCTTATAGATTTACCACCAAGAAGAATCCGACTATCTAAAGTAGTCTTATTTATTTCAGCAAAAATATTGTAAGTTTAAGGTATGAAATGTTGGAAGAGCATCAACATTATGATGACTAATAAATACAAAGGTCACATAACTTGAGTGCACAGGTCGATCTTTTTTCAAGGGAACACTAAAAAAATGGGTCTAGCGTGCAACAGCTACAAAGCTGTTCACTGCTTACCCATTCAAGACATAGGCTGTCCAGACTTAAATTTATATCGATTTAGAAAACGTACTGACAGAACTTTATTAGAAACTACAAAAACACAGAATAACAAAGCACAACATTTAAGAAACTCATTTTGCTTTTCTAAAGAAGACATGGAGCCAAATAAACATGAAACAACAAAGCATGGATTTCTATGCCACATTATTCGGGTATTCAGACAAGAATTTGGGGAGAGGGAGAGAAATGGGGAGCAGAGACCTTTCTCCTATATGATTAATAAGCAAACTATATATCATCACTTCTCCTCCAACATTTCAGAAACATATCTGGTCTTCTTGGGAATCTCTCTTAGTATGCCAAGTAGCTGCCAAGACTTCCACACTCTCCATGCAGATGATTAAACTGGTCAAAATATTGTTATGTGAAAAATGAGTAAGTCAGAGGATAACGAATTTCTGGATTTTGAGTCGTCTGAAAAACCTCAGAAGAAATCTGGCAGCATGGAACACGCGCAGGATGAGATGGAACAGAGGAGACAAGCACAAGGTTTCACAAACCAGTCCTCAGAGGCTTGTACCTTCTGTAGCTTGAACCTATTCTACGCTGCTCCAGCCTATTTGCTCTCCATTGAATAAATGTCGATATGAAGAAAACAAAACAAAACAAAAACCTACCCCTGCAGCGGCATGAAATGACTGGTTTATGGCATCTAGTGGCCACCAGGAGTTTGTATTTGCACTTAATGTCTCAAGGAGAAGTTGGTGGATTTTAGTCACTTCACAGTATGAGTGCGGCGCATCCACTTCACTGCTCACCTCACCTTTCTGGACATGAAAAATGGATAAGATCTGCTGGCATCACAGGCATCTCACTTCAATTAATTACCTCGTCTCGCAGCAGAGTGTTCAGCTCGCAATGCTATTATTATTATTATTGAAGTACAGATCCTCCACGCTAATGAGTATCTTGGAAACATATGCAACCGAATGGCTAGATATAGGAGATACTTCATGTCGTCAGATGTTTTAATGAAAATTATAAAAGTTTTGAGTCATACTTTGACCTGGGTGTGCTTTCATTAATTAGAGCAAAGTATTGCGAAAGTTGCAGAGGGGTGCAGCAGGAGCATGAATTAACCTCCATTCTAGACAAGCCAAGCTTTGTCATTTATATATCACCTGAAAACAGATGCAAAACATTCACCTGTTTCCCTTTGGTATTGGAGGAGTGTTCCCCAGGACTGCTCTGTCTTCGCAGGGATTTAAAAGCAAGAAATCTTCCAAATGCAGAGTTACCGGCAACACATTTTGATCTGTAAATACTAGCCTTAAAACCTAAATCCTCCAAACCTACATTTATAGGCTTATTTTCATGATGACAGTTTCGCTACATTTGTTGAATTGTAAACCATGTAAAGCTCAGCAATAAAACGTCTGCAATCTGTGGCGGTAATGGGAGGCATGTCTCATAAACAAGATAAGTTGTTTCTTGCCAATATTGTTACACTTCATAAATACGAACTCAAGTCTGTCTTGCGTTTCCTAGATCAGCAGCAGACTTTTATTTTAATTAAACACAACATATAAAATATTCATTTAAAAAACAAACATCATTGTTTTAAAGAGATTATACTAAATTAAATTATAGTGCTTTTGTCATAAAGTTCTCGCACAAAAGAACAATTTTGAATTCTGAGTGGACCCAGGGAGCAGAAATGTCCATCTAAAACCTATAGAAGGAAGATGGTAGCTGCCCTATGAATAAATAAACTACTTATATTTCCTGATAATGTAAGTGCTTATATGAACTCATTCCAATTCCCAAAGACTACTCATTTCAGCTGTGGTTGTAATTAAGAAACTACATCACATGGCAGCAAGGAAGATGCTGCAAGTCCCACTTTATGCAGCAGAACTCCAAAGTGTTTTACTTCACAGTGACATAATTTATAGTCTCATTTCATTAGACTAATGCTGGATAACTTTGATTGAGCCATCTTTGACAGCCCATTCCCAAAAGTACTTTAGTTTTTGAAACCCACCCTTCTGAGTGCAGATTGACCACGATCCCGGACTATACAATCACAATACATATCGACTAAAACCTCATTTGATAAAAATGCTACTTCTAGTTTAGTAACACAAATCCAGCTTCTGGATTTAGCATGGAATCCAAACACGTTTCTTCTGACACGAGCCTCAAAGACGGTATAAATTACAGAAACCAATGTTTTAAATTGTCAGTAAAGAGGAATTTTAGGAATTGAGAAGAAATTAGCCAGAAACATTTGAATACTGATTTGTGCTATAGAAGCAGCAGCCCATGACCACGGCCTGGGAGGCAGCAGCCACCTACAAAACATTTCCTGTGTGGCCAGCATGGAAAAATATGTCACTCAGTTGTAAATCTAGCAGAGTAGTAATACAAAATCACAGGAAAAATTAAAGTCTTGAGATGTGCCTATGTCTTGGGTCACCGAAAAACAAAATCTGCCTCAAACATGCATTCTACTAGCAATTTTCCAGAAAAGAAGTCCTCAATCAGCCCCAGATTCAAGATGATGAAGAAAAGATGCAATAAAATCCCTGTCCTATCTGGACAAGACAACTTGGCCCCTCATGAAGTTCTGGAGTCTTCCACCTTCAGTGCAAGAGATGTGAACTATTTATTTTTTGGTGGTAAAAGACAGGAAACATGGACTGAACGGGGAGCATGTTCTCAATGGGCATCTTCAGAGACTTTCTTCAGGCCATTCTTCTCTGGGATTTGCCACGTTTCAAGCCTTAAACCCTTCTTTTGCACAAGAAGATGATGAAAAATATAGGTTTAAGGCTTGAAATACATCATTTTTCACAAGAAAAAGGTGAATGAGAAAATGCACAAAAGCCTGACCATCATCTTTAGTCTAAGTCTGGTAGCTGGTAACAGTTGCACTCATTTCACACAGCCATATGCACAAAAAGAGCATAAAACATCCTTTCCTTCATAAGCTCATCTACAGCATGAGTCAGCTCAGCTCGTTTTTTTCAATTTATAATTTCTAAAGTTTTAATAACTGTTTTTAATAGGCAAGTTTATAGTTTTTCATTGAAAAAAAAGTTTCATTTCAGATTTCCTCCTATTTTCAGCAAATGAACTTTTTATTATGAGAAGCAGAATAGACAATAGCTGTTTGGCAACAGGCTTGATGATTTAGCTCATATATACTTTTCCTAATCTCTTAATTTCTCAAGGCATATACTTTCATTCCAAATTGCTGTTAGTACCTTTACTGATTCAGTACACACAGATATGGTGCAAAAGACATTTTAGCAGGTTTCAGGTTTTCACAGAGTCACAGGATCCCAGAATGTCAGGGGTTGAAAGGGACCCGGAAAGCTCATCCAGTGCAATCCCCCCATGGAGCAGGAACACCCAGATGAGGTTACACAGGAAGGTGTCCAGGCGGGTTGGAATGTCTGCACAGAAGGAGACTCCACAACCCCCTGGGCAGCCTGGGCCAGGCTCTGCCACCCTCACCAGGAAGAAGTTCCTTCTCGTATTTAAGTGGAACATCCTGTGTTGCAGTTTGCACCCATTAACCCTTGTCCTACCGTTTGTTGTCACCGAGAAGAGCCTGGCTCCATCCTCCTGACACTCACCCTTTAGATATCTGTAAACATTAATGAGGTTACCCCTCAGTCTCCTCTTGTCCAGCTCCAGAGCCCCAGCTCCCTCAGCCTTTCCTCACACGGGAGATGCTCCACTCCCTTCAGCATCTTGGTGGCTGCGCTGGACTCTCTGCAGCAGTTCCCTGTCCTGCTGGAACTGAGGGGCCACAACTGGACACAAGATTCCAGGTGTGGTCTCCCCAGGGCAGAGCAGAGGGGCAGGAGAACCTCTCTGACCTACTGACCACCCCCTTCTAACCCACCCCAGGTACCATTGGCCTTCCTGGCCACAAGGGCCCAGTGCTGGCTCATGGTCACCCTGCTGCCCCAGGACCCCCAGGTCCCCTTCCCCTACACTACACTGGTCATTCCCCAGCTTATACTAGAACCTGGGGTTGTTCCTGCTCAGATACAAGACTCTACACTTGCCCTTGTTATATTTCATTAATTTTTTTCCCCACCCAGCTCTCCAGCCTGTCCAGGTCTCTGATGGCAGCACAGCTTCCAGTGTCACCCACTCCTCCCAACTTGGTGTTATCAGCAAACATTGAAGCATTCCTGCGTTATATGGTCAGTTACAAAAGACAAGCCACATTGGGAATATTTCTATTCTTAGTTGATTTACACTAAAATAAACAGAAGACAATTTGTATAAATGAATTGCAGTAATAAACAACTGGCACTAATCAGTCCAACTTCTGTACAGGGTAGGGAGAAGGGATTAATTGCATTTCCAGATTGAGAAAGAATCTAAGAAGTAGGATTCTTGCTGCTATCCTATACTTAAACTTACCAAGAAGCAACTTCAACCCTGGCACAAATGTTTTGAACTCCTCAGAGAGATCTGAGTAAGCTGGATAAGTAGTGAACTAATTTGGTCCCTGCTTCCTGTAAGGCTGAGTGATCAGACTTGATGTTTTAATAAGAGAGTCATTAATTTTTATAAAAAATGTAAAATGTAAAACTACTAAATTAGACTGCTATCCAATATATCAACAAACTGGTTCAGTAATTTTCCTTCATATGGATTCCCAGCGCAGGCTGTTTCCTGAACAGTATTTTCTTCTAATGAAAGCTGTTCAGATTTTGAGACAACAGAGCTATAAAAGTTATCAATTCAGGCCCTTCCAGGGTCTGTGAGCTGCACAATCACCAGATGGATCCTCTTTGCTTACCCTAAAACCTGAACAAGACTTCTCTAAAAGAAACAGCGAGCTGTGCCGGCTCTGACAAGATGGAGGAACATCAATTCTCTTGGCACTTCAGCGGCCTACAACCAAATCTGTTCTTTTGCTCTCCTCCCTTTCAACACATCCAAAGCTGGTGCCCGTGGAGAGGAATGATGACGGATGGGGAATTCAAAGGGCAGGAGATCTCTTCTTCTCAAACGTCCATCAGCAAGGCAACATTAGACTCGTATTTGGCTGAGAAACACAGAATTTCAGGCCCGGTGGCTCCAAAGAGGGACTAATGCACCCCAATGCAAACCGTCTCAGTCCAGACACCTTATACTTCTGGACATTTTTTTCATCTCACGGAGCTTTAGAGAGTCACCATCTTCTCTATTAAAAGTCTGAACAAAAGTTGGGCTTCTTAAAGCAAGGATTTGTGTTGGCTTTGGAGGATGTTTTACACCATCAAAGTCTTCCTGCTCTCCTAAGCAAAGACAATCTCCCCAGTCTCTCATTCTCAGATGTCTCGCCTTTTCCACGCTAACCAGCCAAGTCTGTTTCTTGACTGGGTATCATATTATTCACAAGCCATAAATATTTGCATCATGTGAAAGAAGCAGCTCACCAAAGCTATTTAATTACAGAGTAAAGTGAGAGGATTAGTATCGATATTGCCCAATGTAGTTCAGAGCCCAGCCTATGGCCACCATCACCTCAATTCACACCTTCGGTGAAGCAAGAGTTGGACCAGTTTACGATCGCTTATTGTCCCCACTGCGGAGTTTGATGTGTCCTCTGTTGTTTGCCAAATTACAATGTGCACTGAAGCTGCCGTGAGATGTATGCAAGAACCGGACCCCGCGCTGCTCAACGAGGCCCAGCACAAGCCCAGCTCAGAGCAGCTCTGAGCGTACACATACCACGAATAATTTCTCTGTATTTTTCCAACACAAAAGGTGATGTTATGCCCCATTATAGACAAGGCACACGATGCCAGTCTTGACATTAAGAAAATGGAGCAAGGCGTTAGCAGAAAGACTGTAGGGCAGCTGTGCCCATGGTAAATGCCGATACAAGCCAGGGTGATGTTAACACCTTTACTAAAGGAGTGTGGCAGAAACAGGTACACAGAACCCTCAGTCTTCCCTATGTAGTCCAGCAGTATTGTGCTTACGCTGAGAGAATCAAATTGGAATAAATTACTCCTTTTTTGTAGCAAACGTTATTTATCTTGAGTGGCTGTGAACTATGTTTTTGCCAATCTGTATGAATTGTTATTCTAAATAACAACTAAATTAACTTTGGTATTTCGATTAACACGGCAAGAGCCTTGAGCTGTTTATTTTATAATCATTCAAATAACGTTTTTACTCAATAGCTTCATCATAACATTTTCATAAGCTAAAACTTGCATGGCATTTAGCAAATTGAGAATAGCTACCAACATACAACCAGTAGCTAGAAATGCAATTTTACCCCATGTTACAGATGGAAATGCAAGCAGTATGTTGAAAAACTTCTGAACAGCCGCATAGAAAGTTATTAGCGAAATGTATATAACAATTATTTCTGTAAAAGTTAAGGGTATATTTAACAGGGAGTATATAAAGCATCTACATGGAATTAAGCATGTTTGTAATTACTGTGATGACTCAAGGAATGTTTCAGCAGGTGTGGAAGCGAAGTCACACCTACTAAATAGGAATGGGAATATGAAATTGCCTTTCTAGTATCATACTAGTTAGGCAAACAGCATTTAGAAAAATACATACTAGAAGTTTCTGCCAAGTTAAATACTTTCTGACAGATTAACTATTATTAAAAATGCTGAAGGAAATCCCCACGCACCCTTATTTTTCCCAAATGTGTACGATAATGCGTCAAACATACTGTACAATCCTAATAAATGGTTACGTACCTTCTGTTACAAACACATAAAGACACGGCACCTACAACAGGATGGATCGGGGTGTAGGAGTCCAGGTATATGTCTCACGATGGTTCCTCTCTGCCGTTAAGAGCGATGAAAACCCCTTGCGGGGTTCAGCTGGGGTCCCTGTAGCCACTAATTCCCAACATCATAGATGCAGGATCAAGAAGCATCACTGATATTTTTCAGCTGGACCAAAGTCCAGCTCAGCAACATTTTCCAAAGTGAAAAAAATTTACTTCCATCAATTCTAAATATATGTGGAGCTAAAGATAGTAAAGCTCAACTTGAAAAATCACGGCTAAAGCGAACATACACTCAGGCTCAGTCTGTGCACCAGCTGTGGAGAAAAATGTGCTGAAAAGTAGAACATTTTGTCTCTTTTCATTTATCAAACATTCAGTTGCAAACACACAGTCATCTGTTTAAGAAGAGCTGAGGATCTGTTAAAATTATTCATTTGATGGTTTTGTGAATTTCAATCACAATTTTCTCTGGAATTTAAGTTCTCAGGTAACTTTTTATGGATAATGCTTTCAATCAAGAAAAACTTTGGTTACTGGAGGTATTTTTTTAAATGTACTTATACACTTTAGCAACATTTTTTCATTTATTTGTACAAATAAGGAATTCATTAATATTAGCAATGTTATTTTGCTGGACAGTTGTAAAACACATATCTGTATCACGCCTGAAGATCGCTGAATCAGCCTAACTACTAGTATAAATTCAAATATTACTTTATTTCTTTTTCCTATACGTTATCATAGGTAGTTTGGATTGCTAAGGTGTTGTCAACTTTGACAATTCCATCCCCCACAAGGAAGGATTTACATGTTTATACAATTTACTAAGTCCCTAAATGAATTGGCATTATCAGGAATAAGGCAAGACAGGGCCCAGGTAGACTCCAGGTGAAAGGTTTTAAGCAGGACTTTATCCTTTATTTCCTTTTCACATCTATGAGAATAACAAAGGGTGGTCCAAGGGTGCATCAAACTGGTGATTCCATGTAAGCCACATAAAATGTTCACTGTCTAGAACACGTTGGCTGTATCAGAACTAATTCTGTATAGTCTCTTTAAGATCAAGAGAAAGAAATGTTTAGTTCTCCTTAAAGACTCCTGTTCTCTTGCTGGCTGTGTCCTGTTTGAGCCCCAATCCTCCTCCTCCTCACGATCACTCTTTTTCTTCTTTCTTCCTTGCACATTCCCTTATTCCCTTCACATCTTGCTCTCCTTTTCCCTCATGGTACAAACACGTATTTAGCCCCTGTCATACTAAAAATGCCCAATGTTACCCACACTCCTCCCAGTGCCCTTTCGCCCTTTTTCTCCTTTTTTTTCCCTCTTTTATTTCCTACTTTTTTCTCCTTTCTTATGAGGTCTCTTTAGCTTCTTTGCCAACTCTTCCCAGTGTCCATCCCCCTAACTCTTTTCCAGTCCATCCCAACTCCACTTCCAACCTCTAGGACTTCTTCAGCTCCCCTAAAGAACCACCTTCCAAGGACCCAAACATTGCAAATCTCCCTTCCTTCTTCAACTCAAAAAAACAATATGACTTCAATATTTCTAAACATCAATTGCCTCATTTCCCTGCCAGTTTGGTTGGTTGGTTGGTTCGTTGGTTGGTTGGTTAGTTGGTTGGTTGGCTGATTGGTTGGCTGGCTGGCTGGCTGGCTGGCTGGCTGGTTGGTTGGTTGGTTGGTTGGCTGGTTGGTTGGTTGGTTGGTTGGTTGGTTGGCTGATTGGTTGGCTGGCTGGCTGGCTGGCTGGCTGGCTGGTTGGTTGGTTGGTTGGTTGGTTGGTTGGTTGGTTGGCTGGTTGGTTGGTTGGTTGGTTGGTTGGTTGGTTGGTTGGTTGGTTGGCTGGCTGGTTGGTTGGTTGGTTGGTTGGTTGGTTGGTTGGCTGGTTGGTTGGCTGGTTGGTTGGTTGGTTGGTTGGTTGACTTTTTTCTGACCTAAGCTTCCAAGGCTCCATCTCCTTTCTTCTACTCTCCACACTCTGTAGGGAGGATGGGCCTCCAAGACGACCCTATATCGCATTTTCCATAAGCAGCTCTGACGTATCTTTACATTTGAGGACACCAACCCACTCAACTACCTCCTCATCCTCACTCAGATTCTTCTGAAAGACTCACAGTGTTCCTGGCGACAGGAAAAGGGTTCATCAAAGTGCTGGCACTGAATTGCTCTGCGAGGGAACCTCCTACACCCAGGGATAAAAATAAACAACAACAGGCAGAAATATTGCTAAGGAACCATATGCTTCAGATTTTTGGCTATCACCAAAAGAATGGGAATTGTTGGTACTCTGGGTCCTGGAGAATCAAACCACACATAAAGTAAGAATAATAACAATAAATCATTCAGATAAGTTTTGAAGTACAGACAATCTGATGAAGTACATTGGCTCTATTTTTTAATTCTTAGCAAACTCTTTTAGATTGTTAAAGTGCCTGTTATGTTATTTTTCCTCCCAACTCAAAGCCTCAGACAGCTGGAGGTGTTTAAAGAACAAAGTAATGTGCATTTTTTCCACAATATGTAGAATTCTTATTCTCATATTAGTTTTTATTCTTAGAAGCTTGAGCTGAAATTTGAGTTCCACTGCAATGCTCCCACTAATTGACTTGAATAATTCAAATTTTACCACTCTCAAGGGCACAACTGGAGCCAGACTGTTATAAGCCATTTTGTTACTCTGGAGCCAACCAAGTAAGTCTGCTTTATGCTGTAGAGCACACTGAGCTTAAGTTACATTATTTTGTTTGTTTTGAATTTAGACAAGTGAAAGAAATCACCGTGGATTGGCTTGTCAAAGGAGCCTACCAATACACACAGAACAAGCCAGATTTTACTTTAAAAGCAGCAGGAATGCATCAAAATCGCAGCGTAACCCTGAAAATTGTACTTTGCCGAACACAATTAGAAAAGGTCTAAACTGTGGGATCTCTCTATTTTTGGCTCGAGAGAGAAATTCTGAAGCTGCTGCTGATTTGAAATGGGTCCTGAAGAGAAAGAAGGAAATTAGAATTTTTTTTAACTTACAAAATTGTCTTGCCTGTGTAATAACACTGAGCACGACTGTCACTCCGAAGACATATTAGCTCATTTAGGTAATTAGTGTGAGCAGCATGTTTCCCTGCTTATTCCATTCAATTATAGGGTGCTCACTTTGTCATTACTGGAGTATCTTAATGTGACTTGTAATTAGTGTAATTACAATCCAATGTTAATTATATCTGCCACTTAGACATAATTTTATATAGTAATGGTCTTATTCTCAATAACCTTATTATGTTGTTTATTCAAACAGGAATTTAGCCTTCTTTCATGCGTCAAATATGGAGATTACAAAAAGTACTGCCTGTCATTTTTGGTAGTTATGACTAGGGGATCTTTGCATTGCAAAATCATATTTGGGGCAATCAATGAATGGAGAAAACTGAATTATAGAGACTGATTACTAGAGACATGCTGAACTAACAAAAATAATTTGCACGGGAGGTGCATTAAGGCATTACTCTGGTCAGCGTCCGTAAGTTAACCAGAGAACAAGATACATATAAAGTATATATATATACACACATTGAAGCATATATATAAGAGCAGTGCGTATACTTCTAGTGGTGGCATTACTGTTTCTCTTATTAGCAGGGTAATAAAATAGCAAGACTAGATGTGCCAAATAATGTGCTGGGAAAAGCTTCTTGGTGACAATGCCACCTCTTAGCACAGGGCTTGTGTATCTGATACGGGGGTTTATTTTTTCACAGGCTTCCTTTCTGCAATTAACAGCATTTTTGGGGGGTACAGCCACACCATGGGTTTAGTTCAGGGGTTTGGCACAGTCTTCCCTGCTTATTGAGCTTTGTAGGGTTGGACTTCTTCTGGATGAAGCAAAAATGAAAGATATGGTTTAGGAGAACCCAGACCACAATGAGTCAGAAGAAAAAGCCACCAAAGGCGGCCAGTGGGTTCTCAGCACCATCTTGCTCTACAGATCTTCTTCCAATGGGCCCCCACCACTTGCTGCTACAGCCCTAAGCTCATCAAAGACAGAGTTGTCCTGCAAAGCTACGTTTTGTTGGAATTAGCCCCCAACTGGAATAAAGTCTTTCTGGAAATCAATAGTGCTCCAGACACAAATCACACCCCACCCCATGTTTTCTTACATGCTATCTCTATCATGCACAGTTACATATAGTTATATCAAAAAGCCCTAAAACAGCCAGTCAAAACAATGCACATATTCCTCCCTCCACAGAGGCCCTAAAGGACAAGTAACACATGACAAATATTAGTCACGTTATTTAATGCACTATGTTGAAGAACGGCATAAGAACCGGAGGAGAGGAGAAGGGAATTTGGCAGCTCTCTGGGAGATGGAAACCGAGATCCCCACTAATCCATGCACTTTTACCAAGAGTCTGAAAAGGGTTTCGAGCTTTGAGCTCGCTCTTTGGAGCCTAATGAATCATTCGGATTTCCATGGCTCAGGGTGATGTCCCGAGACAGCTGGCAGCTCGCTTTGAGCTTCGGAAAAAGCAAGAAGTTTCAAAATGAAAGCAGAGAGTCAATGACAAATGGAAGTAAATCAGGGGCGTGTACACCAAAGGACGATACCAAAGGACTATGTTATCGCTAACCCAGCTGGATAACCAGGGAACATTCTCCAGTACTGAGGAGAGGCTTAAGGAGCAAAATCCGATGTTGAGAGCTAAACCCTGTCCTTTGCTCTCTGCTGTTCTCCACGCCGCACATCTCTACCCGTTACCAGACACACAGGGGAAATTCAAAGGTTTGTTCTGGTTTGTCTTCCCAGCTATCGCATTTTGGAAAACACGTGTGCACAGGCACATCCCAGATGAGCTAATGGAAGCAAATGCTGCTTTGGCATTAGGTCCCTTTGAACAGCACCAAAGCTCTCTTGGTTTTCCCAGGATCCTGCATAATTTCTGAACTGTTTTATCAGTCTGACACGCAAGACATCCCCTTGGCCTCCTTACATTTCTTCCACATAAAACAGAATTATTTTCACTGCTAAATCTGTTGCATTAGGTGGACAGGAAATCTGCTTAGATCTGCTTCAAAACTGTCAGACATCCCAGTATCACCCTACCGAAAAATCAAATTTAATACATTTATTGACATTTTTAAAATGTGCCAAAGGAAAAACAAAAATACTGTTTAAGTTGTTGTTTAAGTGGTTGCACGGAGCACATTTACACTATCACAATTCTGTAATCTTCAGGTTATTTTGACAACGGAGTTCCTACTATCTGTGACCAGGAACATCATATATGAAACTATTTCAAATACAAGACACTAAGTGCACGACATTGCTTACGTAAATACATTAGTATTATGAAATCCAGTATATCACTTGGTTGTACTATGATCTATCCTTCATGCAATATAAATGTCATTGGTACTTCTGCATAAATAGTGGCTTCTGACTGGATGACAATTAAATCGCATTTCCACTAATAATGCTCAAACACCTCAAAGTTCATCTCCTAATATTGGGTAGTGAATTTGCAGTTCTCCAAGTGATTGAAGTCCATCAGTCTTCAGTCCCGCGCACTGTAACGCCACACAAGGACTGCTGTAATCCCCCCAAAAAGAGCATTTCATTGCTTAAATACACTCAGTAGGGGCATCTCTGTCATGTGCATTCAAACCACAGCTGCTCATTAACTATGAACCAGCTGCCACCCTAAGTTCTTCCACTTTCTTCGGTATCTGGAAGGACACAGCAGAAAGAGCAGGTCTGTGGTGTGAGAAACATCTCGTCTCTTACAACCTCATTGTCCCATTGAAACAGCACGAAGTTATGTGTGATGAGAGATTACCTCCCTAAATTTTAGTATTTTTCATAAATGAAGCATTGTTACCGGCCACTAATACATAAACTATGCTTGAAAATTAATTCAAGATGAAGTACAAGTGTGATGGGAGCGGCTGAGGGACCTGGGGGGTTCAGCTGGAGAACAGGAGCTGAGGGGAGACCTTCTGATCTCTGAACTGCCTGAAAGGAGCTTGGAGCCAGGGGGGTCGGGCTCTGCTCCCCAGGAACAAGCGCCAGGAGCAGAGGAAACGGCCTCAAGTTGCCCAGGGGAGGTTGAGGTTGGATCTGGGGAACAATTTCTTCCCCAAAGGGCTGTGGGGCATTGGAACAGGCTGCCCAGGGCAGTGCTGGAGTCACCATCCCTGGAGGGGTTTGAAAGATGAGGAGATGAGGTTCTCAGGGACATGGTTAGTGCCAGGGTTGGCTTAACGGTTGGAATTTACGAGTCTTTTCCAACCAAAATGGTTCTATGACTGGAAACAGTGAAGTCTGTACAAGCTCTTCATACATGTTCTTGAGTATGCAACAGACTGGGAGCTGGTTACACCTCCAGGAATCATTTCCCACCTGGATTTGTTTGTTTTCCTTGGAGAGGTCAGGAGTGACCACATAAGGGCCCATTCCATATGTTACATTGCCTGGTCATGAGGGATCTCCAGGTGACCTCCAGGATGGGTTCTGTCTCCCACACAGCCCCCCAAACAGGAGGGTTTGCCCACCCTGGAGTCACAGGAGTCAGCCTGGAGGAGAAGGCCAAAGATGATGGGGTTCATTCACCTCTTCCAAGGAGGATAAAGGCCCACCATGGTGCTTCCCAGAAGGGTTTCCTCAGATACTGTCCCGAGACTTCCAGGAGAGAATTTTTCAGTCTCTGTAGGGAATTTATTCCTGTACTTAAACACCTTAATATTAGTACCTGTTGCCTGATTTTCTAACCACCTCTTCCCTGCTGTGATTTTTTGAGATAATTTCTTCCATCACAAGGGGCATGTGGAACAGATTGCTACTTTTCTTCTCAAAGCAGCCTTTTCCACATTTGAGGACGGTATTACTGCCACTGAGCATCCTGAAGCTAAAGGAGAAAACAGTGCAAGGACCAGATCTGGGAAATAAGCTCAGCCTCTTTGTATTTAGGCTCTTCCCATTCATTCAGCCTGTCAGTCTGCGTCTAAGCACCAAATTCCTGTCTTCTCGTCCAGCTTCACAGTAACCGTAATGTCAAGTCCAAAACAACTGATGGATTGTGCCAATTACTGTATTGCAGACATACAAGTCACACTAATGTGCAGCAAATACAGCACTCCCTTAATTACAGTTACAGACATGTACATTTGTTTTTCTTAGTAATTAAAATGTTCTATTGTACTTAATACTGTTATCTGTATTCTTTGGTTTAGTGCAATTTAATTTGCTTTCTTAAGAAAGCTGGGTATAATTTAAAATGAAAAATATATCTCTTTTACTAATATTCTTTTTCTAATGCTATTACTTTCCATGACTGCAGATCTAGAACACAGTAACCTCTCCTGAGTTTGTCCACAAAGTTTCTAGAAGGTAATGCTGTTCTAAAGCCCAAGAAAACACTAATTTGCGATCAGTTCAGGAAAAATTTCCTGGTTGCTAAAGCTCTGATTGTGACAAATGAGGTACCTGAAGGATCTGCGAGGCAAAGGCGCTTCCACAAGGAAAGCAGAGGTTGCACTATTCATAGCTGGTGTGCTGTAATTAATTCAAGAACAGCTGAAGAAACTTCCCTTAAGCCCTATAAGTGAAAAGAATCCTACAAAAGGGGAAACATTTTAGCATGTTCCACAGTTGAGAACTAAATATCCCAGTTGTGATGGCAGCAGCTCAATCCCACACCCAGCTGCACAGGGAACCCTTCTTCAGCAGTATTTCTTTGATGCAGCTCACAACCACACACGGGAAGGTCTGCAAATATAAATCTGACCTGTCAGTAACGTTATTATTTGACTTGTCACAGCGTAGAAAGAATTTCTTGCCTGTGGGGAATTCTATCCATTCTCTGCTGACTGTCCCCTCTGTGGCCACAGCCCATCTTGAACCAGCTCACCCAGAATGATCAAGGATGGAAAAAGTTACAGGGAAGCCACGTATTTCAGCGCACGTTCCGGGGTGAGATACTGCAGGCTGTGGTGCTGGCCACCACACACCCTACGCAAAGCAGGAAGATATCCAGACCAAGCGCTTCAACCGCAGCTCGGCTGAGTTGCATTTCTCGAAAATAAAGAGATTTTTTGTAAAGAGCAGGACTCTTATAGACTCTCTCAGAACGTCCTCGCTCGTGTTCGCTGTACAGGGAACAACTCATTTCGAAACGCGCTCTCCCCGGTGGTTTGCCAGCAGCAGATTTTCTCCATCTCCCGGAGTCACAGGAACCGGGATATTGTGAAAGCGCTCACAAGAGATGACCTGTTTTAATCTCAGCTGTCATTTCCAATACTGTTTAAGTTTATGCAGACTCTCTCTAGGAAGGATGGAGCAATATTTAAACATTAGCCGCTCCCTTCCTGTCAATTCATATACTGGTTTTATTTCTTATCTGAAGCTGGAGTATCTCAAACTGAATCGGAGATCCTGTTTTCCCTGTATGACTCATGAGTAGAGCATAGAAATAATATGGCCAATATTCATTTAAAGGGGGTTACAGTCCAGGCCTGATTCACACTTCCAAGTTTTTCTCAGTTCAAGAGCTGGAATTTCCCCAGCCCACCTTTCATGCACAGGCTTGATTTTCTCAAACTATGTAAATATTCTTCCAAACCAGATTTTTGCTTAATATGAAATGCAATGCTACTCAGACCTAAATACCGATACCAATATTATCTCATAGTGAAGAGATTCAGACATGATGTCAGAACCCAGCTATCTTGTGGGATTACCAACTCACAGGCAGGGAAGGAGTCACCTCAGGCATTCAAAGAGCAGCAGCAAGTTCTGGAGAAGTTTCTCTTGGCCCCTGGCTGTGAGTTGAGACCCTTGCTGCACCATTTCCCCCTCCACCAGCTGTGCTTGTATTGCCCTGGGTACACGGATCCTGCCCCGGTCTGCAGGTTTTTCTCAGATTCAAGGAAACCCAAATATTGCAAAATAACAATAAAGGTCACAAAGCCTCATGGTATAAAAATAGAAAGCTGAGGGAGGAAGGTGATGCCGTTAATTCAGAATAAACCCTCTTCCTCCCACAGAAGGTCTTTCAAAGACCACACAGTTAATAAATTAAGTCTGTGTTTGCAACGAGGTTAAATCAAGCAAGTCGGGGTCGCTACTATTCACACTATTTTAATGACAGAAATGTAAACTTCCAAATGGAAAATTTGCAAATGGCGTTAGGATACGTAACTCCCATGAGTGAACAGGTTCAGGTACCCAACAACCTTTGAAAGTTTCTTGCAACATCCCTTTCCAGCCACACACAGGGAAAGAGAATTTACTCCATTAGCAAATCCTTTGCTCTTAATGCCGAGAAGCCAGTTTTCATACAGTTGTCGTAGTTGCTCAGGGTTAACAGGCCTCAATAATTTAAAAACACAAAAGAAGGACAACGATGTCCCGCATATATGAAAGGTGTTAAACCAGTATAATGTGAAGAACCTAAAGCACTGTTCTTTAATGCCAACAGTCACATGCATGATGTGTCAACCAGCCCAGCGGGGCCTCATGTATCATTAAAACCCAACCATATCCGCAGGGTCTGCAGCCCAAAACGCACCACCTACATTAACAGCATGAACGCCTCGTGTTACAGACACACAGCTCACAAGGACAGACCCTTTCCCAAAACGCCATGAGCGATTTTCTCTTTCAGTTTCATTTTCATACCGAGATTTTCCTCGCCTCGTGTGCTTAAGCTCCAAGCGACTCATCTACATTTCCACACCACAGCGCTCCAACTTCAGAGAGCACAAGGAGGCAAACACTATCACAGGCAAGGAAGAAAGCAGCGCTCTGAATTTCAATCAGATTAATGAATTAATTAAGCCCTCCAGCAAACACAACCTGGGCTGCAGGTTGTCCTGAGCCTCACCACTTCCCAGCCACCGCCACCCCATGGAACAGCCCCTCCTCTGACCCGAGAAGCCCTGAACCCATCTGTGCAGCTGGTGAATTTGCCCCACTTGCTATTTTAAAACCTAAACAAGAAAGGCACAGACACAGAATTAATTTCCTCTTTTTTTCCTGGCAAACAAAACACTGCCAGGATACTACATTGCTTAACCCAGGGTTTAACTCAGCCAGCTGACACATACTAAAATTACAACCTGGATTTTACCATGTGCCAGTTAACCTCTGTTAAAAATTCCCCTGGTTTCCCTTGTGGCGGCAGGGACACGTGTTTTCCCCCAATGTGCAGTCACGGTATAAAAGTAAGAGCCTGTCCACCTGAACCACCCGCCTGAATCCCTCTCTCTGTCCTAAGAGGAAGGGATAATACAATTAATATATATACAGTTATATATAATTAATACTATAACAAAGCTTTTCCAACAACAGTGAGATATCCGAGCTCTCTGTCAGGCCACATAATATACTTCGTAAAGCATTTTGCAATATGTACAATTTCAACTTTCCAGCAGAGACCAAAACAAATTAGCAGCTTCTATTCCTCTGTGCTTTGATAATAATTTGTTTCCAGTTCTGTGTCGGTGATCAGGGTTGGTGTAATGAGGGGCAGGAAATAGTAACATCCTAATTAAACTGGGGTGTGTAGGAAGTAAACCATAAATCAGCTAGTTAGCTGGAGCTCAGTGGGCAGCATTCCTCCCATGTGCTGAAAATAAATGAATTTTAAAAAAATAGTAATAAATTAAAGGCCATAGCAGAAACAGAAAGACAATTGCTTTGACCTGGATCATATTTGTGCAAGTTCTTTTGCAATTTCTTTCCCAAGACTGTATGCTGTTCCTGAGTACATACACGTTCCTAGATGGACAGAGAACAGTGTATTCACCCCCAAAGTTAAACATGTACTTTCTTCCTTGAGGGACCAAAAAGACGATGCAAAAGTTGCATGGTCCTTTATGAAATTAAGCTACTTTAAATGTACAATAACTCACGTATATTTATGGATCAAGAAACAACCAGTCTCAGCAGCAATACAGGAGATGCAAAACTACAACCCATAGCAGCATCAGCAAAACAATGGTTTTTACTAAGTTCACCTGCAGCACTTATAGAGGAACATACTTACTAGATAAATTATGGCTCACCTGCACAAGGAAGTCTCTGTACTCTCCTATGGTTACATATAGAGAGCCCCCAGAGTAGAAGCAGCAGATGCTTATGGAAGGACTTTTTCTGCTGGCTTAGTAACATCAGCTTTTAGGAAGAGAAGTGAAGCAGACAAGAGCTCCATGGTTGGGGCAGCTGCGTTCACATCACGGACTTTTGCACAGAAATATCATCTAGATACATGAATCCTTCGCAGTTGGAGCAAACACCTCTGCTAGCAACACGGTGCAATGAGGCCGCGTTCCAGTCGTTTCACACCATGAGGGAAAACTGCCCGTGTCCATCAACGGGAGGGAGAGGCACAAATTTGAAGTGCTGAGGTGTTTCAGGAGAATCAGTCCCATATATTTTGGGATTGCAGTCTGCATAGCTGAGGAAAATCTCAAGGTTATTTTCATGCAAGCCCCAGATCCAGAACTGTAAATGTGTTCATGAAACACTTCTGGCAAACACAAGTGCACCTCCAGGATGAGGAATTCATCATTGCCACATTCAGGCCTCTGGTTTTATTGAGATATAAACTTGCTTAGGTGGATTACATCAAAAATTGTGCTGAAATTACTGTCAATAGTATCAGTAGGAATAACGTCAAATATCAATAGTAAAGATCATATATCACAGTCATTCAAGAAAAAAAGTCTAAAACCAAATTGAAAATATTATCTCCTGCCTCCACAGAGATATTTTTTGGGGACCTGCAGAACATCAAGGGTTTTTCCAGGTCAATAACCCCATTTGACTCCGAGACCTACACATGAGGACTGCTGTGCCCAACCATTTCACAGCTGCTCTTCAGAAGACTCCAGAATCTCTACATGACAGAGGTTGGGCATGATATCCTAAAATATCCCCTGCTGTGCTGCATTAACATTAAATCTCCAGCAAAGTGTTTGTCCTGATCTATCAGGGAGCCAGTCTGAACTTAGACTTCATCCATCATTTCTCTGATATTAAGATCTATTTATTCCAAAAGTGATTTTGTAGCTTTGAGTATTACATGGTATTTCTTCCAAATAAATAGCATATCTGGTGCTAATAAATCCCATGGGCTGCAGTCATTGGCCTTGGCACAGCAGGTCTAATATCTGATGTAAATAATACATACAAGATGTTCTCTTAAATCAAGTGTTAGACCATGATATTAAGACTCCTGCCTGAGGGCTCTAAACCCCTATGTAATATTCATTACAATTACTTCATTAAGCCTGCTTCTTCAGTACCCTTACACCTAAGCAACCTCACTGGAGGGACTTGAAGGAATCACATAATAACACTAAGGTAAGTCATGGTAGGACTGGGAACTCTGTTTCTGAACTATCCCCATAAATACCCTTCAGAACCAGCTGAAGACAGACCCCAGTCCCAAAGCACTGGAAACTCTGGGTTTCAGGAAGACCTTATTTTGGCCTTTCTGCACTTAAAAGGGGATGATAAGAAAGATGGGGACAGACTTTTCAGCACGGCTTGTTGTGACAGGACAAGGGGTGATGGTTTTAAACTAAAGGAAAGAGATTCAGGCTGGACATGAGGAAGAAATTGTTGGCCCTGAGGGTGGTGAGAGCCTGGCCCAGGTTGGCCAGAGAGGTGGTAGATGAACCATCCCTGGAGACATCCCAGGCCAGGCTGGACGGGGCCCTGAGCAACCTGAGCTGCTGAAGATGTCCCTGCTCGTGGCTGCTCACAAGTGTCTCTTTTATTACATTTGTGGTTTACAACATTCACAGAAAGAGCGTAACTATAAAAGACGAGAGGAGTGTCCATTATCGTGGCCTGTGTCACTCTGCCTGGGACACCGCTCATCCTAAACATCAGGACTAAACATATAACTCCTACAGGACTCTTAGCTTGGCCAGACCTGGGCTACATTGCCTGCATCAAAGCTAGGAGCAAATAAAGCAGAGTTTATTACTCTCTATATTATTGACAATGCATATTATCATTTCTTTTTACTGTTTTGTTCCAAAGAGTTGTATTTTTAAGCAAACATCTTGCTAAACATGTCTTAGATCCGTGGTGAAGCTGACACCATCTGTCAAAACATATCACTTTTAAGACAGTGAATCCAAAAGGATTAGATAAGCCATTATCTGCTGGGAAATTATGAAACTATCTGCTGTCCAGCAGGCTGTGGGGTTCCCAAAAGTGGGGCAGTCGTGCCTGGGCAGCAGAGTTCTAACCACCGGTGGTATCACGGGCAGCCACATTGCGAAATGGCACCTCTCCCAGGTGGTCTTGCCCTGAGCTTCTTGTTAACCCAACATGATGCAAGTTTGGTGTTCAGGTGGCTAAAAAAACCCCAAGAATGCTGTTTCATGAAGAGCCCTGTGTCCGTGACATTTTTTTCCCTGTCTGTGTCAGTTCAATCCCATGTCAGACAAGAGGGATCCTCCAGAGCTGTGGGGAACGTCCTGATGATCTGGCCAGGAGTTATTCACACCCTCCAGTCAGACACATAGAAAAACACAGCTCTCATCTTTTTATCCCAAATATTAAACCAGAGAGGAAAAACGTGCCGGTCACGAGAACTGGGACTACTACACCAATTCTTACATCCACAAACCACCTGAGAACATTGGCTGGCAGAAGACATTGCCAGTATTTCAAACACATTAAACAGTAGTGATGGATCTAAACAGCATTTAGCCTTCAGCTAAGTTGAAGATGTAAAGAGTGCCTTTCCATAAGAAATCAACAGAAGTACCTAACTAATCTGCTTAAACTCACCATAGGAGTCCTTACTTGCATTCATATCTAAAGGCCTTTTGAAAAAGCCCTTGTTCTGCCACGGCCCCAGCCAGGACTGGCACTCGTTGCCCTGCGCTTCATTTACAACAGTTAGAACCATTTCTCTGCAGTTGCACGCCAAAGGGCAAGATACAGGTGATGAACATGGGAGAAAATCACAATGTAATGTAGGATCTTATATACATTATCTAACTCTAATTTTATTTCTTTTCCATTTCAGTCTGCGCTTCTCTCTAATCTGGTTTCAGAAAAGCATCGCCCTGGCATGGGATGAAGTTAAAATAAGAAGCATCAATAGCCCGAGGGTTCAGTCTGAGACACAAAACACCAGCCTGAAAAGCCACAGAGATATTTGAGAAGCCACCAGGTGAAGCCTGAAGAAAAAAGACCTTCTCCTAACATGCATCAATCACCACCAAGAGGCCAGACCTTGTCTGGGGTGATCTGTTCAAGCACACCATAAGCGTTAACCAAAATACGTATTTTAATTCCCTTTCACCACCATGCTCTTCTCTTTTTAGGATCCTTGTGGCATTTCTTGGGTTATCACATACCTATCAGAGATACACCTCTTCAGGTCTGGCACACATTCAAGCATTGACCTTGAAAACTACTTATCAGTCTACAGACATAAAATACATGCATGCACATGTACAGAAATAAGTACAATTATGGCACTATTATGAGTTTTTTTGCAATATATTGCAAAGTCTTGTAAGCGTGTTATCAAATGATGTTTTAAAAAAGAGTTAAATACTCAACTCTGAAGCGAGCTGTGTCAAACTTATTGCTAACTATAACAAAGGACTACTGTGAAACATAAATTTCTGCAGAATATACTATAATTGTACTTTTTGAAAGCAATGTCAAATCACTGACATTGACTTGGTATTCTACAGTATGAGAAATGCAGAAAAGTTACAACATATATATGCCGTAAATTAGATCCTAATCCAAACTTGATGGTTTTCAGACAGACTATTTGGGTGCAGGTTTAGCCCTATGATTTTTCTACTCCTTTTTCAAGCTGTTGTCTTTTTCTCAGATTTTCATAATCAGATTTTTCAACAATCTTTACAATAAATTACATTACGGTTGCCACAAAATACAGTTAAAATAAAGTTAAAGAACTCAAGCCAAATTACAAACTTACCACGGATTTCTGAAGAGAAAAAGCAGAGTTTGGCAGAAGAAATGCAGAATGGAGTACTTTGGGCACATATGTATTACTTGCCAAGTATATTCCTGAAGGTAAACATCTGAAAAACAAAATTCACATAAGCTCAGAAGTGAGCAGTTATCCCATTTAGCATATATACTGAAGTTTTTAGAATTCACCTTGTCTATTGGATGTGTCACTCACAAGACACGATGCAAGGAACAACCTACACGTGTCTGCTTCAGTGAGCATTGACAGTCAACAGGAGCATCTCAACAGAGCGAAAGAATTGGTGCTGAGGGTCTCCAAGGTGCAAAACTGAGCACAGAAATGTGGACGGTCACACTCCAAACCCAAACTACAAAACTCATGTGAACTTCCCTTTGAAAGCAGAAGAAATCCTGGAAGGCTTCAGTCTGAGCAGACATTGGCACATAATGGATTTACATACACAAATCCCTCCATGTGCTAAAGGAAGATCTTCAAAGTGTCTAGTTAATCATCAGAAGATGTTTAATGTGTTCATTATCACCTACTTGGATGCTGCTTCGTAAAGATACAATATAAAGATTTCAGATGAAGATTGTACCTTCCAGATGGAAATGAAAACATAACAACATTTATGTGCAAATATAGGAGAGAAAACAAGAAAGAAAAGCATATTTTCCAGAGAAAACAAGTTCTTGTTCTCTTGAGGATCCTCCCTCCACTGCCAAAACTCTGACAACAAAAACCACATTGGAGATGGATGTAAGTGGGATTTGAAAAGGATGTTTTGGTGGCATTTTTCTTATTTTGCCATTCCTCATAAAGTCACTTAGTTTAATTAACACAGGCCAAACACAAACAGAAGTATGAAACTCAACCTATATTTCCCAAGCTTTCAGACATCCTGAGACTTCTCAAACTGCGGATACATTTACACAGCACATTTCAGCACATTTACACAGCACACTGAAGGCTTGCCCTGCAAATTTACATTGCAGATTTCCGCCTGCCCTGCAAACCACGTGTCTGTGGGCCACGCTGAGATTGCCATGCCTGATGGGGTCTTACTGGTCTCACTGGTCTTACTGGAAGCTGGAGATGTTCTCCTTCTGCCAGAAAACAGCTTTGCTGTCCTACCCTCTGCAAAAAGTCCCCTCAGGTCCCTCAGCATTTCTGCACCTCACATGCACCATAGTTTACATTGGGTCTCTCCTCAGGTCCCAAAGGCATAACTTTAAGTTGAGAAATCGGAAAAAAACATGTTATTTCTTAATATTTGAAATCTTGCAGTTGGTGAGTGGAATGGGAAGTTGCTCAGTGCACTAAACACCAAATCAAAACGGAAACAAAACAGCCTGAGAGCAAGTGAGATGAGTACAGGTGCCCCACGAAGTCATTTATCACGGTTTTGCAAACCTTCACACGAATCCCTCCTTAAATGACCATGATGTTTGTGCAACAGATCTGTCCCACAGTTGTACAATACATTATGCACCATTAACTGCTTTTTTGCCTCCCTCCACCCGCTGCTCGATCTCTGCCTTGACGACTCCGAACACTTTGAACATCTGAAGAGCTGCCAAATTTTTCGAAGCAACCTATTTCCAGAAATGTTTCTTTACTTCAAGATATGTGATTTCTCCCAAAACACTCCTCTGGAGCGACGCCCAGGACTGGCAATATGTTACCCAGGATCACTGAGAGGTTTACGTTTCAATACCTATTGCACCTGTCATGATCATTGCTGGCATTTTCCACCCACGAGGCAGGAGAGAATCCAACGTTCCTCTGTGGGATGTGCAAAACCCGCGCTCAGCCTTGGGAGCCATCCAGGCCTGGTTCTCAGGAACAGAAAAGCTATTTCTGCTGCCTTGCAGGAATTGATGGCACCATTTAATGTCTCGTCTTGATACGCAAGTGTGCGTAACCCAGTTTCTCCACAGCTGCTGTGACGTAAATAAATGCAGTATTATCTCCATTTTACATTGTAGGATGTAATATAAATAGCACTGGAAGTTATGCTGGGCATAATTCAATATTTAAGACGTTTGCCCTTTTCAAGTACAAGGCGCCCATATAGCTGCCTAACACTTAGGCAAAATAGTTGACCTGCTTAAGGTTTGGTAACGAGAAAAATATTATACATATCATATATATTATATACATTCTATAGATATATCTCCCTAAGTAGGATGACATTTCTGGAAATAACATCACTGAGTCAATCATTCTTTATCATTACCAACTGAGACTTCAAGGGTTCATTTTGAACAGTACATCTATACCATGCTGATCAATAAACGTTGGGATATGAGATACATGAAGAATCCCTAAAATATCTGCAGTTTGACACTATTAGCTACACTTGAATAGTAGCTATGTGTAAAATCCCGAATTTCTGCACATCCCATTACCTAATCAGACAAAATCATTTGCTTCATCTAAATTTACTAGACTAAAAATGTATCTCTTGTTACCTGTAATTTTGGTTCAGGCTTCTCTTCTTAAGGTAGCAGCACTTTAGCTGCAGCGAGACCCAGAAAAATCTAATCCACCCTTAGAAATACTTAACACACACAAATAGCTACAAACGGATGGGTTTCTTCCCAGTAAATACAGCTATGGGCAGCAAAATGCCTTCTATTTTGTTTCAGTAATAAATCAGCTCTCTGACCTGGGTTAGTAATGAGATTTTTAATCATGTGGATTGAACCTATCCTCAAGTTAATAAAAAAGTATGGCTTCCTCTTTATCTTTAATAAAAGATTTGTACACTGCTCAAATGATTAGTATTACATATTTAAAGAACCTGAGATTGATGCTTTTCAATTCTCCTTCCTATTTTTCTATGCTTTTATAATTCAAAGGTAATATGGGGAACAGTTAATAATTCATATGGTAATTTTAAGACTTTTTTTCACAAGGCTTTTGCCTATTGACTTAAGGATGTGCCATTAAAATATCCAGGTATTACTATCTTCGCAATTTGCAGATGTATACAGGCGAAATCTCTGAATGTATGCAAGTTAGGATTCATGTTTAAGAATCAGAGCACATCATTACAGCCTCGGAAGGGTACAGGACTATTTAAACCAGAATATTTCATGTCTTCACACAGCTCTGCTTTTTCACCCTTGTTTGCAGGTTTATTCTTGATGGAGTTATTTTTGCAGTTGCCTAAGAGACAAAGGAGCTGCATGTTGTAAAAGGTAAATCCTGCTGCTCGAGTCCTGCGCTCCCCAGCTGCACGAGACCCAAAGCAAAACCACCGCTCTGGGAAAGCTCAGCTGGACAAAAAAACAGATTTTTGTATTCTCTTAAAACAACAACAACAACAAAAAAACGTCAAAACTGGCTACCAGTTAACGTAATCCAAGTAAACTGTGTTTCAGGCGCTAGCAGACACAACACACCAGCAGGGCCCTCGCGGCCTTCGGGAGGACGCAGCAACGTCCCCGAAAGCGAAGGCACTGCTGCCGAATGCTGCGTGGAGCAGCCTCCTCCAGACACTGGGAAAGGAGCTGAACAAAGAGTCTCCACACAAATATCTGGAATCTTGTGTCCAGTTGTGGCCCCTCAGTTCCAGCAGGACAGGGAACTGCTGGAGAGAGTCCAGCGCAGCCACCAAGATGCTGGAGGGAGTGGAGCATCTCCCGTGTGAGGAAAGGCTGAGGGAGCTGCGGCTCTGGAGCTGGACAAGAGGAGACTGAGGGGTGACCTCATTCATGGTTACAGATATCTAAAGGGGGAGTGTCAGGAGGATGGAGCCAGGCTCTTCTCAGTGACAACCAGTGATAGGACAAGGGGTAATGGGTACAAGCTGGAACACAAAAGGTTCCACTTAAATTTGAGAAGAAAGTTGTTCTCAGTGAGGGTGGCAGAGCCTGGCCCAGGCTGCCCAGGGGGGTTGTGGAGTCTCCTTCTGTGCAGACATTCCAACCCGCCTGGACACCTTCCTGTGTAACCTCATCTGGGTGTTCCTGCTCCATGGGGGGATTGCACTGGATGAGCTTTCCAGGGCCCTTCCAGTCCCTGACATTCTGGGATTCTGTGATTCTGTGAAATATCTTTTCAGAAAAGAGGCATTTTTGATTGAGCCTGTTTCTAGTTCACAATGAAGAACGGATGTCAAAATTGGATTTGGGAGGTGTCAGGGTCTGATTCTTGATTTTTTACATTTATTTTAACAATATCTCATTTTAACAAGAATTCAATGTTCTTTCAGGATTGCTCATTGGACTGTATTTTGCGATCTTTATAAAATACTCAAGTAGAATCATAGAAAGATTTTGGTTGGAAAATACCTTTAAGATCATCGAGTCCACCTATTCCCCCACCCCTGGCACTGCCCCATGTCCTGAGAACATCATCTCCATCTGTCCATCCCTCCAGGGATGGTGACTCCAGCACTGCCCTGGGCAGCCTGTTCCAATGCCCCACAGCCCTTTGGGGAAGAAATTGTTCCCCAGATCCAACCTCAACCTCCCCTGGGCAACTTGAGGCCGTTTCCTCTGCTCCTGGCGCTTGTTCCTGGGGAGCAGAGCCCGACCCCCCCGGCTCCAAGCTCCTTTCAGGCAGTTCAGAGATCAGAAGGTCTCCCCTCAGCTCCTGTTCTCCAGCTGAACCCCCAGGTCCCTCAGCCGCTCCCATCACACTTGTGCTCAGATTAACAGCAGCCAAGGCTCACCATATTCAGGTATAGTTATTTTACTTACTTGAAAGAAAAAAAAGCATTTTTACCATTGTGTGTCCTACTTGCATGTATGTGCTTAACAGCTACTGCCCATCTCATGCAAGCTTTCAGGTACTGTTACCTAACAAAGGTAGAGAGTAATGGAAATTGATAGTAGTTAGTAATTCCACACCTAACAAAGAAAATTGAGTTGAGCTGTGCTCATCACCATCATTTATTGCCACAAAAAAGTTAATGCACCACCTGTATTAGCACTTCCCTGCATATAAAACAATGAGATCCTGCTGCCCGTTCTTCCCAGCTTGCTGAACGTTAGTGCCTGAGGTGCGGGGTGTCACTGTTACCTGAGGGACACAAGTTTGGCCATCCCAAGGAAAACGGTGTCTTTATGAAGAAACAGAAACACGGCCTAGATTACATTTCATTTCAGCACATCACATGCTTTGTGCCCCACTGAATTCCCTTCTCTGCGAGAGCAGCTCTGAGCTCCTCTCTTGGTTTGACCTCTGAGTCCCAAAAACTCCTGACAAGGGCTTACTGACCCTCTTTTCCAGCTCCAAAAATGCAAACTACTGTCAGATTCTTCAGTTCCCTCTGCAAGACGAGCAGCAGATGTCATGTACATTATTCAGAGCTTCATATGGCTTCTTTTCCATGGACGTTTAAAAATGAATAGCAAAATGTGTATCAAAATCAAACCCTTTGCAACAATAATGATAATAATGAAATAAAGTCTAAAACTAGACGAGGGTAGGGATTATCTCTAAAGTAATAGGATAGAACAAAATAGATTTACTGCTTTTTCAATGGAGAAATCTGAAGTTACACTTTACACAGTCCCAAACAGCTGAGCTCTTTTACAGATGAATACTTTTACTCAGGAAACGGTCTATGATGAACATGGAAAAATATAGTTAATATTACCTCAAGGAGCAGAAAAACCACGGCAGCAAAGCATGATGGAAGGAGTTTCCTTTGCCCTCAGCTAAATAATAAATACATGTACCTTGGTCTTCAAAATCTTGAGAGCATCCAGGCTCACACACCAGACAGAGGATCAGAGAGTTCTGAGGAATATCACAGTGGGCAAATAAAGTTTTCCAGCTACTAAACATTATTTCTCTTGGTCACCCATATATGCAGCTATACTATCCTTAAAGAAATACCCCAGGACAACCCAGACTTACAGGAACACCCCAAGAAGACTCATCCTCATAAAGACCCTCCCTGGAGTTTCTGCCAACTGCATTTCCACGACAAAGAGAGAGAAATAAAGTGCTAAGACACTCTACAAAACCATGTTGATGATAATTCAGTATACACCAGCTAAGCGAGCAAGCCATATAACCAGCGCAAGTATTAATGCTATGATATTTATGCTCCCTGAGATGCAGACTTTAAGCAAGCATTATTAGCAGCCCAGCCAACCAAGCAAACCCCAAATCCTGCCCCAATTAACATTAAAAAACCCCCAAAGTCCAAAAAAACCCTTTGCATGACTCCTAGCACCCAGTCCAGCAGTGCCTGCCAGGAAAAAAGGGAATTTTGGAGATGGCATACCATCAGTTTTCTTCATTTGTGTCAGAAGTTGAGCAGCTGTCTTCTTACCAGACTGAAGTGGAGCCAAAACCCTTGTCAGGCAGCTGAAGAGAAAAAGCACTTCAGAGGAACTCAGCTCAAAGACCCAAAAGTATGTAGCACCTTTTTGAACAGGCGTGTGCCGATATTACTACTGCATTATCAATTGGCAACGTTTTGCAGAAGTAGTAGGAAAAAAGACTCTTCGTTTATTTACACCGCTCGCTAAGGAAAAGCAAGATGCCGCACATACTTGAACTCCAGAGCTTGTTTATTTACTTACTTACGGTCACAAAAATATTTTCAGCTTTATCTTCCCCTAAACTGGTGAGGAGAGTGAAGTAAGATTCACCTTTACGGGAAGAAGATGCACCTGGGCTTTCTGTGGCAAACAGAGCTGGGGTTCAGCGATTCCCCAGGCAGAAAGGGAGAAATAAACCCGGCGAGAGCTGCGTTTGGATCAGGTCCCTGCTCCAGCAGCCACGGATTGGGACAGGCTGGAAAAACCCAATTTGCAATTTGTTTCTTCTTCAGTGCCGCTCCAGTAACTGCGTGGTGGGCTGGGGGATCCTCCGGGACAACCCTCCGAGAAACTTGGTACTGAGCAGCACCAAGGATGTGATGAAGAAAGTGATTAAATGACAAGAGTTACTGCACAAGGAGCTTTCTCAGGTGGGATTTATTACTGTAAGGTTTGGTTTGGTCAAACTACTGCACTTACTGATCTTAATTCAGCCCAGAAGATGCGTCAGAAAAGGTGGTGGCATCCTCCCTACGCTGTGTCACCATCCAACGCACCGGGAGCCAAACCATCCACCCACCACCGTTTATCTTGGTGTCTGTCCTCTCACAAGACATTTTTGGTGATCAAGTTAACCTAAATAGGCACAAATTGCCCCTCTGTGTGTGACAACTCCGCTTGTGAAGCACATCTTGGCTGGCTGGTAGGAGACAGCAACCCCACGGGATCTGCTGCTCCCTCTCGGTGAGACGGGTGCTGCTTCAGACCACGGTGTAGAGCGGGATGAGCTGGAATTTGCAGCCAGAACGGGGTATTGTTTCATTCTATTTTGATTCTGGTGGATGAACCCGTTATCCGCCAGCCGTATCGATACAGGTGGCACACACAGGGGCAAAATTCAAGCGAATAAATAAAGGAATAAGCAGACGTTCGAGGTCCTACTCGGCTAGCCAGCGTCTTTCAGCTTGTTTTTCCCCAAAATGTTTATTTACTGCACAGCCAGGCTTTTGGCAGCGTTCCCACTGCGAAATGTGCTGCCCAGATATTACAAAGTGAACTCTCAATGAAAGGGATTCTTTTTCTTAGGGCTCCCCCTCTTCCACACAGATATCCCGTTACTTCAGAACTGTGCCTTTAAGGCACCATTTTGCCCAGAATTTCTGGAATGCTCAGTTTAAGAGAGATGCGTTTATAGACCATTGCTAAAAATGAGATTTCCTACGTGGTCTTCAGCAAATTACTTTAAACAGTCCTTTTTGCTTCGTCCATTGACCAAAGAAGTGCTTCCTTACTTTTCGGGGGTCTACAAATGCAAACAAATTACTGTACATGAAAAAATCACAGCTGTTGTAATTTTAACACGTTTAAATACTAAAAAATAATCAACTGTATAATAGCTCAACAAAATCCTGGCATTCTGGTAGCGTGCGCTGGGAAATGAGGTCTCCTTAGAGCTAAACACAAAAAAGCAAAGAATAGAAAATAATGATAATATGAGTGAATTCCCCTATTTCACTATATATATTCAACTGCTTTTCTCCATGAGGTTCCTTCCAGTTGTGATTAAGAGCTCTGGAAAAATCAAGAAATATAAATGCAAACCAGTAAGAAAATAGCGTGTTTTAGATACTTTTACTATGATCCAGTAGATATTCTCTGATTAGCATTTGCAGACCGTACTAAGCATATCTAATAGAAAGGCACTGCATACTGCACAGCTCTCAACAAATATTATGGGGATGGAAATGCCTACTGACAAATTCACAAGCTGCAAATGTACAGTCATGAAATTCAATAGCCTCACAGCTGCACACTTGTAACTTGTGAATGCAGAAAAATGTCTGAATTGGCAGGAGGCTTTTTGGCAGATGATATCATTTTACAGATGACACTGCCGAGTCTGCCAGTTTGACGTTGAACTCTCCTCTTGCTTTTCTGTTGTTGTTGCTGTTGTGGTTTCAGAGCTCCTTCTCCGAGATGTAGTAGGATGGCAGTGGCTGTTCGAAGAGTCTGCTATTTAGTTTTCTGACTCTGCAAAGTGCTGTAATTGCTCAGCTCGGTTCCTTTGGCTCTGCTGACGTGGAAAGGTGTTTTTTCTGGGAAAAACTTTGCCCCTTCTCTACAATATTTAGATGCACAAAGTGCGCTGTTCCATAGACATGGCCTACTTCTGGTTTTTCCCCCATATTCAGAATAGCTTGGATTTCACTGCAAGTGACCGCCTTCATAAATAGTTGAAATGATTGTGCCTTGATATTTGTAATCTGCATATTTTCAGACCACTTAAAGAGAAGGAACATTCCTTGGAAAACAGAAAAGCTCCTACATGACCTGCACTAATGTCCAGGCAGGGCATAAAGTGCCAGCTTGGCCTGATTCCATCCAAAGCTTGATGACTTAGGAGGCCTGTCAAAAAGGGCTAAAAAAAACATTTTAGTTTATTCTTTATAATTTGTTTCCTCTCTGAGCCCTCTGCAACCATCACTGAAATGTTTGACCGGGATCTATGACCAGATCCAAGCAAAGCACAAAAGCAGGACACCCCTACAATGAAGTGGTTCTTGTACCTTGCAGTCACACCTACACGGCAAAGAGCCGGGAAGATGACACCATGGAGAACCAGATGCCACCATGGTGAACCAGATGCCACCATGGTGAACCAGGGTTTTACTGATGACATCGGGGCTGTCTGGGGTTTCTTAATGCAGTTCAGCTCAAGTTTTTGTCTGTTTGAGCTGTGTTTCCCCATCCCGTTGGAAGGGGGGATCTCTGCACTCGCTGCTTTGCATTCTTGGAAAGGTCACATCTCTCAGTAACTTAACACCTTGAATTACCAGAGTACTGCATCAAACTTGCTTTAAAAAGTCAAATTTTATCACATTTTACCAAAGGTTCTGATGCTGCTCCAAAAGGCGCTGGAGATTTCAGACTGCACCGCAATTACCAGAGTCAGCCAAACTCTTGGCATCTATTTTATTAGATGCTTGTCCATACAGTTTGAGCCATAAAAGCCCATAAGCCAAAGAAGCCTCTTTCTTCAACACAACTCTAAGAGCTCACACCTCCTTTAAACTTGGTAGAATGGTGGCAACTCTCCAGTAACTTACACACAGTCAGAACCTTATCCACTGCTATACCACATGTACTATTTTGCTTTAGCTGTTCACGCTCAAGAATTACTGTGCAGGAACTTCCAGCATGTAGGGATGTATACACATAATGTATTTATAATTTATTATGCCAGAAAAACCTATTATTGGCATTTCAGCAAAGGTTGATTGCAATATTAACTGGTATCCCCGCACAGATTTTTAATGTGAAAAATCTCTTGTACATTTAAAGCTGCATTTAATCACTAGAGCTTGGGGCCCCACTTCTTAAAGCATTCGCAACCCAGTAGCTTCTATTGCTCTGCTTAGAACAAAAGTAGAGCTTTTCCTTGAAAAACTCAGCCTCCTTATATGAAAAATGAAATATTGTTAATATTTACTGCATTCTTTGAAGAACAGACACGATCTCCTTGAAAAATGTCCAAATTCTGTGAGCTTCTATACTACCTTTAACAGTTGGACTCATGCGCAAATCATTTATACTATTGTTGGATACACGCACCAAGTATTTTCACAGGAAGCCTTCGCGTTATCGCTGGTGGTAAGAAATAGAGAAGGAAGAAAACTACTTGGCCTCCCAAAATAACACTCTCTCTCTCTTGATGTCTCTGATTTTTGAGGGAGAAAGAAAACTGCTCTGCGATACATTAGCATGGATCACATCATCAGGTTGGAGCCGTGATGGGCGATTTCCTGCAGAAAAGCGAGCGCGGTGAGACGTGTATGAGGAAAACACCAATAAAATGCTTCCCCCCATGCCCTGCTCTGTGCACCAGAAGGAAGAACAGGCCAGAAATTACCTAAAAATTGCAAAAGCTCATAATTAACCTAAATTATTCTCCATTTTTCCTATTATTTTGAATGGACCAGAATCACGCTTTACAGCACCTTCCTCACCCTTCTTTTGCCTTTCTATGCTAGGATGGAAATAGTTTCCTTTAAAGTGGATTGAAAATATACACGATAAGCATTTGCTTAACAAGAGATTACGGACCGGACTGAGAGCAGTTCATTCCAAGCCTATTTCTTAAGACAGCAAATATAGAGAAGCATTACTTGTCCCCCTCCCTTTTTATCTTTCTGGAGAACTGTTGTGCAATCTGCTGTTCCATGGGATTTCAGGAAGAAACATTCACCACTTCTCAAGCTTGTTGGGTTTTTTTATTATTTGCCCTAAAAGCTTCAAGTTTCCCTTCAAACTTTGTACGTCATCCCCATCAAATCATACACAGAAATGCGCATTAAGTGTTTTGTTTACTCATAACTTGGCAGCGCCACAACAAAGAACAGAATGTAAAGAATGAACTCGCTTTGCAAAAGTCATTCACGTTAGAAAAAGAAAAAGCCTTCACTTTCCTGAAACGGATTTTCTAAGCGGGCCTCATACATTTCCAAATTGCCCAGAATTACAGTGACCTCTCTAAGAAACTTTTGAAAGCCCATCTGAAAACAAAAGGAATGAGAAAGTTCTCCCGGATCTGATTTTTCATTAAAAAAGCATTAAGAAAATATGGGCTTTTCAACACTGCCGTCTGAACAAGCAACTGCTTTTCATGGAACATGTAGAAACCTGCTGAATTCAGACTATTTCCAGCTTCCCCTCGGCTGCGGCAGCTGGATAGATTTGTTTCCACCTGCGTTTATCATTTGTCATTACCGAGGTATGTTTCAGAAAGCCAATTTAGCTGCAAACTGTCAGTTTGGCTGAAGCCAGAACAATTCATTTTTATTATTTGATGACATCCTTCGGAGTGTTTTATGTTCCTTTAATTCCCAGCTCCTCACACCTCTGCACCCAAAGTAGGTGTTGGTTGGGGTTTTTTTTAAACCAAAATGCCCTTTATTAAAGCACTCCAAGTAAAAGCAGAGGTGGCTGATCCTATGAACGTGCTCCATCCTTTGCTCTAGGAGTTGTACAATTCTGTAGTCACTAGAGAAGAGCTCATCCAAACGCAGCTGCGGAGGGCAAACAGCTTCTGAAACGCATTAAAACCTTGTAAAAACATTAAAATACCCCTTTTCCCCCAAAATGCCACGGAAGACTGGCTGCCCCATCTCCTGTGCCAGCGCTGGAAATGAGCCTGTCGCTGCAGCTTCTCCCATCACCCCAGAATTTCAGGGGGATTGGAGAGAGTGGGTGTGGGGAGGGAAAGCAGCTCAAGTACAAGAAAGGATGATTATCAAGTCTAAAGAGAGCACGTCACAAAATGAAGAAATATAAGGCTATTTTTAAAGCAATTATTTTGTTTTCGAGATGAAAACGTGCCGCAGTATTCCCCTCCGCTTGGCATTCCAGAGGAGGTGTTGCATCTAGCTCGCAAAATTAATTCGCTCGAATGAAAGCAAACATAACACTGTGAGCGAAATAGAAAAGCGCAAGATGAGGATTTTGTTTCCTGTATTTTGAATGGGAAAGAAATCATGTTTTCAAAACTTGATTAACTCCAAGGCCCAGTTCTGCAGTAACAACCACAGACTGTGGGTAAACTCCCCCAGTACAACTGCG